>NW_009952796.1:2547598-2568372 GCF_000747805.2 Chaetura pelagica | reverse complement strand
TGTGCTTACCTTTACATATGGGTAACTTCTACTGGAGCTCAGCAGAATTCAAGCTCACGGAGAAATTTCAATGCTTTGCTGAGTGGGAGTACATTTTAGTATGTGCTCAGGTATTTTTTTCAAGAGGCTTACAGCATATAAGACTTCTTGAAAGGCCCTTCTGAGATAAAAATACCTGAAGTTCTTTCTAATGAGGATCTATAGCACTCTTGTTCAAGCTAATCAAGGCTCATGACATCTCATATTTCAAAATCCTTATTATGAAGGAATAAAAAAGGGTTACATTAGATAAAATAAGCATAGGTTAGAGTGAAAGATAAAATGGAGAAGGAAAATAGTAGAGCAGTAGGCATTTCTTATTGAATTTCTGTATTTATAACCTTTCTTAAACTATACCATATTTACCTAGTTAAAGCAATGATTCATCATTCTACATGTATACAAGAGGCCTAAGGTGGTTCAGGGTGTATATTAATATATAAAACCAGATAATTTTCTACAGGTGTTATAGAGTATATTTGCTTAAATACCACTTTGGTATTTATTGATTATCTGAACAATACAATAGGCACAGACAGGCAGTTAAGCACACTATTTTCCAAAGATCAAAAAACATTGTTATTTTGGAAGCTTCTCAGTTAGTGTACCATTGTAATGTAATATTAATACATGACAGGGCATGCTTCAGAGGCCCGTTAATACATGCTGTAGATGTGCAACCTCACGTATTCAGCCACCGAAGGCATTTATTAATGGACTTTAAACATACCTGGGAGTGTCTTAATATTACAGTATGGCTCTGCAAATTCAAATTCAGCTTTTGTATACAACAGTTCTTCTCAAAAATACAATTTTTACTATACTGTAAAATGTGTAAAAAATTTACATTAAAAAGTAAAAACTGTACTACTTCCCTATTCATAAAAGGAAGGCATTTTGAGATATAAGAACAAGAAGACAGCAGGACATGGATATAAATACCATTTTTGGGGCATTTTAATACATTCACTTTTTATTTTACGTTGTTTTATAAATAGCATAGTCCTAAGGTCTGATTCTCATTTTTGCTGACCTACCTTTCCACTGCTCAGGAAGGGTAAAGGAGTCTTAAAGTGCCATAAATGTAAATCACCTCCCCAGACTACTTAGCTTGGCTGCTAATTTCAGTAGACATTTCTAGGTTTCTAGGTGAGCAAGACTTTTAAGCAGCTTTGGACTTTCGTTGAAGAAGTGAAACGAGAAATCCAAGCAGTTTACCAAATAAGTTTTGTAGTAGAAAACTAAAACTAGGAAAGGGAAAACTGGGTCTGTCACAGGTGGTAAGACTGTCCATATCTTCAGTAAAATGTTATCACTGACTAAATCAGTTTCACAGCTAAATCTCAATTTAATTAATTCTGCAAAATAATGTTATCGTTCAGTGCTGTTATTTTATTACTGTTGCATACCAATAATACTTTCTTTTCTTTCATTATAGTACTTTGAAAGAAAGCCACCCTTAAAATAATTTACCATCTGCCTAAAAGTAAAATATTGTCTCAGAGCAATTTAAATATTTCATTTTGATTTTGCCTTTATCCCTGTATCTATCCATTACTGTGTGCTATTGCACATAGCTGAAGCCAGCCATCATTTGGAAATGAAGCACTGCAACACCTTGTTCAGAAAATATTCTAATTAGGGATCAAAACATTATTTTCCATGTTTACTTCTAAGAACTGGTTCAGGAAATTCTTTGCCTCTTTCTGAATTAGTTTTCTGACAGAAGAATCTGCAGCAGAGCTCAATTTCAAAATAGCATTGCTTAGGGCTGCGTATTAATCATCATTATCATAATAATAGCATTACACTGTTATTACATATTACTCCTCCTCTGAAGTGTATATAAGCACAGTGAGCTGTAACTTGTAAATACCAGCACTGCTTGAGCTGCACTTTTCATTCGTTGTACTGCAGGAGGAGCATCGGGATAACGCCAGGTGTAACTGCAGCATCCCCACCTCAGAGCATTGACTCATCAGCCCTAAATCCTCAGTGCTGATCAGTGCATGGGCAGACCATCCAGAAGGCTGAATCTACTGGTGGGACATGGTGTGGATGTGGGACTTTTCTTTTCCTGCCTTATTTGTATGATAGCTGAGGTCCCTACCAGCCTTGGAGCGGGCAGATCCGGTTGATGGGAATAGTATGATCATCTAGAGCATTATTATAATTAGTTGGATTTGAGAGTTTTTTCCTGTTCTTCCTTCCTCACACTGATTTTCAACTGTGGGGGGTTTCTTACGAAGCTTTTTTAAAAGGAGGAGGAAGGGATTATGGGGCACATGTTTTTCGGGGGGTAGAGGGATTTGACTGGATGGAGTGCTAAGTTTCTGTGCTTGCAAATACAAAGAAAGGAAACTATTACTAATATCCCTACTCATGATTACAGCCTGTAAATGCAAAACCCAGTGATGATGATTTAGGTCTTATCAAGGCTGATACTGTCAGTGCTATCTTGTAGTGGTGTTCAGTAGATATGACAGTGTAGTTGACTGCTGCCTTCCAGGATGTGCTTGTAGCCTTCCTTGTAATTAGATTTTCCAGTTGTAACTAAATCCCTCAAAATTACTCGTGTGCTGAAATGAACCATGTCTCTTATTTCCTTTGAGGTTAAAATTATATATACATATAATATAAAAATTACTTAAAATAATTTAATCCATTTAAAGGAAAATATATGGTTTGAACCTGAAACTAGGCAAAGTGCTAGTTAGGCACTGCAGTGTTTAACTTTTAAACCTATGGCTGCCAGACTTTTATCTAATTCAGCATTAAGTGCCTGCTCTTCCACTACAGTTTAGGTAAAAGGAATGCTCCAGAAGTGTTATCCAAAAAGGGAGAGCATAGAGTGGGAAATCCAGTAGATATAATCAGTAAGGAAAGAGCTATCTCTGAATTTATGACACATTTGCTTCTGGGCTCTTCAGGGGTATGAAGAAAGGAAGAGGATGTAATGCTGGACCTGGTCATATGAAGAGAATGGGACTGAGAGAAGGCATCAAAGCCAGAGGAGAGCAGGATAGCGAGAAGGGCAGACTGCTTGGGGCAAACATGCAGAAGTGCAGTTCCATTACTGCATGCTTTCCTCCTTTGTCCGCAACAACCTGGATTTTTATATTTTCTGTTATATGTTTTTAATATAAAATATTTATTATATATAGCATTATATTGTTATTGTATATTTTCATATTCTACTATTATTTCAGTCCCATGCGCTACTTAAAAGAGGGCCATTACTATTTATAGTCAGGACTCCAACATGTATCTGTGATTTATATCTTTTTTTTTACAGCCTTAATTCAATCCTTACATCCTGAAAAGTAGATACAACATGGTTTAACCACCACTACACTGTTACACTGCTTCCTATAGACACACTTGTTGGATTTAGCTTGAGCACTGTGCAGTCTAGATGATCACAATTACGAGCTGGGGAGCTGTCTGTCCCCTGCCCAGGCCATGCTGAGATGGAGCAATGCAACAAGAGATGATGACACATCTGATGTGATCTGCCTGGTGGAGCAGGTGACCAAAGGCTGAGTGACTTTTAGGATTGAAGGAGACTGCCTTCTAACAGGCAGCCCATGGGAGTGTTGGCTCTTAAGATATTTGGAATTATATGTAAATAAATGAGAACAATATTGTGCATGTATTGACCATTGAAGGCAGGTCATATCTATCTATCTATCTATCTATCTATCTATCTATCTATCTATCTATCTATCCATCCCATGCTCCCAATACAGCTGGTATTTGACCTATGAACCATATAAATTCCTCTAAAAAGGTCCCAGAGTAGTTGAACCTCAGTTTTGAGACTGAGGCAAGTATTCCAGTAATGTATTTTTGAAAAAAGTTGCAAGTTTTAAAATATAGTATGGTTCAAAATCATGGTTTGTTATGCAATTGCAATTCAGAAATAGCAGAATGCACATTCCTACCCACAGCTGGCATTAATGAAACACAAATAATTGTCATCTGAATTTTAGTTTTCCAACAGCCACTTTCCAGCTAAAATGGCTTGGGCCCAGATTCTGTTTTAATTAAACCAAGAATGTTGGAAGTTAATTAGCCAGTGCTGGTCCTTTTCAAAAATTTGGTGATTTTTACAGGTTTCCAGATGAAGGAGGTGGAAATTTCCAACTGGGTTGCATTAAAATGGTTCTTTTTCTACCAATTTTGTGTCTGTTTCTGTAGTGATAGGGGAAGACAGTGATAAAATTGCAGTCAAATTCTATTCTGAAAAGCCACATTAAAATGTTGCTAAAAAACTGTCCTATTATGTGCTCTGAGATTGATGTGTAATGATAATTATGCATAAAACAGCTCCTAACTTTTCCTTTCAAAGACTCTGCAATTCGCTCTTACCAGGAAAACTGTCATTGGTATAATTTGGAGTCTCTCCTGGCAAGGAGTAATAGCAGCTACTTCAGACATGGGCATGAGAGGTGGAAAGGAAGGGATACACACCTCAAAAAAGATCGTCCTGGATATCACTTTGATGCAAAGTTTCAGAAGATATTATTTCACATTGTTTCAAATAGCATCATCCTGTGATATACTTCCATTAATAGTTGTGAAAAAAATCCTTAGTTTACTCGTTTGCTGAAAATATGTGCTATCACATTTTAAACAAGATAATAACAAAAAAAGATGTTTCTTGAAAATGTCTCTTGAAGAGATCTGTCGGAGGAAGTATAAAACCAGGGGAATATTTAATAAATTCTCTTGAATATTCTCTTGTTATAACTGGAACAGAGTTAAAAACTTGCGAGGTGTACCTAGGAAACTCCTTCACTGGCGTGGCTTTAACCTACACCAAATGATCTCATGATGGACACTGCCACTTAGGCAGCAAATACTATTGGAGATAGATGGGATGTGAGAAGAGAAAATCAGAGTATCGATGCACAAATGCTGACTGCCATCTGGCACAGATGTCATTTACTGCTGTTCATGAATCAGGAACCAGTTAACTTTAACAGATTTAGCAGTCTGTCTATCCTTGTGCAATGCTCAATAATAAAATAATTATTCTTCAAAGTCACAAACGATGCTCTTCATTATTTTGTGAACAGAAATTCTTGCTTTTTTTTTTTTTAAATTAGCAGAGTTTTTAGGTTTAGGGTAATGTTATAAATATACAACATTACAGAAGCTAATAGCAACACAAGCATTTAACAACAGTAATATTTTAGCTCTAGAATGTGTGTGTTTCAAGGTTGCTTTTTGAAAGAGAGCTAGCAGGGTTGCTAGCTGAAGGGTCAACAGCTGAATGGTGGATTTTTTTCATTCATTGGACTAAAAATCGGAGTTTTCTGCTTAGTTTTTTAGAAAAACGTAATTTTTTTTAAGAAATGTGGTTATTTTGCTGAGTATCTGTGAATGAAGCTTTATATTGCATTATGGAGCCATACATATATATTTTAAACTATATCACATTAAATAACATTTAAAAATCCACATCAGTTTTGCAGATAATCTACTGTGTTTGCATTCTAATTTTTGGAGTAATATTTACATGCTTACAATATATAGTGACTAAATTAAAAACCCTCTGCTCAGCATTCCTTTATAAAACCAAAGCTCTGAACAAATGAACTCTTTATGAACTGCAAATGAATATATCAAGGTATCATCATAAATAATGGCAGCCAGTTTATTTGGCTTGCATGTTACATCATGAAAAGCATCCTATATGGGTGATAGAAGATATTAATTTTATTAAAGCTTTATCAGTTTCCAGCTTCAACCCATTGGACTCTTAAAATTTGATGTAACTGGATTTTTTTCCTCAGTCAATAAAAAGTGTTTTCAGAAGTTTGTTTTGTCAGTCCAGGCCAAGGAAAAAAGGTTTTATTCTAAATAGAAAAACAAACAAACAAACAAAACGTTTAAACATGAGTTCTGGCCTGGAGGTGAGATGATGACAAAAAAGCAGAGAAGTGCGGAAGGAGTGAAAGCCACTGCACCAGTTATAAAGCCTTTTTAAAACATAGTTGCTTCTGGAATTATACTGTTAGCATTAACTACTCTGCTAAATGTAATTTCAGAGCAGCTTGGCTATGCTGGGACCAATAATGTTTCAGCAGATGTTAACAGTGAGGGAATTTAAAGATTACAGAGTTTCATGGGTGTAGTAAAGCTGCAGTGGGAACAGAAATATTACCGTAGCTGTTATGTTCTGAGTGCACCACATTTACTGACAAGTAATACATGAGTGATAGTGAGGACCAGGGGAACAGAACTTTATACTTACTGGTCAGCAGCCTATAAATTCCATAAATTAAACAAAGTTTTATGTATTTTTCATTTCTTTTCAGAATGATCCTCTCTAAGGACCCCTGCTTCATGTTAATTCTATCGACAAAGCATAGCTCTGTCTTTCAGCATTTTTTTCAGAAGGGTATTTCCCCTCATGTATGTTCTCTTTTCCTCCTCCCACTGCCCTCCACTTAGAAGATGTTCACAAGCAGTGCTTTGTCCCACTTATCCTCCATGGCTCAAGCCTTGGCAATCATCTGAAGAGCCATAGGTATCAGTTTTAGGATAGGAAGAAAGGCCATCCAAAGAAAGATTATATTTTTTCCCAAAATGAGGCCAGCCATTTTATGCATGACTTCTGCCCACAGTCTCCAGGCAAGGAAATAATCATAGAATCATAGAATCTTAGGGGTTGGAAGGGACCTCAAAAGGTCATCTAGTCCACCCCCCCTGCCAGAGCATGGTCACCTAGAGTACATCACACAGGAACGTGTCCAGGTGGGTTTTGAATGTCTCCAGTGAGGGAGACTCCACAACCTCCCTGGGCAGTCTGTTCCAGTGCTCTGTCACTCTTACAGTAAAAAAGTTTTTTCGGATATTCACCTTGAACCTACTATGCTCCAATTTACACCCATTACCCCTTGTCCTATCACTGAGAAAAGCCTAACTCCATCTCCCTGACACTCACCCCTTACATATTTGTAAACATTGATGAGGTCACCCCTCAGTCTCCTTTTATCCAAGCTAAAGAGACCCAGCTCCCTCAGCCTTTCCTCATAAGGGAGATGTTCCACTCCCTTAATCATCTTTGTAGCTCTGCGCTGGACAGCCTTTCCTCATAAGGGAGATGTTCCACTCCCCTAATCATCTTCGTAGCTCTGCGCTGGACTCTTTCGAGCAGTTCCCTGTCCTTTTTGAACTGAGGGGCCCAGAACTGGACACAATACTCCAGATGTGGCCTCACCAATGCAGAATAGAGGGGGAGGAGAACCTCTCTTGACCTACTAACCACACCCTTTCTAATGCACCCCAGGATGCCATTGGCCTTCTTGGCCACAAGGGCACATTGCTGGCTCATGGTCATCCTCCTGTCTACCAGGACCCCCAGGTCTCTTTCACCTACACTGCTCTCCAGCAGTTCAGCCCCCAACCTGTACTGGGACATGGTGTTGTTCTTCCCCAAATGCAGAACTCTGCACTTCCCCTTGTTGAATTTCATCATGTTTCTCCCCGCCCAACTCTCCAACCTATCTAAGTCTCTCTGAATGGCAGCACAGCCTTCTGGTGTGTCAGCCACTCCTCCCAGCTTAGTGTCATCAGCAAACTTGCTGAGGGTACATTCTATACCCTCATCCAGGTCATTGATGAAGATGTTGAACAACACCGGTCCCAGTACCGACCCCTGAGGGACTCCACTAGTCACACACCTCCAACCAGATTCTGCCCCATTGACTACAACTCTCTGACTCCTTCCTTTCAACCAGTTCCTGATCCACCTCACTACCTGATCACCAAACCCATACTTGATCAACATATCTACAAGGATGCTGTGGGACACAGTGTCAAATGCTTTACTGAAATCAAGATAAACCACATCTACTGCTCTACCATCGTCTATCCACCTAGTAATTTCCTCATAGAAGGCTATGAGGTTAGTCAAACATGATTTACCCTTGATAAAACCATGCTGACTTACTGAGACTGCTAGAGATTTACAAATTCATGGAAAAGTTGATATTGTTTAATTTGCCTTCCTAAAACATTAGAGATGCAAACCTGAGATGGAGAAGGCAAACTAGAAGGACATGGTACTGCCACCCTGTTACAATGTCCAATGAAGTTCTAGCAGTAAATGGAGTGTGGAGGTAAATAAATTCACCAAACATTATATACAACTGTCAGATATGAGGTTATGTCCACTCTCACATCGAGCTACAAAGACAGAACATGAGCCGAGTGTGTATTGCAGAGATCAACGCTAAACTTGCAGAGAGCACGAACTTCTGTACCTGAGGTTGATTACTCAAGTGTGGATAAAGCATTTAGTTGCATTCATTTAAAATTTTATGTTTAGTTGATATTTATCGAGTGTTCAGCTTTTCATGACCATGCCAGTCAGCAACAGCATCGCTTACTGAAAAAAAAGAAACTAGGCTTTTCAAAGAAATGAAGAATCAAAAATTATGCTATTTTCTATCGAAGAATGAAACATTCTACTTTAGAGCTAATATATCCTGCACTGCTACAGAAAGGAGATCAGAAAGTAATTAATCACTTTTTAATGGAATGCACATATATACTGTACAAGGCTTACAGACTTCTACTTTCAGGTTGGACGTTAGGAGAGAAACAGGTAACCTTTTGTCAATTTTTTCCATCTCAAAGTTCAGCGGAAGGTGCCAGTGATGTAAAAGTTCCATTCCCATGATGCTGACTGTGCAGAACCCACTGCCAGTGTTGGTCCTGCCCTACAGCTTCCCACTAGTGAGTCAAATGTGCTTATGAAAGAAAGCAACACAATACCAGTATGGTGCTCGTTAGGATAGAGGATCGTGCAGACTATATGGCCAAGACCTTTTCATTTTAACAGCAGTCTTTCATTGTCTATCATAAACTTAGTGAAGCAAGCTTTCTCTATCCAGTTCTCCTTTTATTGGGCACAAATCAGTGGTGACAGAAAGTTTTATGCCTAAATTCGTCAACTGTCCTTGTTGGTAGCCTTTAAATTAATACTTATAAGCTAAGAGGCCTAAAAGGATGCAGCAGTAAAATATCTAAATGTCTGTTTGGCTTGAGCTGAATTTTCTTCTTCTTAACCATTGACATTCCTTAATTACTAGCAATCCAGACGTGTATTGTCTCTGTTGCTCCAAGCATACAAATAGTTCCCTACCATAGCATTGTGGCTAACAAAAGGGGGGGGGTTTAAAGCAGTAGCAGTCCAATTTGTTTGATATATTGGATGAACAGGTGTGTGCAGGGAGAAGAGAGAGAGAAAGAAGTACCTTCTGAGAAATACCTTAAGAGAATCAACTTAACATTGAAATAAATTATTTGGTCATGAGAAAAAAATAGTAACATTTGGAATTGGCAAAAGTAACTTAGTTGCTGCAAGTTTAAAAACAACATGGAAAAAACAGAAGGCATACTGAACTCAAAAAAAATCAGTTGGGTATATTCAAATCTCAAATGGAAAATACGTATGCACACCCTCAGCAAAATGACCATTTTGTTAAATCTGGGCACTTCTTTGCATATCAAAAACTGTTAGGCAAGCTGAAATTAGAACAAAGCTGATTAAAAGTAAAATTTTACTGCCTTCACTCTTTTCCTCCTTTTTATTACTATTTTTATTTATTTGTTCCTTGACATCTTCTGTCAAAGTAGGGGAATGGTGTGCAACAGAAGAAAAGCAAATATAATAAAACCAGATCAACTGTCACCACCTTAGCACATATGCACATAAAAATAATGAGGATAGCTAGACTGGAAAAAAAAGTAGAGATAACAAATGGCAGAGTCCTCTTAAAATGTCATTCTAGGAAAACAAATTGTAAAAGAGAAGAGGAACAGAAGATTCTAGTCTGCAAGTGGTGAATCTGCACCTTAGTACTGATGCAGATTAAATTTTGGCACATAAACAATTTTTTGATTACATGGGAGGAACCCTAAACAAAACGTACCAGGAAGCCATCCATGCAAGAACTAAAAGACCCAAATCACCATTATCTGTGCACTGTGTGAAATGTTTTTCATAAGGAATGAATGAGACTTTTATGTCATCCAGGTAACAGAGTAACAACTGAATAGTTTGGAGTAGAATCACTGGAAGATGCAAATAAACACCTTTCTAATCTACTACTTATGTCTTTGTACCCACTAGATCTCTGCATATAAGGAAGGTCTAAAAGGCAGGTTAACACATTTCCATTTCATTTTGGAAATGAAGGCATTCATCACTCTCTTTTATTCACTCTGCAAAGAGTAATTTGGGATCATAAAAGAAAACTTTTGCTTAAAAACCTCTGTGTTCTCTTTCATATATTTGCAGATTTGATTTACTATGCCTGACCAAACTTCCATCTTTCAAACTTCACATCCCTGTCAGCTGTACCTCTGCACCACTGTGCTGGTAAATCTTCATTGCTTCTCTTCCCAGGAGTGCTATACTTCAGACATGCTACATTCACACACTACACACACTATAGGATATACTTGACACATGGGAAGAAAATGGGGAAACAAACCACTATGTCTTTAATGCCTCAAAATTTATTTTCTTTTGAGTTCAAAAGCCTAAGCTGCCTCAGGTAATCTTCAAACTTCTTTATAAATAGTGCTCCTGCCAACTGAGCCAGCTAATGAATCTAACAAGCCTACCCTCACAGTTACAAAACAGGCACGATTATGTGTTCTAGTAGAATGAGCCAGACTCCCCCTAAATCCTATTCTTCCCAAGCAAGATAAAATTATAAGACTTGTAGAATAAGCCGATCATCTGCTGAGGGCAACTAATTCCCGTATAAGTCTCTCTGCTCTTGGGTAATCAAGCATCCAAAGTGATTCAATCCAGTACTTACAAGGAGATGGCATTTTGACACCTGGGCCCCTACCCTGAATCTCCAGACACAAAGATACATGTGTGAAATTTAAGGCAGGACATATGTAACAGAATATGTGAGCTAGTAGAAAGCAAGACTTAAAATGCAGAATGACACAGGACAACAAATATAAACTTAAAATGTGCTAAGTCAGCCAATGAACTCTTAGGTCACTATTTTTTAACCACACTTCTCCTCTTTGTAAAGGCACAAAATAAGCAGTGATAGATAAAGTTGAAAAAGCAAAATGGAACAACATTTCCCTTCAACTCTTTTTCATGAGTTTTACTTTTGGCCCTTTCAAATACATAAAGTATATCACAAGCAGAGAGGTACCATTTCTCTCTGCCAATCGTTGTCTGTGCCTGCAATGAGTTATTCAGCCTCTCTTGAAATCATGTCTCCATTCAAGTGAATCACAGGCAACAGCAATAAGGGCTGGGTTTTTTCTTGGGCTTTATAAAAACTATAACTTTAGCCTACTTCTGTTTAGTTATTGATTCCTAGGGCAGACCTTGGGACTGTCCAAATTAAAATAAGATATTGCCAGATTCTGTGCTTTTTCAGCTTCTTCAGTCTTTTGGGTGGCTGGTTTTGTTCATGCTTTTTTTTTAAAAGAGAAAAATGTAACTGGAGTACTAAAGCAGTTTATAAAAGTTTGGAGAAAAAAGTTCGAAATGCCTTCCTTTTATTCAAGCTGTTCAGCAATTGAGATAATACTGTTAATGTACCATGCTTCATTTTTTCCATCATCAAGAATGAAAGTGCTGTAGTCCTCAATAAAGCATCCAGAAAAACTGACACACAAGCCATAAGATAGCACAGCAGTCACCAGTAGCTCCTCCTTATTTTGAACCTTTTTTTCTTACCACAAGATGCTTGTGTGGAGCTTTTCCATCCTAACATCACTGAAAAAGTCATTACCTTCTAGTAGTGTTTTTCCTACACATTGGACAAAGATTACACATACAACCAATCATTTATTGAAGGAATCTGTGCCTATGGCTGAGGGATGCTTGCTAAATGGACTGTCATGCTTTCTAAATGCTCTCTCCCTAGTGCTCTGACCTAAAACAAAGCCCCATGGCAATCATTTTCCATAGCTGAGAGACCTTTAAATTGAAATGTTTCTAAGTTGCCTTTCCATTGGCTCCAACCATTGTTCTCAATAGCCCATTTACTGTAACTTCCAGCTGTCCTAATAGGGACAGAACAGTCAGTTCCCTCTTCCGTGCTGTGCTGTCAAATGCCTCCCTGTGCCCTGGTATGGAAGCTTTGCTTCTTTTGGAGAAAATCCTTTAGAAATCAGGTGTTTCTGATAAACATTTGCACACCTAGATGCTGAATGTATTAGTCAGGCTGTAAATTTTCTATGAAATTATTTAAGCTAGGAAGGTAAAATTGTGACTGGATTTGTAATTTGGATTCCTAGATTATGATCCTGATGTTCTGGGGTGTTAATGAAAGGCTTTTTTCTTTTTGTTTACTGTTCTTCTCTGCCTCTGCAGGTGGCTTGTCTTTATCTTGACTTCGTTCTGTTCATTTCCTACTTCACTTCCTGAAGTATTTCCTCCAGGTCAGGGAGTTCTTTAGAGGGGGGGATGGGATTTAGGTACTTAGGTGCTTTCAAGTCTGATTCTATCTCTTCTTCCCCTGGGACGGAAAGATGAAATCTTGTAGCACTTCATGTAGCAAGCAAGGTCTTGGTACCAGGACTGATGCTGTCTTTAGAGTTTGTAGGAATTACAGCCATCTGTGTTTGGCCAGAGTTATGAAGGTCTGAATGGTAAATAAGTTAAAAATAAAAGGAAAAGTAAGGATTCTTCAGGCTACTAGAAGACTTTGGGCATCTAACACCAATCCGTTCTATAACCAAACTCCTCTGAGGGCTAGAACCATAAATAAGGAGCTCTGAGCTGCAGCGCGAGACTTCAGTGCTGCCACATCAACAGCTGTAATCTGCTCTCAAGCTCATCTTGCTTACCCTGTAGGGGAAGCAGAATTCTGCCTGGATGAGGGATCAGCATTTGGTGGCAGCACTCTGGCAAACAGACTTCCAGATGTTTGATAAGAATGACAGCCTCAGAGTGGGAATGCTTGAGTGTGTACATGCATGCCACTCTTTCAAATTCCAAGCTGGCTTGCAGCAATATCGGGGAGTGAAAATGTCAAAAGAAGACAGTGTTCATAGCAAGCATCACATTTCAGGCTTTAGGAGAAGAAAACAAGGGAAGACAGCACTGAATCAAATTAAAATATAAAGCAGAGGTCCAATAGTTAGAGCAAGTCCGGGAAATGCAGAACAGACTGTGTGCCAGTGATTGTCTGGCCTCACTGAGGGGTATTTCAGATCTCCGTGCCCTATCACATCTCTTCTGTATCCCCACTCCCTTGACAGGCCCCGTTTCCAGCTGCTCTGCACTCAGGAAAATTGTTTCTGTATTTTTTCCTGGCTTTTGCCTCTGACCTTCACTGACTTCTGTCATGGATGTCCTTCACTGCTGTGCCATTCCTGCAGTCCCCCCTCACACTTCTGCCTTTTTGCTTTCCACATACCTCAGTTTTCCTCTGTCCCTAAGGTTGTGTATCTTCCCTCAATCCATCATCTGCCTGCCATTGCACATGGCTTACAACATATCCTTTCCTCTCCCTTTGTCTGTATGGCCTACATAGGTTGCAGGTATAATAACAATATGGTAACCTGATCTTCTTTTTTTTTCTTTTTTTTTCCCATTATCTGGTGTGTTAAGTTAGTTTTTCTTCATTCATTACCTATCTGAGTGAAAAAGCATATAGATAAGTTAATCTATTAAGTAGCATTATGGTTTCCCAAACAGTTTTCCAAGTTTTAGAGATAGTCATGTTCTTAAGTGTCTCAGCTGTTGTAATTCCATATTGTTTTATTTCCTTCTTACAAACATTTTTATGGAAATCATACACTAAGGGCATAAGTATTTCTTGGTTCAAATGTAAAATAATTTCTGTGTTCCCATTTGGATATGCTCCCTTCTGTGTGGAATTCTTGCTTTCCAAATTATCTCATGCCAGTTTCTGGTTACACTGGTGATCTTTGCAAGTGAATGTACTTTAAATTTAAGCTTTGCTATCCCTGCAAAAGGTGAACCTTTCACTTCACATATAAATATATTCTTTTCCTTACACTTGAATGTAAATCTCCTGTAATTTGACCCTGATATCCCTTTGCAAAGAGAAGATTCCTGCTTTGGTTTTGTTTGGAAAGAGATTTCAGGTGGATCTGGCAGTGTTGGGCAAGGCATCTAAGGGTCATAGTGGCTGAGTGCACTAATTGTACTTTCCTGTCTCTGTGAGCCATGCTGAAACACAGGTTTTGACAAAGAACTTATACATTATTCTGATAACCACTGCCCTTCTTGTAAAGTATCTGTACTGCTCTGCTGAGGGTACAAAAGCTTATGGCTCAGTGGGCTGCTCTTATTCCAAAGCCTTTGTCATCCTCTCTAAATAAACACTAGGGACTGATGCTTTCCCTAGTATAACACCACTGACCTCCCTGAAGTTACACCAGGGATGAATTTGATCATATTTGTCATCAAATCCATTTTGTACCAGCAGGAGCACAAATGAACAAGGCGAGCCATCCTGCAAGTCCCATCCAGGGCTCTTTGGTTGCCCCCACTATTACCCCAGGCACCTTCCTCACCTTAGGCTGAAGGGAATTATAAGGTCCAACTTGTCAGGACTTATTACTTATTCACAAAACTATCACACCTTTGACACATCTGTCAGATTTTATACAAAATATGAATAAGCAAGGATGCTGAAGTTTCCTTTCAGTGCACTGGAGGGCAGTCCTTTTTACCACACCCTTAAGGCTTTCATGTCAGGGCTTAGTTGCAATGACAGAGCAGTGTGAGAGAGCTATCATTTTGTCTGGCCATACTCTGCTCTCCTCTGGACAGTTTATACTTGCCCCCTGGTATTTAAGAGAATTAAGCTTTCATCCTTTACATCAAATCTACATAAGTAAAAAAATGTGGGATATAATTGTAATTGTTATAAACACATAACAACCAATTTACATTAGAGTTCTGGATTAGGTGAAGATATTTCCTTTTTTTTTTTTCTCCTAAAATATATTTGGCACTTTGACACATGATAGGTATCAGTCTTTTGCTACAACAAACAGCAAATTTTCTGTAAAAACATGAAACCAAGAAAAGTAAAGCACAGAATAGAGCAGTGCATTTTCTAATGAGTTTGTGGTCAGATGTGTAATTTAAACTTGATGGTAGAATCACACAACTCTGATTAATACTGAAGCCACTGGGGATTTTAGGAAACATTATGTTCGATAGAGTGTATGGCTAATGGTTGCAAACTACAAAGGATATGGATAAGCATGGCTAATTTATGAAAATTCTGTCTGTGTACTGAATGTATTTATTCCAGCATTTGGGCTTTGGTTGCATTTAAAATTAAAAGACAGGCTGCTTGTTAATTTTCATGAGCTTTCTTGGCTATCTTATTTGGGGCCAAGTTCCAAGTGGTCTGCTGCACACAGTCATTACATACCCAAACTTCAGAACTGGTTCTAAGTTTCCTTTGCTTCTATAATCCTGTTTTCACAGTTGTCATTTTCTAAATATCACCATAACTAGGAACAATCACTTTTACTGCTTTAAATCATTAATATTCCTATGGAAGAGATAGAAAAAGGCACATGTATGGCACAGTTCTTCAGTGCCAACCACTGTGGTCTGAGATTTTCTTCAGAATGTCTGGTGAGTTCAAAATCTGAATTTCATAGACTGAACTTCCATTATTTATTTCCACACTGGTAGTGAGCTTAGCAGGCATTTTTGAGCACGTTTGTCTTATCTATATTGCAGTTCTCTTGAGTTTTGGTTTCTTCTTTTTTATAGCAGTAGTAGTAGTATGTCTAAAAAGGCCAATGTATTAAACAATAGTATTTTCTCTTTGTTTTTAAATGTTATGAAAATAAACACATAGAGGTATTGTATCCAGTTTGGAGCCACCTTTCATAAACATGTAAGGCTTATTCAATCACACAGTTTGCATTTTTGTGTACATGTATGCGTGTATTTTAACCTAATGAGATTTTAATATTTTTCTTGTTTCAGACAAATTTGACAGAACACAAATACTTAAGATTTAAAATAAATAAATCCCCCTTGTTGTTTGTGGAAGTATGGATGGATAGATGGACAGAGGAGGACGATAAAAAGAGACCCCAAATAAGGGCTCTGTCTAATGTAAAGATTGCAGAGTGAGTTCATGCATTACTAACCATAAACACTCACACAGTGTATATATCTCTCTATATATTTCTCAGAGAGTGTGAGAGGTGGACCATATGTGCCCCACCCATGGGAAAAGCTTCAACTGTTGTTCACAACTAATTATGATACACAAAGCAGCAGGAAACAGGGCTTCATTAGTTCTGTTCTTGCAAAACTACTTATTTCTGTTTTTATTTTCCTTCCATGGCCCTTCCAAATGTAGATAATGTGGCACTTGAATGTACCAACCGACTTCTTTACAGAGTTCTTTTGCTACAGCTTTTCAATCTGTGGCAAAATGTATGTTAAATAACATAAATTGAGTAGAGTTTTTCTTCCTAGTGCACCTATTAGCCTCTTAGTCTATAACTTATCTTCACTAGTAGTAGTAGTAATAATTTAAAAACCCAGCCTCCCCACAGTGATGTAAGAGGAAGTCAAGTTGCTCCAAATATTAAAGCTAGCAAAAGCTAATTCCAGAAAGATACAGTAGTAGCAACATTTATCAATGTGTATCTCTGTGTTATTGTTTAAACATGAATCTCATCATCATCCTTAACATCAATGAAATTGAAGTGCCTTCCTGACTCTCCCTGGGATGTGGCTGAATATGGAGAGGGGAAAGGGTGATAACTGCCAGAGGAACATCTTCCAATGAGCCAGAAATTTTGTGTGAAAAAACCACTTTTCCCTGCTTTATATTGTACTGTCATTTCCAACTTACTGGAGAGATGAACGAAGGCAGTACACAGACAGAATAACTAAATGACCATAAAAAAATTACATCATCTAAACTAACATCATATTCTGTGTCCTAATTTCTTAAAATGTTGTGGTCCAGAAATGATACTTTAGTTCATTCCTCAGAGTATCCTGACCACAACTGAAGTCTCATTTAAGGTGCTTTTGTTGCAGAAAAATCTCACCACTGCTTTGGCTTTTCCATCCTTACACATCTCACTCCTTCTATTACTGCAAGAGATTCAGAGTGTGCTATTGACTGAGAGCCTGACCTGGCTTCCACTGAAGACAGGGGCAGGACTACCCTTGACTTCAACTGCTGATGGATCTGAAGTAGAACATGAATGAGTAGATACATCCTGGATGTTTAAGAAATCTATTGACTCTCAGCCACCAGTTTTGCCCAAAGCAGAATGAAGTTAAACATTGGTGGAATAATGATCTTTGTTTTGAAGAGAAGACAGTGAGGGGGGAGGTAAAAGAGAACTGCTCCTTCTAATTGTATTATGGGCATAACAGGATGCTGAAGTGTGAAGAGGGCCCGCTACAGCAAAGTAGCTAAGCATGGGCTTAAAATTAAGCATTTATTTAAGGGTTTTGCTGAATAAGGATGAGATCATTCGCATACTTTAAGTTAAATGCACTCTTAAGTGCTTTTCTGAATCTGGGCCCAGATACATAAACCATTAAACAGTCACTTTAAGAAAACGGTGGGAAGCTGTTAGAAATTTCTAGACCTTTTAAGTCATATCTCCTACATTTCCCACTATTTCTTTCTTATTAGCTCAATGAGGAGGTTTTTAAAGCTCTGTTTCACCAAAAATGACAATGTTCGTTGCTACCCAATTGTAATTCAAATTGCTCCATGCAGCCCCAAGCATGTGTTCAAACATATAATCAAGCAAACAGGAGACTTGAGTCTTGCCAGTTGGAATACCATCAGTCGCAGATGCTACACATTTTTTTATTATTATTATTTTTTAGCATAAATGAAGAGGGGCTGAGAGGTTGATAAAAGCTGGCCTTTGCTGTCCATCTTTGGTCTCTGTTCCCATGGGTTGGGTTATTTGGGTACATGTTGCTTTGTGTATGTGAGGGCTCTTTTTTTTCCCCATTTCGCTTTCTGTCTCTCTCCCCTGGTCAGAGAAGCAGTACTCATCACCTGGAGTGAAGGCTGACAGGAATGAACATAGGCAGGAAGCAGCGTGACACACACATTGTCATGCATGACTGACCAGCAGCCATCAACAGCAATTAAACATTGAGAGCACTGGATCCTTTTGGACAGGTTCAAGTTTCCTGGCACTGCCGTGATTAGATGTTTTGCACTGTTTCCCTGTAGTCAGTATGTGACACATTCCCTTTTGCTTGCTCTTTTCTGATATTTATTTTTGCACTATCCTGGTGTTAGCATCTTCCCATGGAAAATTTATCAGTTAAAAAGGGATCATTCTGAAGGGGATTAGAGAGGCAGGTTAAAGAGCAAATGGATATTTAAAAAAATAGCTTTTTTTAAAAAACACAAAATTGCCCCCCTTTGGTTACATTATAGCATTTAAGCATTTTTTAATAACCATAGGTATGCATGAGGTTAAATGAGAGAAAACCCTGTGAATGGCAGAAGCCAGTGAAGAACAACACGGGCCTTTGGGTTTGCCCAGCTGACTGTGATTTTATTGTAATTTAAGACGACAAAACAAAATACCCTTAAAGGCAAGACTGAAGTGAAGAGCGGCCCCAGTTGTGCTGGGCTGTCACTTGCTTGCCCTCATTTCAGGGCTGAGATCCAGAGCAGCCCAACTACCCGGCATTTTACCAAGGCCCAGAGACTTCCAGGACCAGGTCTGTGGCTTGGCACCAAGCGCTGCCCGGCACAGTGCCGAGCCGTGGCACCGGCGGCTGCAGCGAAAGGCCCTTTGGCACATGGTAGGGTCTCGTGCCTAATTGAATAGTCAACGGGGTTGGAGGCCAGAGAGGCTCATTAAGGCGCAATTCTGACCTCGTAGATTGTCATCCTTTCTGTTCCCCCACACTGAGTCCAGAAGCCTGCGTGCGACTAATTAATCGCTCCTGTTAATTTTGCGGTCTCCTAGTCTCTTCAAGGACATGGGAGGTCCCCTAATAAGCTTCAAGAAAACACCAGACTTCTGTGCAGGAAACCTTCATGCCTAAGTCCTTTCCACGTGCAAGACACGGCTCCAAACATGGTTTCAACACAGGAAGCAATGAAGTTGTCAAAAACTAACAAGATTTCAGCATTCTGCAAGGAGAAAAGATGAGAGGGTCATGTAATTTTAAATGGGCTGTGCTCTGCTGTGCCACAACCAGCCCAGCCATGGGAGGCAGGGAATACATTAGACTTTCTCCCTAACTGTTAATTCCCTCTTGTGCAGTTAATGAAGGTTGCTTCAGCCATGCATCTGTTTCACCTTTACGTTCTTGCAACAGTATTTAGAGGCCAGAGCAACCCTGGGGCTTTGGTACTGCTGCCTTTCACTGATAACTCTTTAAGAGCTTTTTCTATCATGTAGGTGGCTGGGATGGAGAAGACAGAAACAAGAACTGCTATAAGAATTGGTCCTGAATTTGTTATTCTCAATGGTCATTCTACATTGCCATATTTGTTATAATAATTCCATTATTTTGTGAAGCATAATGTATTGATAACACTAAATAAGCCTTGGAAGAACCATGTGAAGCAGAAAATGTAATTATTATTTCTGTAATACAGATACAGAAACAAGACACAAAAAGGATGAGTGATTTGCCCAAGGTCATATGGTATGTAAATGCATCAGAACTCCAGCCACATATCATTTTGGTACCGTCTGGGTGTATTCAGGTAAAAATAGCTTACTTGATTCTATCTTCTTGCAGTTTTTCAAGAGCTTT
This sequence comes from Chaetura pelagica, assembly GCF_000747805.2. NCBI lineage: Eukaryota > Metazoa > Chordata > Aves > Apodiformes > Apodidae > Chaetura > Chaetura pelagica. The sequence continues at coordinate 2,548,550 of NW_009952796.1, read as the reverse complement.
CTGCTTTTCTCCTTGCAGTCTTCCAGAAAGTCCTGATAGATCATCATAGGCACTTCTACAGGTATTAAGGAAAGACCAACGCCTGGTAAGAAAATAATGCTTGAATTTCCATTGCCAAAGTGGATGACAATCAAATGGATTGGACATCTTAGCCTGTGAATCAGATTTTGGACCTTCTGCTGATGATTTGGATAAAAAAATGGGGTGTGAACAGTGAGGCTTTGGATTTCCAGCCTAGGGGAGCCATTGGACAGCTTCATAGATGGCTGTCCCAATGTAAAGGAAGATGAGCAGGAAAAGAGCAAGAAAAATTGAACATGCACTAGAGAGGCAGCATTATTTCATTAACTAACTTCAGCACTAATTTCTTTATGCTATTAGGAAACATACTAAGTCACAGAAGGCTTTGCTCTAAGAATTGAAGTGAAGCTGTGTAAGAAGAACACAGAAAACCAGAAGATTAAAAAATAGTATTGTATAAGTCAACTGCTAGTTGCTGACACCAATAAAATATTGTCCTTTATTACAGTCATTAGGGAACCTTTTAACAATGATTAAAATTTCTTACGACTGTAGTAAAGGAAACATACTAAGTCACAGAAGGCTTTGCTCTAAGAATTGAAGTGAAGCTGTGTAAGAAGAACACAGAAAACCAGAAGATTAAAAAATAGTATTGTATAAGTCAACTGCTAGTTGCTGACACCAATAAAATATTGTCCTTTATTACAGTCATTAGGGAACCTTTTAACAATGATTAAAATTTCTTACGACTGTAGTAAAATTTTTAGCTGTTGCCTGGAAAAAAAAAAAGTACTCTGAATTATATGGCATGCAAATATTTCAACCAAATGCTGTCATATGATGGAGGTATTAACAAGTACCACTTAGAGCTGGTGTTCTGGTTTTGGGACATACTTAGGAAAGTAAAATTTTATATATATATATATATATA
>NW_009952796.1:2519982-2547514 GCF_000747805.2 Chaetura pelagica | reverse complement strand
TATATATATATATAATTTTCAATACAAGAACATTGGGGTTTTTCTGGCAATTAAATAGAGGTAAGTAATTTAAGTGCTCAATAAGTAGAGCTGAAACCTTATTAATTGTGAAATTATTATATGTACTGACTGAGCTTTGGTGTTTTCTTCGCTTCCTAAATAGTGTCTTCCTTTTATTCTTCTGTGTTCTGTTTGCAGACCATGAGATAGTTTCTTTCTATTTGAAACCATGAAATTAAACTGAACAGTTTCAACCTCTACAGAAAGTGTCTACTGAGTAGTATATGTAATAGTGAATAGTGTAGGAGCATGGTTATTTATCAGAAATGCCTTGGCAAAGTAAGGTTTCAGGTGGATAGGAGGGTTTTTTTTAATTGATTTTTAGTTATAGAAGACTCTGATATTCAGTTATACCTATATATTTGCAATTCAAGAGCAGGCTCTGCAATAGCAAACAAAGCCCAAGATTTTACTTTGAGAGCTGTAACGGCTCTAGTGATTCTCTACTTTAACAGAAGTGCAGTTGGAATGAGCCTGGCACAGGATGTGTGAGACACCATATGATTCCTATGATTCAAAAAGACAGGGAGATTCAAGGAGCTTCCTACCTCTGCGTGCAGCGAAGAGTGCACAGTTATAATAAAACTGGGTCATATTCTGATATTATTTGAAATTACAACTGGTAGGAGAAAGAAAGGGGAAGCACACCAGGTCTAACTGCACCAGCAAGGAGGATTAAGGCAAACAGAGCATAAAGTTCTTAAGCAGCATGTTGGCTGGGGAGAGGAGTAATGACTGGAGCCTGGTAACATCCTCTGAGACCTTTAACAGCCTTAAATATTCAGGCTGCATATCATGGAAAAGAGAGCATTTTTGGAGCTGTGGTGCCCCACAGAACTGTGTGAGAGGACGGATGTGAAGGAAGCTGAAAGGCAGCTGCAGAGTCACCAGCAGGGATTTTCTTACCTGCAAGTACACAGAATCTTTGTTTATTGCTCACAAAACAGTATACAGTTTTGCCTGCAGATGGGTCTGGTCCAGACACAGACTTGGAATATCTGTTTAGACATCAACAATAGGCCAGTTTCTGATCTTACTTATAACCTTATCTGGAAGATGGTGAATCTAAAGCAGTTAGATTAATTATTTTAAAATTATATCAGATGCAATACATTCCCTCTCTCATATCAAACAATTTCTATTGAAATGTACAGTCCACATATTTCCTCAGTTTCAAAAAATCTTCATGCTCATTCAGACCTGAAGTAAAAATGGTGCTCTAAACCATTTGAGAATGGAATTCTCAGAGCCTTTTCAAAGAGATATTATTTTTCTTCTCTCTTTGCCCTGAATGTTTGAAGCTCAATGATGGATCCAATCCTGAACTGATATACCTGTTTGTTATCAATCTTATCCAATACCTAATGTTCACTGACTTTCTGGGGCAGCCAGAAGTGTACTATGTGCAACTAGGTTCATGCAACAGCACTCTCCTGGGAGATCATCCTGCCTTTTGCAGTATTCTGTGAATGGCTGTTATACTAGAATGGAGATGGGATTTTCAGATGAGACTTTCTCCTAGTCTGGCTTTCTCACAGTTATTATATAGCTTATATCATATAGCTGCGATTTACTTTAATATGAAAGTCACTGTGAACATTTCTAGGAGAGAAATACTTCAAACACTTCCAGAATATCAGTTGCAAAATTATGAAAAGCGAATAAAGTTTAAGTATGTATTTGCCTATCAGTTGTAGTTTTATTTCTGTCTGTCCTCATGCCATATTTCACTCTGAAAAACATTCAGTCAACTTGACAACATGGAACATCACAGAAAGCAGTGCACAAATGAGGGAAAATATAATTACTACACCACAGGCAGAGAAAAAAAAATTAATTTAGGTCAGGATTAGTGACCGCCAGATTAACACAGTTTCATCCATGTCTCCCACTCTTCACTACTGTACATTTGCTCCCTGTTGCCACCAGTTGATCGTTGCCCTCTCCCCACTTCTACAGTCATCAGGTATGTTGTAGATTAATACAAATGTCAGGAATATAGATAAGAATATTTTGCTTCACCCCTTGCACTGTGAACATAACTGAGCATGTCAGTGGGGTGGTGGTCAGAACTAGGATCTCTTTTAGCTCCAAGGGCCGTCTTTTCAGTATGTGTACTGTTACTACCTAGTTTAATTAACATCTGTGCCAATCAGAGCAGCTGCCTATAACACAGAGAAGGTTAGCTAAGCATTCAAGAAGATAAATGAGACAAGGGGTTGCCAAGGGGATGCTATGTCAGACACATGCCATGGCTGCAGCACACATATATATTCCCATTAGCTGTACTGCTCTTAAGTCTGGGGGCAGGGTTAAGGCTTTAAGTCAGGGATAATACATACTTTAACTTCACTTTTTTTTATCTTTAAAAATGTAAATACAGACGTATGGATATTCTGAAAGATTGTGCCACCCCATCAGCCAATTTAACCCTATATAAATAGAGCATCAATGCAGCTAACAGAAATTATTAAATATTTGACATCTGAGAAGGATTTTGAGAACATGTATGGTATTCCCTCCAGGAGCTCTAGGAATAGTAAAGCTATGTAAGTTTGAAGGCTGAAACATCTAAAAGATGGAAGATTAAGAATATTTTGCAAATTAAGATACTCCACTCCAGTGGTACATATCAAATCCCATAGTCTCATGAACCAGTCGGTGCTATAATAAAACAGAAGAGTTTGAGTTTTTGCACCTTACTAAATCAAAGCACTTGGAGTGCTGTTCTCAAACCTAAGCAACCATCAATATTCTTTTTGGATTTTCCATTCTTTCTAACTTTACTTTTTTGTTAATTTAATTGTTTTTGGGAAACCAATACTAAGATCATCCTAGTTGGACGTGTTAGCTTCAGAATTATTGTAGTAAAATCTTTATGCCCCAGCACCCTAACAGCATTGTAATGAAATAGTCATAGGGTCTAGATATATAGTGGAATAGTTTTGCCGTCACAATCTTGCATCCAAACGGCCTCATAAGATAATCCCTGTAGACATGCAATGAAATTCTTTGCCCCAGTGACAGCATCACAAACTCTAATTGTTAGGCATTATTCTTTCTTTGACATTGACATGAAATCTGTACTACCAAATGCAGATATCAAGCAAGTGTACACTGCATTAGCTCACTCCTTGGAATTAGGATTTACCTACATACTAATTATTCTACAGTTCTTCTTAAGCTATATAAATATCTTGCTTTTCAAGATTTTCTTGCCTGAGTACATTACAATGTTTTTGTAGGGCGGAAAGCTTGTTCATTTGGATTCAAAGGGGAAAAAATTAGTGATGATCTTTAAAGAATTCAAGCAAATTATTTACAGTTGTACAGGATAAAATAGCTTCTCTCTTCTCCTCTCTTTTCATTTCCTTTTCCAGAAACCTAAAGTACTGGTAGAAGAACGCCAGTAATGTCAGACTTACAGCAGTGTTTGCATTCTTTCCCCATGCCCTTTCAAAAGTAATTCCTTTACAAGGTACTAGTCAACAGTAAGACAAGAGCTACATCAAACTTCTCTCAGGTTTATTCAGAAGTGATGAAGGCAATTAACTTCAACTTTCACTTATGCATCACCAGCAAAGTTGCACTGGCAGTAAGTTATAAAGGTGTTTTTAAATATATATTTCTAATTTCCTCTCAGTGTTTATTGTAAAGCAGAAGATGGTGGCTCTTGGAAGCTGAAGCACAGATAGGATTACTGTTTGCTCTGCTAATGAGTTTCAGCATAGTGACTTTGCTTCAGAAAAGGCTGGGTACCCCTGCAATGAACACCCCAGGCCTCTGAGGAGGCAGGGGATGTACATTCGGGTCCTCATATAGAGATGTACAGTGAAAAACATTTGTTCTTTTACACCAAATATGAAGTCTGAGGAAATGCTATTGGCAAGGATGAAACCTGAGGGAAAGAGCCATGATTTTTTTTAATAAAACAAGAAATAAGAGCCTGACTTCTTTGATCCGATCATCTCCTTCTTTGTGTACTTTTATCCAAAAATGGAGCAAAGTTGGAAACCACCCTAGTTGCACAGGCTAACTTCTAGGTGGATCAAAAAGTTTTACTGACATCTGCACTAGCTTTTCCTGGGCCATGTCATCAAAACTCATTTCACCAGCTAATGTAGGTTTAAAAACACCTAGTTTTTCATCATAGTGAGGGGACTTAAGTGATGAAAAGTTAAGACAAAATGCAAGCCTGTTTTTAACTCCCAGAATGGAGTATGGGTATTCCACAAAGTTCGCTATAGACCTGACCATGATTGCTGATTCTGTTGACATGGCAGTACTTCAGTAGTGCTGAGTAAGCAGTACAAACCCTCTAATAAAATGTCCTAATAAAAAAAAGTCCTGGTGAGTGGCAGGAACCTACACTGAAGTGAGAGTATTGGTCACTTGGAGGTGCATGTTTGAAACAGGAGTGTTGGCAGATGAGGATAAAAGACACCATGCCACCACCTTCATGGGGAAAATTGTGTGGGCTTTCTCTTTGAATAAAGCTGTGCTGAAAGTTTTGCATTTGAATATTTTTACCCACATAGGGAAGAAAATAAGTATTTTCACTGAAGTGTTCCAATGTATTTTTAAAATGCTTTGGTGCCTTACTTTAAATTTAATGATGCAAGTACATTTGCAGTGGACTCATTTGGAGTGCATACGTGCATACTTTGTGGATAATAAAGTCATCAGCAGTTGCTTGGCATTACTGGATAACTAAATAGCTACTACAGCATTGTTGTGGAGAAGTTAAAACAGCCTGGGGCAGCCCTATTTTATGCATCCAAATTTACCCAAACTAATTCTGCATTCACAAACTGTTGCTATTTGTATCTGGAAGGATGAAGCTTCTAATTTTGTTACTCTTTTTTCTCAGCCTCTTTGGAAAATTTCCCCATTCCTGTGCTCAAATAAATGAAGTAGGAGTTACCCTCCATGTGCAGAGACACAGAGGGGATGCTGTACACATGAACACAGAAAGTCTCTCAAAGGGCAGGTCACTTTTCAATCTATCTTACAATACAAGCACTTTTCAGATGAATTCTTATTAAAATACAGTACCTCCTATATCAGAGTAACTCAATTGTTTAATTCACTAATGTATCCACTTGATGTCACTGTCACTGCCCAGTAGAACTGTTAATGTCAAAGGGCTTTCTGGTCACGAAGACTTCGCACCAATAAGTAACTGAGTGGCAGAGTCAGTTGCTTTTTGGACCCTTCCAGTTAGCTTTATCCCTCTGATTGTCTGTTCTGTTGATGTGAATGCTTCTGCTTCCTGATCCTCTTCACTAATTTTGTGCATCTCCCCAAGAGACAAACACTCATTTTTCAAGGTTGTATTTTCCTGCATAGAAATATTCTATCAGTTTATTTGTCTTCTAAGTAGAGAAAAGCCTTCTAGCGATATCTTAACTATTTGTTATTACTAATTTCTTCTTAAGGGTAATGCTTATTTTGGAGAAGTCACTGAATATAATATATTTACTGAAATGTTGCATGACCTCTTGCTACTCCTCTTACTATCAGATATATTAATTTTAGGATGAAAGATCTATATTTTGCAGTTTTTCTCTCTTCCTCATTCCAGTATGCCTTTTTCTCCACCAGCCATCTCCTAATATCTTGTTCAAATTTTAAGGAAGCGAAAAGGTGATGTCCATCTATTCCCCCATATATTTCTTTTCATAATGAAAATATAATAAATACACTTTAAAAACCCCCAAAACAAACAAACAAAAACAAACACAGATATAACCTAATTTTTTGTTATTTTTGCATCTCTCCATCCTGGACTTATCAGACTGAGATATCATTATGTGGGAGGCAGTGGAGCATTTAACTACCTTAAGCTGGGATACAGGCAGTCGACCACAGCAAAACTGTTCCTTGCCAAGCCTGTTGGCCAGGATCAAGTTCTCTGGGGACAGCTGTATCCTGCTTTAGCAGGCCTTGATCTTTTCACTGTTGTCTTTTTGCTGTCTCGGTAATCAACACTTTCTGTCAGTCTACTGCTATCTCTTCAGTGCCAGAGTAAAGATCCAACCTGACAAAGAACTGCAATATGCTCTTCTGTGCTCCTTGCTCAGTATCTTAGCTCCCCTCCTGCCCCCTCTCTAATGCCACTCTGCTGGAGACCTTCGAAGGGCTGGAAAGCTGAAGAACTGGCATGTGGCTCCACAAATTTGTACACAGGACTTGATTATTTGTGTGCACATAGGTATTATTGAGGGGGCTGGAAAATAAGATTGCAAGCATTTCATGGAAACGTGCACTCAGAGCCAAATCCTCATTAAAAATTGCCTTAGCATTCAGGCCAGGAGAGAATTGTGGGCACAAAGATTATTTGTGTATGCTGCACTTCCAGAGGGTTACTGTGATTCATGTTCCTTTCTACAACATCTCAGAAAGTCAAGCTTTGCTCTAAGAGGAATAGCCAAGATTTTCCCCTGTGGAGCTACAGCAGCTTTATACTGCCCCAAAGACCAAAGCAACGTTAAAACTGGTGCAGAAGGAAACAAGAGGATTATATGATTTTGAAAGACAATTTAGAGATTGCACTCTCAAAATCATCACCTCTCTTTGCTGCCAAAATAGGATGCATGGCAATGGCACCTCTTGCCCCACTTCATTCTTCACTCTTGCACTCCTACCCTCTGGGCTGTTGGTAGCCAGAGTTATTTAGAGCTGTCTTTATGCTAGGACTGCAGAGGTCTTGCTTGGCATGCAGCCATCCCAGGCTCTGAAGATATCAGAGGCCAATGATTCTGCTCTCAGCTGGGAGGTCAGGCTGTAGCAAATGATCAAGATCAAAGGGTTTGCCTTTTCGTTTTCAAAGCTTTGGAGTTATATTTCTTGCGCAAGGGCTCACTTCAATATATTCTTAGGAGCCACTTTAAAGACATTTCACTCCCTCCTCTGGATAACAGGAATCACCAAGTTGTGCTAAACTGTCATTTTGGAATAGACCATTAGTGGGTGCTTGTAGCAGTGCACCACTATTCCCCAAATTTACCCTTCATCATCAAATATGAATAAGAGAAGGAGCAACATGAAGGAAATTCAAGTCTGGTGTGCACAGGTGACTGTTGATTTTATTTTCCCCTCCAAAATGTTAATTCTTTATGAGGTACTTGTAGACTTATTAGCATCCCTTTGCACTACATGAGCAACACAAGGAAGCTGGAACTATGGAGAGAGTCTGGTTTGTTGCCATAAACAAAGAAGCAGATGTACCACTGTCCTCATAGCAACCTGCCTTACTGCCATGTCAGCTGTAGCAGCTGCAAAGATGGAAACTTTCCATGTTTCACCCTATTCCTCACTGAAATGTAAACTTGCACTCCCGACTAAGCCTGTTTAACTGTTGTTAAGGATAGGAGTGAGTTTAATTTTGTAGCACATGCAGAACAACTTTAATACAAATAGATATTCTAAATAAGAGCAGCAAAACCTTATAACAGCAAACATTTCAAGTGTAGTAAGACATTCAAAGAATTCAGTTTTGGCACTGATTTATTGTTTGCATTTTATGTTTCTAATCAATATTTTGTGATCCTTAAAACATTCATGCAGATACATATATAGTCTCATCGTCTTTACTGGCATATATCACACATCCTGAAATTCTGGTGCCTACAGACTTATTTGTAGGCCTAAGGGTGAAAGAAGAGGTAAAATGTGAAACAAGGAAAACTTGTTCATTAACATTACGGGAAAGGAAGAGAGAATGAATCACTGTAAAACTTTATTCATGTCAGTTGCAAAATTACAGTAGAATGAAACTTAACACAAACCAATCAAAAACCAGTTGTACACAAAGTTCTGCAAAATGTATGGTACATTCAGCTCATCTGTTACAGATTTCTGCATGACCTGTCTCCCTATGCTTGACAATGTAAAGGATTTGACTTGAAAGTCTGACAGATCAACCTGTGTAGAAAGTGAATTCTTCAGGGCTTGACCTGCTCTGCAAGGCCTGGCACAAACATTAAGGAATAACAGACAGGTTTTCAAAGGCCTGTTTAAGCAGCTGCATCTCACAGTGATGTCTGAATGCTGTCAACTAATTTTAAGGGTTTGTTCCCTTCATTGACAGTATTTCAGAATACCCTGCTAAGAATGACTCTTCCTACTCTTCCTACCCCAAGGCCTATAGCAATATAACTCCCAGCCTGATCTTTAAGACAAAAGAATTATTTAAAAATGTTACAAGGAAAATTTTTTTGTTTGTTGTTTTTTTTTATTTGGATAGAAAAGTTGAAGCTGGTTGTTAACACATTTTAACAACACATGGTCTCTGCTGTCCACAGCAGAGTGGATGGCAGCTATTAGAAGCTAGCCATAGAGATGGAGTATATTTTTTTACATTTATAGGAAAAAATTCTTCACTGAAGGGGTGGGTTGATAGGCACTGGAACAGGCTGCCCAGGAAAGTGGTAGAGCCACCATCCCTGGTGGTATTTAAAAGACGTGTAGATGTGGTGCTTAGAGACATGATTTAGTGGTTGGTTTGACAGCATTAGGTTTACAGTTGGACACAATGCTCCCAAGGGTCTTTTCCAACCTAAATTATTCTACTCAACTGACATTGAGCAGCCACCTCAATGAATACCACTAGCTAGTCTTGCCTCCTGTAAGTTTATGTCAGACTTCCTTGATCCTGTGTAACTACCAAAGTTTTCATGTGGTGTCCAACACTCCCTATCTGATCACCTCCCAGGTGTTTGCAATTAGAGAAGACACTGATGAAACCACTTTTCAAAATCTGAAGGAAGAGTAGCTAGAATAATTTTGCTTTGATTTTTCCTCTCATGCTTTAGTGTGAGAACTGAGCTGAAAGAGATAGTCAGGAGCATGTATCATCATGTGCCTGTAAGCAAGCAGTCCTCTTTTTTTTCTGAGTGGAGCACAAGTTGTGCTCAACCTTACTGACCAGCTCCAATTCCAGTTCCTATGCTGGTCAGCAGGTTTAGGAAAGCAGCAACTGAGGCACTGCTTTCTTTCAGCCAAGAGTAGCCTCAGGAGCAGCAAGCCTTCTCACTTCACAGCAGCTTCCACGATTTCCAGGAGAACAAATAAACCTGAATCAATTTCTTATTCTATGGGACAGCAAAGGTTTGTATGTGCACTCATGCTCCAGATCATGCCTTCAGCATTGGGTACACTGTGAGAAGAGGAATTTCTGCTGCAAAGGAGCAGAGTGAAAAAAAAAACAACCCACCTGTGAGTATCCATATCTAAGCCAGGTCAGTGAGAGGTCACACGTGTCTTGAGGTTTTCCAGAATCTCACATGTCCGACAGCCTCTGAGACCAGACAGTGCAGCAATGTCCCACAAAAGGACTGTTTTTTAAGAGCTGCTTTGGCCATGTAAGTGAAATGCTCCTCAAACACCAGGCAGCACTGCAGGCACTCTCGTGCAAACCAGGCCAAACAGGAGTGAGGGGCCTACCTCCTACCACGTGCAAGGGACCGAATACTTAGTAGACAGTATATTGCATCCTATGGGGCTGAAGTAATTTATTTACTCCCCACCTGAAGCAAGAAGAGGAAGCTTTCTCAGAGAGCAGGTGCCTGGTAGGCAGTGCCCACCTGGATTACCACACAGCCCCCAGCTGCTCCAGGAAGAGCCTAAAGGGCTTATCCTCATCACCTGGGGCTGGCTGGTGTTTAAAAGCTCTCCCTCACCCACCCCTTCTCTCCTGCAGGAGCATTTTTCCAGTAGGAGCATTTTTCCAGCATGCCTTCCAGGGACCAGCTCTTCACATTCGACGGGGCCAAGCAGCTGCACCTTCAGCAAGCTGCTTCCTGACCACCTGCTGCGTGTTTTGGTGGTCCAGCTGGTGAGCATTCCTATGCTTTCACCCAGTCTGCTGCTTCTTATCCCTGAGGTGATGATTTGTTCTCAGAGGGGGCCTCAGATCCATGGTTAATGAAGCAAATTGTTCTTGGAACTATTTCCTGAATATTGGCAGCCTTGTTGCTTCACATCTTCAAAAACAAACCCAGATTGCCAACATTACTGAACACAGAGTCTGTAAACTCAGGACAACTCTTGTATGTTGAAGATGATCATACTGTTACTATATGCCACAGCAAGCTTTCCTTAAATCCTCACAATGTACCAGAATTCCTAGTTTGCTTTAAAACTCCCTCTTTAACTCAATGCCCTTACCAGAGTAAATGCAAACAATGGGTAAGCCAGTGCCCAGCTAATTCCTGTCCCTCCCCAGTTCTCAGAAGGCAGGCATGGAGACCTCCCACCCTGCAGCCTTCATCCCCATCACAACCAGCAGAACCCTGCAGCAGGACAGGGCAGACCCACCACTCTGCTTCCAGCCTGCTCCTTGCAGGGGAAGGCAGCTCATCCTTAAGGTTACTCTCTGCTCTGCTCATGCAGGCCCTGGCCATCTCTATTTTTAGCATGTGGTGTGTGTACCAGCTAACAAGTCTGGCTGTAAGGTGGCTCTAAATTAGGGTTGTTCCAATCCTTTGGAACAAGTGTGCTTTTTTTCATCCTGATCAGGTGCTGCCCATTAAATGTTATTTTGTGTTGTTTAACAAGCAAGTCCTTTTGATCAAATTGAGACATTCAGGGTGGAGCTGCCCTGCTGTAAGCAGGGAGGTTTCTAATCAAAGGACTCTTCCATTTTCTTCAAAGTGAGCCGTCACGCCAAAGACAACCTCTTGTGCCTAGGCCATCTTAATTGAGTCATGGCAAACCTTCATTTTGACAAGGTTATTAAGGTAAGCACCATGCCTGGCAATTTTTTTCTCTTTATCTTGTAGTAAAATTTGAGGAAGCCTTTTTCAAAAGCATAGTTGTCTTCTTTGCTTCCCTCGGTTGCGGAAAAAATACGTGTCCCTTTTGGGATACATGAGGGAATGGTTTTTTTGGTTTGATTTTAATATAGAAAATATAAGCTTGGAAAATCCTCTGTTCACTTCCAGAAATTTTGGCTAGTGTGTTGTTCAGAAAAGATACTTGTGCTGGACTCTCTGAGAGAGTACAAACAGTGTAAACACTTTTTTTGTGGTTGTGTAAGATGCTTGTGTCTCTGAGCAGTAGAATCGCAGATTAAATCCTGGAAAACATTGCTAACAATTATGAAAAAGATATTGATTTTGTGTAAGATATCAAAAAGCAAGGTTTTATCTAAGCTTTGGCTTCCAGTTTTCTGGTTAATTTTGAGTTTTCTTACTGATTCTGTTGCTTAGTTGCACTGTTCTGCTCTGTTTTGTTTTTTGATTTTTTCCTGTTGTGCTTTTAGTTGATGCTTGGGCATATTCAACCTGTAACATAAATCACTTATTGTATTTTGAAAGTTGGGTAATGTGTTTAATGCACCCAGTGTTAAAAATACACGTCTGTTCTGATGTTAGGTGCGTCATGCCAGTAAATAGCATCATTTATCTTAATACTTTTCACTTCATATATAAATGAGTAATGAGTTTACATTCATTGGGGCATTTGTAAGTGGCATGGTTTGAGTTGTTTTGTGGGGTTTTTTTCCTTCTAGGTTTTTTGCAACGTTGTTAGTTTATAAATAAAATTTGGTGTTTGAGTTTTTTTTAGATCTCTGGGGTTTGTTAATTTCTCCCTCTCTTCCCCCTGATATTATGTCTCAATTCTAACTGTAATCAGGCTGCATTTTGTATTTTGTGTCTAGCACAGAGATTTCTGTGGTTTTTGGCCATATGTTCTTAGGCAGCATTGAACTTGGTCTGTCCCTGGCCTGTCTGAGCACAGAGCTGCTGTATACATGTCTCTGCCAAGGGGGGAGAATGGTGAGGTGTAGGTCTCTTGCTTTTCTTTCTTTGCTGATGCCAGTTCAATGTGAGAAGGGAACGCAACAATCTAGTTATTGGGTTAAGTACCAAAGCTGCAGTTTTTATTGAAATACAATAATTCAGGCTTCAGTGGTGCCTGGCAGATAATAGACCCTGTGGTAGTGAGTGTTCATAAAGCTTGAGGCTACCAGATGCCCTGGACTGCAAAGCAATGTGACCCTCAACAACCCTTCCTGCCCTTCTGTCTCCCAAACCACAATATTCTTGTCAAGACATTTAACAAGAATCATGTTTCCTTGTGGTAAGTCATACCCATGCATTATTTCATGTTCTTCTTTCACTCCTTTTATAGGGATGTAGGGCTAGAAGAAGAAAACTCTTGGCTTTTGAGGCAATGCCTGTACTATTGCAGGCACTTATTTTATATTTTTGTGTTTAAAATTATAATAAAATCCCACACTGAGGTGGAAAGAAAATTAGGTCATTTGCCCTGTTACTGGAAGACAGCTCAGGATTCCTAGGTCTCAGAAACTTAATTCTAGTTTCTAGACTAAATTTATTTTTGGTTCTAACACCTATTTCTGAATATATGGACGCTGTCTTCAAGCTCAGGTAACTCTTCTGTCTCCCCAGTGTATGCTAACAGTGAAGTGTTAGGAAACATCACTGGTTCACCCTCACTCTCTTTCTATTAGGTATATCAAGACCTTTAATTCCCACAAAGCGAGTCCCTGCCATATAAAACTGAGTAGAAGTTTTGTGGAGTCATGCAACATTTGGCCTCACATCACCAGATCCTCCTAATTTCATGTCTGGTTCCTGAAATACTGAGGAAGGAGCTACTTCAGCTCTTAATTTACTTCCAGCAGATAAATTCCCTGATAGAGAGTGTGCTACTTTCAAAGGCAACCATGAATGCCTCTCCCAGCAGAGGTAGTCCTTAGATCACAAGTCAGATGTGATGCTGAAGGCACCATTTGATGTTGGTACGAACCCAGTCATTACTACTTGCTCCCTAATTTTGATTTTTATAGTGTCAGATTTGCATCTGTAATCATCGTTAAATTAAGAAAGCTAATTTAACAATACCCAACTGGGTGGGAATGGAAAATAAATCTGGGTATTTTCTATGTCTCTTCCCAATTAGCTTCTACTTTCTTAAGCACTCGGAATGTGGTGACTCTTCTGGAAGAATTTATGTATTTTATATGGTCTTTCTGTATCTTAATATATATGTGTGTGTTTATTTTCTTCTTTGTCTATAAATGTGTATGAAGTAAATCAGAAAAATTGTCAGCGTCAGTATAGTACTGCCTGTAGTTCATGACTTGTAATAAACAGGTGGGGAAAAAGAGAAAGACAATATGCACATACTGGTAAGACACCTTCCTTTACATTTAACAGTGCTACACAACCTCTGTTCTACCCTTGCTTTCTCTGTGTGTTTTTGAGAAGGGCTGTGTGGTAGCAACCATCACCCCAGAGAACCCAGAGGTGCTATGGTTGGGCTAACAGCATATGAGGTAGGTTTGTCATTGCAGCAACACATTTAGTCAATGGCTCAGCATCAACATTTCAGGAAGGTTGCACTGATCAGCCAGCAGAGTATCCTTAAAACAGATAAATGCCAAGCTTATTTTTCTTGTTAAACTTTAAGGGCCACTGCACTTCCATGAGTTGGTGTTTCCAGCTGCACAAGAACTTGAGTCTCAGATTGGATGAATTTAGGGGAGTGCAAACCAGCCTGACACAATGGATGTGAAAGTTCACCGATGAAATGAGCTTAGATGAGCTTGGTCCCCAGCTCACATGAACACATGCAATAAAACATCAGTGCACTGGCACCAATTTCTCACTCCTAGCTGCAGGAGACCCACTGGGTGGAAGGAGAAGAAAGAAATGTGTCTGTCTGGGGCCAGCAGTGTATGGTGGCCTAAGGTCAGGTGTGATCTTCAGTAATGGGTCAGTGAATGTTATGACAGGCTCGTTGTGCAGCTGTTTTTCCTCTTTCTCAGCTATTCTAGGAGAAAATGGGGGAAAAAAACCCTTGTGTGCATTTTATTTAATGGCACTTCTCCATAATGTCAGTGAACTTGAGCTCTGATCTTGTGGTTGGCAGTGTGCAAACTGATGACACTCTGCCTGGAGCCATGGTGAAGTCCACAGGGCTCAGTGTGGACACAGCAGTCTCGCCATGTGGTATCAATTTCAGGACCAGGAAAGAGATTATTTTACATCTTTCATGCAATTTCAAACCTGAAACTAAAGCAAAGTAGATGAGTTAATGAACTGGACGTACATAAAGATTCAGAAGTTGCTGCTATGTCTTTCTTCAGCCTCATTACAATCAAGTGTTTCTGCACCCTAGCATCAAACCATGCAGGCCAAAACTGATATTTTTAGCCATGATGTAGCATACCCTGGAACAGAGCATCTTCTAGAAATGTGGTGTTGTGCATCCTGCCACTGTACATGTGCATACCAATATAGATTTGCTTGGCTATTTTATTCTTTGTTAATGAATAGTGACTTCTTTCTCTATAAAAATGTCTCTTGTCTAAATTCCTTGAGCTATGAAACAGTTTAAAACATTTTTTTTTTTCACTTATATCCTGATGGACAGCAAAATCCAGGGTGTGACAAATGGCACTTGACATCCAGGAAGGAATAGATCCCTAAGAATAATCCATACCTTCTAAACTCTGTCTAATTTTATAGGACAGCCTTTCATTCTAGATCCGTATCTAATGCAGTTTCACAAAGACCAGATCTTATTTCTCAGTTCCTGTGAATTACAAGCATCACAAAAGTTCAGTTACAAAACTAAGTTTCTGTTTACTTCAGAAACCTAGCTGAAGTTCTTTGTTGTTCCTCTGTACTTCGTACTTAGTCTGAGTGCAAAACATAACTGGGAAATAGATTCACAATTTGAGTTGGAGAGCAAACTACAAAGAAAGTACTCATCTAAAGGTATGCTTTGTATGGAGCCCAAAAGACCCATCTTTTTTAGTTTAAGTAAATTGTACTCTTTAAGGGTGGAGAAGGTATACAGGAAAGACTAGATTTAGGCATTAGAGTCTTCAAGTATAACCCTGTCTGTGTTATCAGTGTATTTGTTGAAGTATTGAGCCTTAAGCAGTTGTTACTGAAGTGTTGGAGTGACAGAGAGAATGATACTATTATTTTTTTTTTAAGTTTGACAGAAATTGAGGTATACCTTTCCTTAGTTTGTTGCAAATGGCCAAAATTTAGCATAGGGGCAGATAGATGTGGTTATAAACACACAGCCATGCTCCATGTTTCTAAAACCTCTTGTTACAATGTTATGTTGACAGCTATGACATCTAGACTTTTTTTTTTTCCTTTGCTGCAGCTGTAAATTGTTCTTTTCATAGCATTGAACATGCATCGTTCCCTGCTGCCTTCATGTGGTGGTCCTAAATTTCCTAATCATAGATTATTTTATGCTGCCTCATCTCTATAATCTGGGTGATATCCACAGTGTGGTTTGTGGTTCATCATTATTTCATCACAGTATTTTGGAGCTCTCCAAGGCATTGAAATAGGACACAGGTAAATAAAAACTGATCCATCTATAACCGAAGGTGGAAGAGACCACATAGAAAAATGCCTCAAGTCTTTAATGAAATACACTCAAACAGTATTCTAGGTTTTTCTCTAGAATGCTCTGTGTCTCTTTGAGATGCAAATTTCTTTACCTTCAATTAGCAACAAGTTTCTGACTAGGGTTTAAGATGAGAAACTTGGAGAGCAGGAAGTGTGGGTGTTGCACAAGCCATTCATGCTCTGCCTCAAAAAACCTGTCAGCAGTTTGCAAACATGAACACAACAGAAAGGATGTCTGAGAGGTGGGTCAGAAGTTAACAGGATTTTGCCCTACTATGGAAACTTAAGCCGCTGATCGGAAAGTGTTTATGTGATATCACAGTTTGAGTGACAACTGTCAATAGGTGTTGGATGGAGGTGAGGTCAGTATGGATTTTTTTCAAAGGCTGTCTGCTGGTATTGCCTGTCATGAGATAGCTGTCATTTTCAAATCACTCCATACATTCAGCAAATGTAATGCATCAGCATGCTGGCAGAAACACCAAGACAGCAACTGTTATGAGTTTATTTTTTTAGAGACAGCAGTATCCTTCTAAGTGTAGTTAGTTGTAAATTCTCTACACTTACAAAATATTTGGGAGACCCCATAGATTTGTCAAAATCATTAATTGAGGTGTTTTACTTCGATTTGTGTGTGTTTTATAAATTTATGGCGTGCAAATCGGTTCTTCTAAGACTTTTAATTAAGTACCCCAATGTATTTTATGTTTCTTTTAATGGACAGAAAATGACTTTTGCTCAAACGGACTTCATTGTACAGTGTTATGCATTTTTCATCTGATGTGGGGAAAAATCAATTATTTTAAGAGTTCTGTTCTTCTGGCAGTTCATTTAAGTGAATTCTTACTGTGTTAAATGATCATCACTATTTTCTTTTTACATAGCAACTCTTGTAAAAGTATTGTAATTTGCCATCATGTAGAGAACGTTAGTCTTGTGCTTTTTATGGACTACTGAACCTCTCAGTTTCAGCCACAGTGCTTTAATTTGGGTAAAGTTTGGGGGGGAAATGAAAATGAAAGATTAAGTCATAGGCAAGTTCTTGCAGATTTGAATATATCTTTTATTTATTGCAGCTAAGGGGCTGTAATTCTGATAAACCCATTTGTCTCACTGCAATTCTAACAAGTCCAGTGGAATAAGTGATGAATTGCTTCTGCTTGACCTCAGAATCAGGTCTGCAATAGTTACAATGTGCTTTGGATTGTGTGGAAGTATTTGTGTTGAAAGTAACAGCCACGTGTGCAATGAGACTTCATAGAAAAGCCGAATCTGACTTTGTTGATACTGAATTATGTCTTTGACAGGCATGTGAGGGAAAGATTAATTTGACCTTTTATCTAAGATCCTGAATTTTATCTTCCAAAGCCATAGAAGAAAGTAAGATCTTCCTCCTTATCTCAGACACCAGATTATTTTAGGTCAGGGCTGTTTCAGGTGGTTGCTTTCACAAAATCATATTTTTCTTGACATTTGCACTGGGACAAGGGTCTACCACTTTGAAAAAAGTTCCTGAAATGATTGCATGATCTTTCAACTGTCCTAAAAACTACAAAATGAGAGAAAGGTAATTACTAAAAATTAAAGGCTCAGCAGACTGCAGTAGATTTTCCATATATTTGTGTGAAGTATTCTTCCAACATTGAAAAGAATGGTAACACAACTCAAGAATAAATGCACCAAATGTTTCACTCTGCTAATAATCCTTGGTTTGTTATCAAACTTTGCATTTGTAGTAATTAAAGTATTAAAAGACATTTTATTAGAAGTTAGCTTATTTAAAATAATTTAAAGTCATTTCTCAAACATCAAAGTTGGTTGAACACATGAATTTTTATTATAATGGACTTTCAGGGTCATGTTTTCAGACCTTTGAGTCACACTTCCTAATCCTAATTGTCTGTGAACAGTCACAAACTGTTGGAAATGTCATGCACGCAACAGCATTCTCGTTAGAATAAAAATGCTATTTCATATGTTGGAAATGTTTTATATTTTAAAGATATGTAGAACTATGATTAAGGCATGCTGCAGGTCCTTTCAGGTTTAATTTTACAATGTTTACATTGGAGGAGCTCAGGAAGAGATGGATGTCCAAGGGTACAGGCATAAGAGGTCTGATGATTCATGGAGAGGTGGGGTCAGATGTTTCTGGCCCAGTGATTTATCCCTCCTCTGCCATGGCAGCCAACTAGGTGGCATGCCCAGAGCTGAGGGCCTGGTACCTCAGTTTAAATCTTTATTGATTTCAGTTTACTAGGATATCCCTGGCTGTGAACTGCTGCAGCTGAGGGCTCTGATTCATTATCTCTGTCAGACTTAAAAGTGGTGGCTGAAGAGCTTTCTGAACACAACCTCTTCAGCAACTGCATCTAATTCCACCCAAACTGGCAGTCAGATGCTGGCATCTTTTGCCATTCATGTGAGAGTAACTATTCTGCTTTGTATTTGTGTGCTTGAGAGGGAACAGTGTAAAACAGAAAAAATAGATGTTGAAAAACTGCTTGAATTATAGATTCTGAGAGAACAGAAATCTTTTTATGGGGATAAAAGGTATGTGTTCAAACATGATCATATATTTAAAAAAAGCGGTTACTTTTTAAGAAAAGTTCTGTAAATTCTGGTAGTGTTTTTAATAGTAGAACCTTATTTAAATCTTGGTGCAAAAAATAAAGTTGCAGAAGAAAGTACACTTTTACAGAAGATCAGAAACTTCCCTCTGGCACAAGTTATTCCCATGGGCAGGAAGATTTTTATTTTTTTTTCAAGTGGAAAAAAGACTTTGAGATGTTCAAATGTCACTAGGAACATTGTTTAAAGGAAAAAAGTGTATGTGTATGTTCGTGGGAGGGGATTTTATGTGCAGGGAAGTCTCCTATTGAGAATAATCAGTCAAGGGTCCATCAGACTAGCAGCTGTGACAATCTGACCTGTCTGTAAACCCACATACAGGTGAAAGAATAAATTGCAGCAACCTGCTGAGCCACTGATTCATCTGTAGATTAGATAGAATATGGACCCTTACAATTTATGCAAAGATTGTGATATCTTCTAGACTGAACTGGGCTTTCAAAGTGTGTTTTGTAGGGTTGTTTGTGTTTGTGGTTTTTTTTATTCTTCCTCCAAACACCCCTCAATTCTAGCTGCACAGAATTCATGTGTCTTCCAAATTACAGGCATGCAAACTAAACAAAGCCCCTTGCAGTGTCCCCTTGACTCCCTGTGTGTATAGAAAGTGCCAAACATTGGTGCTAAGGTAGATAACTCTGGTCATTAGCCTCTATAAGCTGTTAAAGATGTTTCTCTATTATTTGGCAACATAGGATGAATTTGCAACCTGGCAGACCACTCTTAGTCATGCCCCTGTGATGGCCAGTTCACGTGAGGAGACAAGAAGCTGAATTATACCTTGGACTTCCGTTTCCTCCTCTGCTCCTCCTTTGCTCTGGGGATAGAAACCTTCTCATCTCTCATAAATCACTGTGTTCCTGTCATACCATGCCAGGTCCTTCCACCAGCATGCAGAGAGGTGTGAGCCCAGGTTGCACCTGCTTCTTACTTCTCCTCAGCCTTCCTCTGCCTCTTTTTCTCCCTCTGAGACCATCTGGCAACAGTCCAAAGGAGAACAGTAAGACTGGCAAAAATATTAAAAAAAAAAAAAATTGGTGTAAATGAGAAGAGCAAAAGAGCTGGGTGGTTTAGTGTGGCTTCTTAAGTGAGAAATGGAAGCTCAAGGGTAGAGCATGGCAACAATCTTTGAAAGCCTGCAGAAAAGGGCTGAGTCTACATTTGCTAGGTTTTTTTTCAGGTCTACAACAGGTGACAAGTGGTGGTTCAAGTGCAATAAGACTTAAGAAGAGATGCCTAATGGCAAAGATAGTTGGGTAGTGGGATACACAGCTGTGGCATCTCGATCATTTGAATGCTGTTACTGAGATTTTAGATGTGCATCTGTCAGCAGGAATTGTTTCTGCTTTGGGATGAGGGGATGGACAAAGTGGTCTTTTGGGAAGATCCTGACTTCTCCTTCTCCAAGAAATGGATGAGTCAAAACAGGAATGTGACAGGACCGGGAACAGAGTAAATGCAGTTAGGCTCCTGGAGATAAGTATTGTTGATAATTCAACTATGTCTGTACCAAGTATTCGTTTGGCACCGTGTATCTTCACAGTAACGTTTCTGTCCTGGTACCTAAAATTCACCCATCATTAGGGAAGAGGCAAAAAGATGTAATTTCTTTCATTCTTGTAATGTAATTATTTGCTGTAAAAATTGCAGCCCACGCCTGCCACATTTTGAACCTGTTACTGCAGTTCATTTGGAG
This sequence comes from Chaetura pelagica, assembly GCF_000747805.2. NCBI lineage: Eukaryota > Metazoa > Chordata > Aves > Apodiformes > Apodidae > Chaetura > Chaetura pelagica. Next base: position 2,527,717 of record NW_009952796.1, on the reverse strand, counting down.
GTTTCTCTGACCCCCCTTGGAATGAGTTAGTGATTTCCTGCTTTCTTAAAGCTATCTTTAACTGCTTCAGGCCTTCATTTTATTTACGGGTTAATTTCAAAGTGCTGATTTTGATGTACAAATCTCTTTTTTGATTGGATCCTGTATATCTCTGAAATTACCTGTCTTTTCTGTTTTGCTTTCACAGTTCAAACCACCTAGAAATTTTTTAGTCAAGGTGCCTTAAGCCCTACGCCGTAGAACAAAGGCACCAGATGGTAGCTTACATGTGGCTGTGTAATACCATTCCTCAGTACATGTTGCCCTTCTGTGTACTTAGTTTTTTCTGAAAAGCAAAAAACATGTATGCAAGAGCTATGCTTGTTTTTTGTCTGATTGACCTGAAGACTGCATTCGTGTTTGATTAATTTAGACAGGTGCTTTTGTTAGGCTTTTGCCTAAACACATTCAGAAACATTCCATGTGACTCATTTAAGTAAATAGCAGTAAATGGACTAATCAAGTAAATAGGACTAATCATGTAGTAGGTAGCTGTACACTGGTTCATGGTGTTTATAAGAGTTCTGGAATCTGTCTTTGCAGTGACACCTTAAGTCTTTAGCTGGATATTTAAATATAACCTTTTTTCATGGACAATTTGAGTAGAGCTATTGACAGCAGTGTGAGGTATAAGATGATAGGAATCCCAGCAGCATTATATGTGATGGTTGTTTGCAGATTTTTCAGTTACCTATATTGCTGAATTGAGCCAATTCCCTGTTGGCTAAAAGCTGAAAGGCTCGTCCACTTCACAGAAGGTGCCTCCTCCATCCCAAAACTACAGGTCTCTGGAAAGAACCAATGGCAGGAACAACCTGCATGGTGTGCGTAAGACAACACTTCTCTGGGACTTGATCTATAATTTACTTATTCTAGCCCCAGGCTTTGACAAGATCAAGTTCTTCTCAGCAGTGGAGTTTCATTATGGAAATAGCACAAAATCTTTGCTAATTAGTATCATTCTTTCAGTGTATTTACTTGCTGGTTCCACACCTTTCCTCTCTTGAGGCATGGCACTGCCTTGTGGCTTCTTACTGTAGCCACACCAGTTCCCAGGGACTGGTTTAAAGTGTGCTTTTGCTGGCTGCTGAAGACAGTTTTATGTATTGGTCTGCAGAGCCTGTGATGGAAGCAGGGAGGGGTGTGGAGAAATACAAATGTACATCAGAAAATTTCAACTACCAAGTTGAAAAGGGCTTGCTCAAGCGTCATTTTTTTATGGTGGGAAAATGCAAAACCTTCAGCTGAATTAATATGTCCTAGAGCTGTTATTGTTTTACGAACTATTTTAATCTCAGCACAGCACATCCCCCCAGTTTTATTTTTGGGTTTTTTGGGGCAGTTTTTCACTGACTTCTCTTCTTAATGGTGTGAGTTACTCCAAATAACTGTGACACCTTTGCAATTGCAGCTCTTCTACAAGCTGTTCTTCAGTTTCAGGTTATACTTGCTTGACTGAAAACACGAATTAGGAAAAATAAATATTGAAATAGATTAAGAATTTCAGAATTTGTTCTTGAATATTCATATTGACAAGAGCTCTGCATATCCACATGCCTTGCTAATGCGTATTGATTTTTTTTATTATTTTTTTTTTTTTTTGTAATCTTTGTTCCTTTGTTGGGTGTTTTCTTGAGTTACACTGTCTCAAAGCTGTAAATGTTATCAAACTTGCACAGTTAAAGGTCAGGAAAAAATAAAGCAAATAAAAATAAAGAGAGAGAAGAAAAAAAAAAAAATCCCTTCCTGGCTCCGCAGCTGGTAAGGACCACTAAACAGCAGGACCAAGCTGTTCTGCTCTGTGTGGGAGGAATAACTTGATAGTTAGTTCAGATTCAGCAAGACAGTTTAAGCAATGCCCCCATACTGCTTTGATGTAATAGTTCTTCATTACCTGGAAAAAAAAAAAAAAAAGAAAAAAAAAAAAAAAGTTAGCAACCTTAGGCATTGCTTTCTGGTACATGTTAACCAGACAGGCTGAAGAAGCAGGCTAGAGTTGAGAAAGACTGGCAGAGACAGTTGTGCGACCATTGTTCTTTCTGCTTCCCATGTGTCTGGAAATGGTCCAGATACGTACAAGAAACATATGACCCCAAGATATCAATGAGCACTTAAAAGTGCCGATCTCTTCAGTCATTTTGACTGTCATCACAGCCAAGGCATCGAGAAGATGACAAACCTGATCAAGGCTGTGCTGTGTATGTTCTCTGAGGTGAGTCAAATGAGAAAACTGTGTAATCATGCTGACAACAGTGATAAACCTTGCTCCTCCCCTGCTAATAATATTGTAACCAAATAATAGAATGCGTACCAAATTCATGCTCCTTTTAGACACTTGGAATTGGAATGAAAAATATTTTTAATGCTTAAATGCAGCCAATTTCTGTTTTTTTCTAACAGATAATTCAAGTAAGACGAAGCCAATTAACACAGGGGATGGCTGGGGTGGGAAAGACTCTTCTCTCTGGGTTTATTTGGCTGCCCAAATTCGAAAAGCCCAGATAAACTTCACATAGTTTTATGAGACTCTAAATGGCAGTTGTAGTAATTCAGGTCAAGAAAATACAGGCACAGAAAAAGCTGAACATCTTGATAATGGTTGAGGATATGAACAGTACCAAACTGCCTTGGCTTTAAAAGAGCAGTTTCTTGGCAGCTCCACAGGTCTTTTGAAGAATCGACTGTGTTTAGGAGATGTAGGGTCATAACCTCAACTGCATAACTTCTAGTGGCTGCTCTTGGTATGATTTAACAGGGCATGGATAATATTTCTGAGCTTTCCCTGGCACGTGGATGAGATAAGAAAACTTCTTGTTCAAGCATTGTTAGGTTTGCTGCTGCTAGGAAAATAATTAAACGGGTAATATGAGCATTGCTCAAGGCCAGAACCCTTGATAGAGTAAATCAGCTCCCTGTATTTCAATGACTAATGTCATTGATTATCACCATCTGAGAAGTGGGCCCCAAAGAGTATAAAACAATAGTGGATTAGAATGAGCAATCTATTTTCATATATCCAGAATGATTATGTCTCTCTAGAGATGGAGCCAGGCAGAGTTACAGTCAATTATCACTAGTTCCTTTTCATTGGAAAAAAAAAAAGAAAAAAAAAAGTGGTTACACCCGTACATCTTTGTGCTTGTTTGTATCAATATTGGTTTTGTCTTTAAACTAACAGATACTCTGGAAATCAAAATGTTATCCGCTTTGATTAACAATGCACACTTCTATGCTTATATCACTAAATTCTTATTTTCATTGAACTGCCATCACATGCTTGATCTCTATTTGTTTTCCATAAAAACACAGCCTTATTTACGCTATTTTATGCTTCTCATACCAATTTTTTTAAGTTACACCTGCAGATTTTTATCTGCCTTCCCTCAGCATAAAAGCTTTGAGATCAGCACTTTTCCGTTCTCCCATGAAAAGTGATGAGGTTTTGCAATGGATTCAGTCATATGATCCACCTCATCACCACCTTAACCAGACACCAGGAGCAACAGCATAAAGTGAGTGCTGTCTTGGCAGCACTTTACTGAAGTCCCCATGCAGATGCTCTGCACACTTCACAGTAGAATTAGAAACAACAATCATTGTTGTAGACTAAAAATGTCCCTGCTCAGGACCGCTCCTGGCAGCGAGAGATGACAAATCTGTTTGTCACTCAGCGCTGCGAGATGTCCACACACTGCAAAGCTGCGTGGTCCTGAGGCACTGAATCACATCATGGGAACAAGCAAAAGTTGGCCGTGGTACCCGAGGCTTTCCCTGCCTGACGTACTATGCTGTCAGGCTTTACAAGGCTCAGTAGATCTCCACGTTTGGACTCTGTTGCACACACTGTACTTTCCCTCTCACTCACTCTCTCTTTAATTTGTCAGATGAAGTTCTCTTTATTCAGAGTACATGTATTCCTGATCTGTACATAGAGAATTTAGTAAGAGTTCACTTACAGTGTGTGGCTTGAATAGATAAGCAGGCATTCTGAAGTGTTCTTTGGTGAATTTTAAACAGTAGCAGTGCCTTGCACCATTTGATATCAATGTAAAATGCTTTCTTTTATTTGAAACAAAAATTGGCACACTAACTGTTCATAACTCCTTGTAATGTCCTTAAAAGTACAGCTTCTAGGATACAGTTAGATATCTTTCACATAACCATTCTATTTAAATTTTCTTAGCCTTAGTTATGGGAGAGGAAAGTCAAATTTTATTGATTCTATAGTAGCCACAGGCATTTATCAAAGTTTCTTTTGGAGGACGCAGATAAACCGAATAGCTGATTTTAGTGCAACGCTATCTGTTCAAGCCTAACTGCAAATTCAAGTGTCTGTTACTTACCCTCCATGCATTTGGCTCAGAACAGAATTAATAAAAATTGTTTATAAACAGGCTTGTGTTGTCAAAAGAACACTATTCAGAGAGAAAAAAAACAACAGGATTTCCCAGTCTGTCAGTGATAGCTTTAGCATATGTTCTGAAAAATTATATATTTAAGATTACTTAGTAGTTGTAGGACAGGCTTTTAAAAAATACTGTGTATCTTTCTGTTGCTTATAGCAGTTTGCTTGTTTTGATTTATGGAAACTAGTGTGAATGAAAATGGGAACTCCACAATATTAGAAGCACTAAATATGTCAATATTTTATTCATTGTCTCATGGCCTTTATGGATGCAGTTTGTCAATAACTAAAAGTGACCAAAACTAAAAATCTGTGCAAGACAGCTAGCATAGAGCCTCCGACTCACACCCTGTTTTGGCCTAGGCCAATGAGGTCAGTACAATTTAATTTATGTATAAGTCATCTATTGGTTCAGAGCTTGACTTCCTACTTTTTCTTTATTTCTGCCACATTGGAGCTAACCACATGCAAAATGCAAGTTCAAATCATTTTGAAGACACTGCGTGTAGGAAATTGGAAGTAACTTCAGTACTAGCATCAAGATTTGGCCATTTGAGAACAAAATATCTCAATTTTACTAATGAAATGAAGATGCCTTGTTTGAATAATGGTATCAGCTTTTCCTTGCAGTCAAAAATCATCCTCCTCCCCCACAAAAAGTAACAATTTTTTTAAAGTCAAATTTTGAATTATCTTTTTGGTAACAATTGCACAAATTCAAAGGAGGAGCTGTTAAGAAACCCACCTCTGTCTTAGAAAACCTTAATCTTTTAAAGACTCATGTGGAAAAAGTAATTACATGCTTACTGACATTGAGCTGAACAGGTATCATCTGCTTTACAGCCCAGATTCCAGTCGAAGTTTTTGGGGTTAGCTCATATGACCAGTAGGTTTGTTAACTGTCATCCACAAAGATCCTTCAGCTTTCCCCTCTATTTCCATCCATGACAGCCTGATACCTGTAATAATAAAGGAGGATGTTTTTTCTTGTTCCCTTGGGCAAGATTAGAAGGAAGGTCTAATTTGCAGGTATATTTCGGCTTTTATTATTTCTCCTTTGTGGTTGTAGCATTCTTCTTTCTTAAGGGTTGTTAGCAAGATTTTTTTAATGAAATGTAGACATTAAGCAAAACCAAAGGGTACTAAAATTAAGGAAATTAATTTAAAAGAACAAAAATATTTTAGTAAATGTCTGTAAATTTACACCTGATATAATCTTACCCAGGTAAGTCATTCTCAGTTTGTCTATAAAGGGGAAAATAATGAGGAATAACACAAACTACATGATGGTAATTCTCTCCTGTAATCAAATTGCAAGTATCTCTTGCTGAGCGGTATGAGCTCCTCACTGCAGTCAGAGATTCTTACAAAGCCTTGCCAGGCAGGTCAGTGGGTTTAGACATCAAGCGAAGTCCTCTCTCTTCTGCCATATCCTCTTCTTTGACTGGATCAAAGGCTATCATGTTGCGGTTTCATTGCATGTCTGGTGATAAATGCAGGTTTTCCTACAGTCCCAGAATCTGTATTCATTTGAGAAAATAATCTCAGCTTCAATATTTGTAATGTAATGCCTTTTCCCTTTCTTTTATTTTAATTTTATAAGCTCTTGAAGGCATAAGCCATAAAATCCCCTTGCAGCAGAAAAACTCAAGAGCTTTTTAAATAAAAGGTTTTGAGCAACTCACTGTGTTTCTTTACTTTCTGCAGCTGGGAATAGCAGAACAATGTCACATACAAAGCTGCATGTGTCTCTGTACTTGAATTCCGCCTTACCTTTTCGTGAGGAGACTTCTGTTCTCCTTTACCAGCTCCTTCATGGTTGGATTTTTTTGCTTTTTTTTTTTTTCTTTTATTTTAGAATACAGAGATGCAATCCACAGCATCATATTGGTTTCCCATTATTTGACTGACATTTGAGTCTGACTTGTGGGGAAGTCTAACTTTTGGTAATGGAAAGGTCACCATGTAGATTCATGATGCTTATTGAAGATTTCTCTCCTTTGAGGTGTTCAAAGTGGTTAGTTGTAGCCTAAGCCACTTTTACCATCTTAGGTTCACAACTGTGCTGAATTGTTTTGGCTGTAGACCTTGATGAAGGCATCCAAAACTGACATACCTCTCACTTGGGATTTTCTTATGAGAAGGCTCAAAATTTGTATTTCTAGAGAAGTATAGTCACTATGGATGAGGATTCAGGCACAAGTGAGGCTTAACTTTTGTGGATCTTGCCATTGAACTTGGAGGACCTGACATTCCTGTACAATGTGAAGTTGAATTTCCCATTTGGAGGTGACAAATAAAGTATGTAAAACATAAACTATCTTAAATGAGATGCTGGAGGAAATGTTAAATGCAGGAGTGTTCAATTGTACTTTCTTTCTGCAGCACAGGTGACATGCAGAACTAGCAGGGTCCACCACCTGGAATCCCCTTTGAAGGGTGGGAACTTGCATCTGTAATTAGAAAAGTTGAGCAGACTTTATACTTTTCATTTTGAAGTCAAAAAAGGTTGAGATCTGTTCAAAGCATCTTACATAACCAAATGGCTCAAGTACAAGTTTCAGTATTTACTTTTTTTTTTATTAATTTTTGTCTTCCATGGTGACATTTTTGCAACAGGAGATGTTCCCTCTCCAGTGTTGCAAATAATCAGAGTCTGCCTGTTGATGAGATTGTCTTCTGTTTTCAGGGCACTTGGTCTGCTTGGTTTCTGAGTGCTAGGGCAGGAGCAGCAGAGCAAGGCTGAGTAGCTCTAGAGGTTCCTGTTGTTTTCCATGTAGGTAAAGGCTGAGATTCAGCACAGGTTTCAATTACAGGCTCAGATTAAGACCACCAGGTCAGATTTGGGTACCCATGCCTTTTCAAACTGATGCCTAATCTTTGTATACCCTATACAGCACAAACAGTTTCTTAGCAGTTAAAAATCATTTGTTACCACCTCTGTAGTTCAGCCAACCCCAGGACCATGTCTCCCAAGGATTGTCCTGAAGCTTTCTTTATGTTCTGGCTGTTGCTGCTTGATGAGGCATTATTGCTGCCTGTTTCTGAGCATCACTTGACCCACACAGATGGCTGTGCATTCCCAGTGGAGGGAATCATGTCTTGGGAAATCAAACAGAAATATTTAGGAAGTATCAGCACTAGCACGTACCCTTAATCACTAGTTGTAGTTAATTGGTCATCAGTTAACTGGAAGTAAAACAGTCTGTTACAGAAACACACTAAGTCAACACTTACTGTGAGTTTCCAAAAGTGCTTTTTGTTGCTTTTTCTTCCTGAACTCTTTTATTT
>NW_009952796.1:2516046-2519893 GCF_000747805.2 Chaetura pelagica | reverse complement strand
AATACTGCTTTTCATGAAAAACATTTTTTTTAATTTAAGAAAACTGGCCTGTCTAGGGAATTAAGTTAAAACAATAGCTTCCTTTTATTATTTTCCTTTTATGATTTTTCACTTGAAATTATTATAAATTTCTTGAGCTTGAAATGGTGTTAAATTCAGTCTCCTCTGTATTGTTCTCAATACTTTTACTAAAAAAAATCTGTCAGATGAGCAGTACGTATTTACATTTTGAGTAAATTAGTTTTAACACAACTGCAATCATGATGTTGTGTAAGCATTATTTAAAAGAGCGTTCCAAAACTAGCTCAGAATCTCCAGTTTTAATGCTCACCAGAAGTTCTTCTCTCATCCCACTTCAGTAGTAAAATCTAGGCTGTACTGTCTTTTGCATGGACTTCTTGGCAATGGGTTTCAACAGCATTTCAGCAGTGGAGGACAGTATTGTATCCTGTTTTGCAGAAGATGAAAACAAGGTGCAGAAAATAAAATTATTTTTTCTCCAAAGCCATCTTTCAAGGGATGGGAAAATATTAACTTCCTTATGACTCCCAAGAAGTAGCACAATTACATATTTCTTCAAAGTCACAATGTTGGCTTTTCTTGTGTAAAACTTAATTGTGAGAACATTTTTTTCTAACAGTAAGTTGTGTCAAATGTTTTTTTATTCTTAATAGCAGAATGTAACCATTCCTTAATCCTTTCTCTCTTTGTTCTTTATGAAGAAATTATTTAAAACACAAGCATAGATTAGGTACAGAGGGAAAATCCCTATAGTTTTAGATCATTGGCAAGTGTATGGGATGTACTGTGTGTTTCAGTTGCTGTATATTGCTGGAAATACAGAGGACTTCACAGCAGAAGTGTATGTTTTAGGTTTGCACACATTTGTGAGAATGTTAATACCGCGTTGTGGGAATAGTGCTGAGTTCCCTGTTATCATGCAAGCAATTGCTAACTGTAGACCTCTGACTTTGTAATTTGTTCTTTATGGACTAGCCTGCAGCCAATAAGCAAAATCAATAGTCTTTGCTGAAAAGTAAGCAAGTGCCAGTGTGTTATGTGACAGGTGAAGATACATGTGCTTACCAGGGGTCAGGGGGCCACATCAAATTTCTCTCTGACTTCTTTTCAAAAAGCTAAATCCATTTAGGGAGCATTCGTCATTGGAAAATGTTGCAGTGGGGAATTAGACAGGCTCCTGCTCTTCTTTTCTCATTTAACGATGTTTGTTTTCAACAGTCTGTTCAATAATGTCACTGAGAAGAAATTATGTGAGAAGAATAAAGTGCTTATAGTCTATTTATTCATTCATTTCTGTAAAATAACACTAGCTGTTGCATTCTCATGTTTATTAATGTCATTGTGGTGGTCCAAATATTTGTTTGTTCTTTTTCTGTGGAAAGAAAGGTGGGACAGAGCAGTGTGGAACAGGCTATGTACTGTTTAAGCCTAAAGTGAAGGTTACACAACTCCTAGGAGTCTTATATTCTATAAGGTATTGTTTATTATACTTGAGTATGGCGTCTAAATATATTCTATAATATTAGTACAGCACAGAGTTTTGGAAGACTCCTGTTTTCCAAGTGGAATGACCAGGCTTGAGGCTATTCCAAAGTCTGCTAGAAAATATAATGCTAGCAGCTGAGATAAATGCTGCTGGCCTGGGATAAAATGGGCTGTTTATGGTAGATGCTACTAGTGCAGTTCCTTCTTTTGCATCAAATGCTGCAAGTATTTCAGTGTTCTGGTTACTGTGGAAAACCTTGTTCAAACCTTTCCCTGTCTCTCAACATATGGGACTTTAATGAAAGGTATAAAGGGAAGGGAAAAAACCCAGCAGAGATTTCTCTGAAATTCTGGAGTGGCTTAGGCTCCTAAGCCACCAGAGAAAAGGACCTTGGTATTTAGAAGTTACGGTTATATTGGCTTTTAATGTTTAAGTGCTTAACTTATTTTCTTTTGAAAACTTTACCTTCATTCTAATAGCAAAACCGATAGAAAGCTCAATGCTGTTGTTTGCTTCTTATTGAATGTAGTTGCTCCATTTAATAGCCTGGACTGCTGCCATCATACCATCATATACACATGTGCACTCCCAGTCAGGAAAAACAAACAGTTACCACACAGGTTCAATCAGATTAAAGGTTCCCTGTGTGAGAGCTGAATACCAAAAACTAGATTGTTGTGTTAGATTTCTCTTGTGTCCTGTTTGATTTTAACGTGCATAATAAATGACTCTTAATTTTTCTACCCAGCTTTCTTTCGAGCTGCTTTTTCACTACTGACTGCCCTAATCATTACTGTAGAGCTTTCTGTCAGTTGAGTACTGCATTTGAAGACACTGAACTTGATGCTTCCAGATAGCTGTAGTTGAAGCTCTTCAACCCCGGGTGCCGCTACGCTTCATACCACCTCTTGCACTCAGTTTTGGAATTCACAACTTGCTTTCAACACCCTATTATATCTTGTGAAGGTCCCAGTTCAGATGTTTAGTAAGAAGAGAAATTTCTAACATGACTCACTAAGCCTCTCAGCCACCAACACTAAGAAATTAATAAAGCTCATTTTCTTCACCTTCAAACGAGACTGGTGCCTTCTTAGCCTTTAGCTACAAAATATTCAAATAACATATTTGAGCTAAAAAAAACTATGGGCTCTGCGAACTTCTGCACCGCTGAATTCAGTTACTGTGGGATCATCCCTTCCTACCCTGGTTTAGTATGTTGAGAAATATTTTTCTTCTTGAAAAAAAGTTCCAGGCAGATGCTTGAAGTTCTGGTAGACAAAGTTGAGAAAAGCAAGTGGTTGGGTCTGGATTTTACAGCTGATTATCTCTCAGGTAATGGGGTCTGTGAGCATATTACCAACAAATCAAGACCTTGCCTTTCCATCTGAGGGGGTTGTAAAAATAAACTTAGAGTGGAATTTTATAGTTTGAGAAATGAAAATCTGAACAAGGCACCTCCAACCTTCCTTTTTTTCTCTTCCCTTCATGGGGTAAAAATATTGCTGTTCTGCAGTCACAAGATGAGAGTAGACTAAAGTGACTTCTGAGATCTCCTGAGCTCCAAGCTGCAGAGGGTTGAGGTTAAGCATGAGGTTTGCCTGCTCAGCTCTTTTTTATTTATTGGGTCTTAAACCTTTCCTACACTAAATAAACACCCTTTTATAGGCTTTTTCTTCACAAATGGTAGGTTTTGTAACCTTTTATGAAAAACTCTTGTTGCTGATTCAGACTAAATGCTCCTTTGTTGCTACCAGTCCCTCTGTCCACAAGGGTCACCGTCTGCAGAGGAAGTGCAGCAGGCTGGTGCTTATCCAGTCCTGCTGGCTCTGCTCCCTTGCTGGGCCCACACCAGAGGTTCAGGCAAATCTGTTGTGAACTTTGTATCCTGGATCTGATTTTGTTCACTTGAATATACCTATTGATCTTGCTGTGCATTGTCCAAGTGCCAAGCACCTAACTGATAGCTGTGCCTGCACAGCCAAATGATTGCATGATTATAATACCATCAGGTATTATATATTGCTGTCCTTACTTTGTATCTGTCTGTTTACTTTGCTTAAGCCTGCTTTTAAAGTATCATTGTTAGTCTTTATTTTTGTTAACAGTTGTGTCATATATTTATGCCACAATTTACTTGCCACCATTTATCTCCCTTTGAAAACATGCCATAAGGATTACCTGCTTCATACATGTGCTCTTGTAGTTCATTGAATTGTGGTGCTCAGACAAAAATACTATTAATGTCTGCAACATCTAGAGAAGAAGAGAGGTAAATTCTAAAATAATTTACAGAACTTATTCTTATCCTAATAATTCAGAGTTTCGTGGAGAATCATTGAC
>NW_009952796.1:2480886-2516025 GCF_000747805.2 Chaetura pelagica | reverse complement strand
GGAGAAGGTTCTTGGGATGGAAGAATGGAAACTCAGATGAGATTCATGATCAATAACATTTCAAGGCACCATGTGTAACAATTTCTTAACCATTTTGTTAAAGGTTTCTTTTTTGGTAACCATAGATGTGACAAATTTATCCACTTAATTTTCCTTTTTCAGTTTCTAATAATAAGTAATATTCTAATGATTCATTATTCGAAATTCCTCCTAGAGCAAGTTCTGCAGCTAATACCTTTATTCATACACAGAACAACATCCTCAATCACATCAATAAAGTTTTGCCAAAGAAGGTTTTGGTCTGCAGTTTTTCAGTCAGTTCATTACAAATTCTTAATATTTAAAACTTCTTTGAAATGGGAATTTGAAGTCACATAATACTTAATGTTGAATTGGTAACTGTAAATATTCCTACTGATACAATTGATGTACATACTTAGAACACAACTCAAATGAATTGACTTTTTTTTTTCCAATTAACTACTGTATTAAATTGTCTTTATTTACATAATTTTCTTTACAGAAAATATGAGACTAGGCTGTCAATTGGATCAAAATTACTTTAAAAGGGATTATAATTCCTTGAGTAGTTTTCCAATGTGAGAAAATAATTAAACAAGTAGTAATGAAGAAGTTTCTCCCAATAAGAAGTGTTATGTCTGACCTGCTGTCTGGAGAAGTATTATTGCTCCATGGAGGCAGTAAAGTTCGCTTTGTTTTGTATCTCTAACCAGGCTGAAAAAAGGTATCAATGGTACTTAGCTGGGAAGCAAATAAATATTCATAACAATGGCACATGCATAGCTAATTGAACAGTTTCTGTTAATATTATACTAGATATTCATGGACATGTGCCTTTTTCTATAATGAAAATACTGCCTAAGGCTAGCTTTGTTTTTCTTGTCAAGAAGAATTTATGTGCTTTCATTTAAATGAATATAAACTTCTATTCTCATGACAAAATAATTCACCATTAATTTGGTTAAAGAATTTATTTATTCCCTTTGTAGTGCATTTTATTGAAAAAGAAAAGCCTAAATGTATCTCAGAAATTTTCTCTATGCATTTGGTCTAATTTCTGTAATAACTGGCATGAACATGTAGGGATTTCAGTGATTACTTGCTAAGTAAATACAGGATATGGGTATATGAGATATTTTATTTAAAATTAATCCAGAAAGAATTTTCTTGAAAGAAATCATTCCTTCACAGATGTTTTAATTAATTGTTTTACACATACAATTTAGGAATTTATACTTTAAAATCACTGCCCTTTTCTTTATTTCCTCACCTTATTTTGATTCTTGCTGTACTATCTGTAGCTGAGATTCTGGTCCTCAAGCATGATTTGAAAGGTGAAGAGAGCTAGACTAAGGTAAAGGCAGATCTCACAAATGGAAATCAAAACACAATGTGCATGGAGATATTAGGGCTGAGGATTTTTTCCTCCTCTTTATCAGGTAGCAAAGAAGAGATCCCTTCTTCCATGGGACTCTGTTTTTCTCATCTTGTTCAGTGTTCACACATTCTTCTCATTTAAATTTTAGGGATGTTACTTAAAGGTAACAAATAGTGCTGAGCACTGATTTAACTAATGAATTAATTTAGTTCAGATGGCAAATTAAGGTTGTCTAGTAAATAGAATAAAACTCTTACTATTAGAAGAGGGAACCTCAGGCTGTTCAGCTGCCTGCAACACCTAGGTTATTGGCTACATTAGGATTCTTTTACAAAGTGCCTGAATTGCAGTTCTTGGCAATACTCTTAATCAAGTGCTGATACCTACCATGCAGTTCAAGCACCTAAAGAGGGAGAAAAGGCAAATGTAGCAAAATCAGGTAAATATTAACTGTGATTGGAGATGATGAACCTAAATCTACAGAAGGAAGCTCTTGACTTTTTTAAAATTACTTTTCAGTATTATAAATTAGTACTTTAAAAATATCACTTGTTTGGCTTTCAGGCATGATAGCTACACTTACTGTTTTTTCAGTCAATTATAATGGAAGGGTTATATAGTCTCATAATGCAGAGCTACAGTGCCTCCTTGGTATGTTCTTGTTTGGATTTGGAAGCCTTTTACTAGCCATGAGAAATTAGTTAATTGTGAAATCTGTTCAAACGAAGCCATCTCTTCTGAGTGAGGGAGGTGACATGTTCTTTGCAATGCATAGCCTTACCTCACAATGGATTTCAGATGGTGTCACAGAGTAAACGGGCTACCTTCATTCTTCTGTTACTGACATCATTTAGACCATTCAGACATTAATGAATTTGGAAAGCTAGAGGGGGAGAGGTTTTCCCATTAGGAAGGGGCAATCTAATGTGATTGCTATGACCCATGGCTTGTGTCGCCTTTAAGTTCAGAGAAGCTGTTTTTGGTTAAACATGCTACATCCTGACAATCTGCACAGTCCACAGGCACCTGAGCATAGAGAATATGATACTAAGTTTATGAGAAGGAAAAGGATTACACTAAATGGGGCATGTTCTGGGATGCTAGATCTTTAGAAAAGTGCCCTGACCTCTGGACAGAAAGGACCAGAAACAACCCGGAAAGAAAGTGGCATAAAAACCTCTCTCTGAATAGGACACTAAGAAAATCATATTGCTATCAAATTCATTTCAGAAAAGGACACTTAATTTTTTACTTGACACTTGTCTCTATTTACTGGTTTTTTTTTTAAATTTGACCTTGATTGACTGAGATTTTCTTTTTCTGTGTAAGAATTATTGTAGATTTGAAAGAGTGGCATTTTAAATAATACTTAAGGACCATTATCCACCCATGCAGGCATAATGCAGCTTGAAAAAACAAACTTAAAGCATTGTATCGTTTGGTGTTATTTTCTTTTTGTGCAAATGAGCAAGTACAGCAGAACTTCCCAGGTGGCTTCAAAAACTAGAAGATTTTCTGAAGGCTGCTAGTTTGCAGAGTGAGGAGAGGGGGAAAAGAAATTAGAATTGAGCTGCAATGAATCACGACAGACCCATTTTTACATTTCTGTTCCTTTTCTATTGTTGTTACTACACTGCTTTGACAATGGGTCTAATCCCAAGGATGACTTCTGGCCTTCTGTTTCCTGAATGTCACCACATGCCTTTTTCCAGCTGTCTCCTGCCCCCCTCCATTTTCTGTTGTGTCCAGCTTTACTAATTTTATTTTTCTCACAGAAAAAAAAATAATATTTCTTCCTGGTTTATAGGTTCATCTTTTTAGCAAGCCATGACATGGTTTAGAACTTAACCAGTCATCTGGAAAGTGGCAGCTTGCATGGGATGGGTGAAATTTGCCATGAGTTGTCCTGGACTAGGCCGGGTTCAAATCATCACAGAGTACTCTAGGCACCTCTGGCCAGGAGCTGGCTCTGGTCTGGAACACAGGCCCTCCTCCCCAAAGGTTTTCCCATCCAACAGAAAATGGAACAGGCACAAACTTTCATAACAAATATGTACCAGTTGCCACCTGGTGATTTTTCTGTCACCCGTGGGGCTTTTAAAGTGTTCTTGGGCAACTTCAGCTCCCTTCATGTCAATGGGAGTTTGCTTTAATGGAAACATTTGTGTCACTGCAGGAGCCTCTTGGAAGTACTGGCTCATTTGTTTTCTATATATTGTAAATATCATCCCTTCTATTCTTACCCAGTCATACTTTTTGTGTCATTTGACTTCCAGTCTAGCAAGTTGTATAATTGCACTGGGCTAATTATATTTAGATGGCAAGCTATATGAACAAATAGAAAAAGGGGCTGATTCAGATTTTTCAAGGCCAGGTCTCGCCTTGAAGGTCTGTAGGAATGGAGAACAATGCCAGGCACTGATAAGAAACAGTAACTCTGTAAAATCCTTAATTGAGTGAGATTTCGTGCTATTGCTCTGGTCTATGTTGGGAGAGGTAAATCTCTGACTATTCCATAAGAATTACTGCATTTCCAGTCTAGTGAAGGGCTACTGGCAAAATGCAAATGTATACTTTTTCCAAATCAATGATATTTCTCAATTCAAGTTGCTGAAACTGTCCAGACTGTCTAAAACAATAAAGATTTTTACAATAACTAGCACATAAAAAGCATGTTAATGTAGCTTAATGTAAAAAGGGGCTTAAAACTAAATGCTTGTACAATGTTCTTATATCTTACTGCCTGTCCAAACTGTTCCTGTAAAAGCTATTTAAATAATGCTTCAGAGATAAACTGTATGCTGGTCAGAGAAGCCTTTTACCATAAGAAAGCAGAAATGTATTATTTTGTAATGTATCAAAAAAATATTTTGCATACAGAAGATGCAGGAAAAGTCTTGTATAATACATTGCACAAGATCAAATGCTGAATCAATGCACACTGCTGCATCCTCTACTAAAAGAACTGTTGCTACCCTGCAAACAGTTGAGAACTGAATCTGATTTAAGCTACTTTCTTTCTCAAAGGCAGTCATATTGGGAAAAGGCAGATCTGCAAATGGATTGTTTTTTTCATTACAGTGGCCTGGCTGGTTTTATCATGTCACATTTGTTGCATGGTTCCATTGCAATAACAAAAACTGTAGATCTCCTGACACGCCTGTCATCAGACATGCTAGATTTGCAGTTACAATGCATTCTTGTCATGATTCTAATATTCATAGTTTCACTAGTTATTATCTTTTTAATTCCTTAAAAGTGAAAGCAATATTGATGAGAATAGAGAGCCTGTCTGGAAAGCCATATACATTTTCATCTTATCTTGGTTTCAGGACTAGCTTTAGATCTTTTCTAACCTCATCTTTTCACACATCTACTTTCCCATCTGGTAACATGGAACAAGGGGCCAGTCCCCTTTTGCAATGTGCCCGGAGACTTGCCAATGGGAATGTTATAGCTATCTTAGTTAATTTAGCAAAGCAAAAGAGATTGGACAACAACATGCTTATCTTCTGCTGCTCTGCAAGGCTGCCGACAACCGTGGCATGTGACAAACAGGAAAGTACTTCTGTGACACGTCTGTGAAGCTCCATACTCACCTACTTGGAGAACAGTACTTCATGTAGATTTGTTTGTCTATGGCCTTCCAAGGTCCTTAAGAAAAAGAAAACTTGCTTCTATGCATCTTAGGAAAACTAGTGAAAACACAGTGGTTTGCTCATTTATTGAATCCTCCTGCAAACAGATTACCAGCCTAAGCCTAATTCATTACCTCAGATTGCACTAAAAGCATTATACCATCACACCATTTAATGATGTCTTTTATGGTCACAATAAGTATTTATAATGAGAGACTTCAACTTTCATGTTTTGTAATTAAAGAGATTTTCTAAACTAGTTGTAACCTGCATTTGGCCTTATGATGCCTCCCAGAATAACAATGATCTACCAGTTAATATGTAAGGGCTCACAACTGATTGTTGCTCCTCTTCTTCCGCATATTAAGTAGTGCTCATTAATTAATATTCAGCTTGCCTGCTTCTTGCACACAGGACATTATCTTTGCACTGGGTTCCCAGTAGACAAAAGAATAATTGTAGTTTAAATTAAAAGCTTTAGAGATCCCTTTGAGTGGGGTGTTAAGATTACAAACATGAAAAGGAGTTCAGAGGCTAAAGAAATTAAGTATATTTTATATATATAGCAACAAAAATGTGGCTCTAGCTGTTTTGGTTTGGAAAGCCATTATCTATAGAAATACCTTAAATGTATTCTCTAAGGGCTTATCTGTATAGAAACTGGACCAAAACAGCTGAACCAGTTGAAATCTACACTTTCAGATATTACAGTATATCTACGTTACATATACATTGTCACACCCCCCACCTCCCACCAGCCCCAGAATAACACCATATTTTTAGTACTGGCTATGAAATAGAACTCTTACTATGTCACTTACTTGATCTGCACTTATAGATCTTATTTATCTGGTTTCTAGTCTGTGCAAGTGAGATCCAAGTTCCCAATTCAAATCTGTTTCTTGATGAGCTGAAGAATAAAACACCGTACACAATCTACTCTGTGGCTTCCAACTTACCACTTTGCCAGGATGGCAAAAGCAGTTTAGCTCAATAACTGCAGAAACTCTGAGCAACAAAACAGAGCAGCTCATGCCAGCACTAGCCCTTCTGGCAGTTAATATTACATGAGAGAGTGTCTTACTTTGAAAATGTTGATTCTACAGTTATTTTCATTATTTAATGTGGTACATTTCTACAGAAAATATGAACATGCTACAATACTGAAAGCAAAAGTTAAAAATAGATATAATTTTGTGTGTATGTGAGAAACTAACAAAACACACACTTATTTATCCTGCATTCAGACAATCTCAAACTACTAGAGAATTTACAGCAACAGACCTGCAGTCTGACCCTCTGTGCAGTCTCTAATAAATCAAATAAAAAACAAACGTTAAAAAAATTTCCCCACCGGAAACTTGAACTCTAGCTGTCTGTGCAGTCACCTACAAAGCAGATCAGCTTTGCAGGTGCATCTTAGTTTTCTTATTTTTAAGTTAGCTCCCTGTCACGGGACCAGGATAAGATTTTTGTTGCTGTTTATTTGTTGGCTTTTTTTCCCCTTTTTTTTTTTAACAATAGGACTCCCTTTGGGACATGTCACTTGAAGATTGTGTTTGTCATGCTCCTGGTGCAGGGAAAAAACACACTAAATTCAATCTTTAAATTAAGCTGTAACCAAGCTTGTATATTCATTAGAGGAGAAAAATTCTCTTCTGAGAAGTTCAAATTGTTTATTGATTTTCATTTCTGTGTTCAAGTGAAGCTTGAGTAAGTCTGTCTCACTGCAGTCCCTCTGGGGCAACACTGCCAACAAGTGCATCACATTTCAACCCAAGTGAGCAGTTAGCAACAAAAATCTGAGAATTCCTTTAAAACTATATTAATAAACAGTTAGAGGGTGAGATTTCCAGTTCAATATAGCTGATTCTTTTGCAAAGGGAGTAAGATGCTTGAATTGCAGGCTATAAATGACAATCCTCTTGAAAAGCCTTAAAGTAAAATCGTTTGAGTGGAAAGCGTAATTAGTGGCATTTGGGGAGTATTATGAGGGGAGAAGTACAAAGAGGGGGGGAAGCTGCTACATTTTTCTTAAAATTTTGTAATGTCATATTGACCAGGTTCTGTTCAGCTGCAATCATCTTGTGAGTCTCTCAGTAAGGAGAATAAAAACACACACCAGTAGTTACCAACACTTGATATCCCCCTTTTTAGTCTCTTCTAGAATATGCTTCAATGAACGAACAACAGCTTAGGAAATTATACAACTGGTACCACTTCAGAAAAACTATAGCCTGTCTTAGAGGTGGACTGAGTGACTGAGTCTTAGTTTTCATGGTATTTGTGTCTCTTGCAAACCATTTAAATATCTCACTGCCTAGTAAAATGTATGCTGAGCTATTTGTCTTCAGTTTCTCAAGGTGAATTTAAATTTTAAAATCTAATTAAATTCATTTGAATTTATTAAATATGTTGTCAGATTTTCACCAGGATATAATTGTTTTACCCTCTTCCTTTCCAAGTTCCCATGAAGGTAGGAAGAGGTTTTTTAAAAATAAAACATGTTTGTACATTGTGGTCTTGTTAATGGCTAGGAACAGTTTGTGTCAGCAATGTGTGATAAGGAAATGAAAGGTAATTCCAGCTTCTCTTCATAAAGATAAGCAAGTAGTATTTCATGCCAAACAGAGAAACATTAGTACAATATATAGAGTACCCCCATAATTTCTTTGACTAAATATAGAGCAAAAGTATTAATAAAATACTTGAATATATTCCTGGTAGAAATTACTAGATGTGTTCTTCAATAATTCAGCAATGAACTGAGGTTGTAAAAAATAAAATAAGATTAAAAGGGGGGGGAACAAACATCATTGAATTATCTGTTACACTGCCTTTATTTTGTGTAAGAGAGAAGGGCAGTAATGACTAAAGTTTCTTTTTGAGTAAGGTTCATAGGTATCAGTGGACATCTATATCACCAGTCCCACAGGCAGCTGATTAATGAAAAACTGTGGAAAAAATCTGCTAAATCCTATGACACGTTCACAGTAACCTCAACTTTTTATAAAACCCTTTCCCTGACATTTTTGGGTCTATTTCTGCTGACTCTGCTATGATGACTTACCTCTGTCATTGCTGTGCTCAGTGTGTCTCAGCACACGTGGCACTGGGTTGTATGAGCTCCAACAGGAGCTGATATTCCTGTGGTTACACACTGGTGTTCTTCTCTCTTCCACTTCCCAGCATATACATGGAGCAATTCTTGGCCAACAGCAATTAACAAATGGGCCAGCACACAGGAAATCATGAGATAATGTTTTAAAATATGGACTGCATATTCAAACTTCCATAATTCCAAAGCATTCTGTGCCTTTTATTTCTCCTGAGATATTCATGTTCATGCAGAATGTGAGGGTTTGAACTATTAGTTTCACTTAATTGATTTAATCATAATAGTAAAGCTGAAAATTCTGTTTGGACAGGATTTATGCCAAAAAAAATTATCATAAGATTCTAAAACTTGTTCTAAAGATTAAATTTCCAGAATAGTGATTCTATTGTAGTGATACAATGACAGACTGGTCAAATCAATCTGAAACTCCAAAAAGTGAAGCAAAGATAGAACTGAAACGAGACTTTTTCGTGTCTTCTAGCTAGCAGACAAACAGTGTCATTGAGAAGCTGACAATTGCCAGATCTCATTGGTTTAACTTCACTGATTATCATTCATTTGGCTCTGTATTTCTTTGCTCTCTTTACGTCTCTCCCAGTGTCATTGAGAAGCTGACAATTGCTAGATCTCATTGGTTTAACTTCACTGATTATCATTCATTTGGCTCTGTATTTCTTTGCTCTCTTTACGTCTCTCCCTTAAAGTTTCTCACTTATTCTAGATCATTCAGGTCTTTTGTTGGACCTCTCCATTGATCTGCTATAAATGTTGACATCTGAATTTTAGAGAATGAACAAAGACTCCACTGACACTACTGCTTGGATGCAGCTTTCACATGGGTATTGAAAGTCCATACGCAATCATGACGTATTACAAAGTTCACTAAGCCTGAAATCTCCTTAAAATCTCTCAGGGGTCAGTACTGGGACCAGTGCTGTTTAACACTTTTGTTGGAGACATGAACAGTGGGATTGAGCATATCCTCAGCAAGTTCGCTGATGATACCAAGCTGTGTGGTGTGGTTGACACCCAAGAGTGCAGGGAGGCCATCCAGAGGGACCTTGACAGGCTGGAGAGGTGGCCAGTGCCAACCTCATGAAGTTCAACAAGGCCAAATGCAAGGTCCAGCACCTGGGTCGGCACAAATACAGACTGGGGGGAGAATGGCTGGAGAGCAGTCCTGAGGAGAAGGACTTGGGGGTGGTAGTAGGTGAGAACCAACCTGAGCCACCAGTGTGTGCTGGAGCCCAGAGAGCAACTGCATCCTGGGCTGCATCAAAAGAAGCGTGGCCAGCAGGGCCAGGGAGGTGATTCTGCCCCTCTGCTCTGCTCAGACCTCACCTGGAGTACTGTGTGCAGTTCTGGTGCCCTCAGCACAGGAAAGATATAGACCTGTTGGAGAGGGTCCAGAGAAGGGCCACCAAGAGGATCAAAGGGCTGGAGCAGCTCTGCTATGGAGACAGGCTGAGAGAGCTGGGGCTGTTCAGACTAGAAAAGAGAAGGCTCCAGGGAGACCTTACAGCAGCCTTCCAGTACTTGAAAGGGGCCTACAGGAAACCTGGGGAGGAGCTTTTCATCAGAGAAGATAGTGATAGGACAAGGGGCAATGGTTTTAAACTGAGAGAGGGGAGATTTAGGTTAGATATTAGGAAGAAATTCTTCCCTATAAGGGTGGTGAGGAACTGGAATGGGTTGCCCAGGGGGGTTGTTGATGCCCCATCCCTGGAGATTTTTAAGGCCAAGTTGGACAAAGTTTTGTGTAACGTGGTCCAGTGATAGGGGTCCTTGCTCGTGGCAGGGGGGGTGGAACTTGATGATATTTGAGGTCCTTTCCAACCTTAATGATTCTATGGTTCTGTGAAATTCACCAAAGGTTTTAAGAGAATTATGCACTGGAAAGAATTAACCTGATTGTACTTTGGACGTTTTTTGTTTGCCACATGTCAGAATTAGTGTGCCAAGCTGACATATTGCTGAAGGAAAACTTAGAATTTCTTGAAATGGCAGGTTGGTTTAAATGGTGGATGGCCAATTTAAAGGAGCTAATCTGAAGTAGGAGGTAGTATATTCTTCCACTTCTTGGAAGGACTGATTCAACCACATTAGGTGCATATGTGGAGAGTGCTAAATTGCATTTTGTTGCTTAAATGAAAACATTTAGAGAACAAGGTGCATCTCTTTTCCCTTAAGAAACTCTTCTTCTCCAGAGAAAAAGTGCTATCTCCATCCACTGTGTGCAACAGCTTATGTCCCACCAGCCCATCATGCTCTTAAGTGGAGCTTGGTGAAAGTGTTGCCTTTCTCACAGGTCTCTGTCTCCTGTTCTGAGCTTAACAGCCATTAGCTCTCATTAATTGGACACTTCTAAACATCCCCAAAGTCCTACAACATCTGGTCCATGGGCCAGATGCCATAAATGCTAATTTGTGCTGGAGAGAGACCCAAATCCAATTATTACTGCTTAAGGACAGATTTTCTTTTTTTTAACCCCCTCTTCCAGTGCTATTTGTTCCTTACATTGTGCTTTTTGGCTGCATGAGACTAAACTGCTCTGAGTAACCTAGATGTGCAAAACAGATCAAGCTTTACCACGCCACACTTTGTTACATGTTGCTGGTCAACTACATGTATGACTAGTGACCAAGGCATAGGACATCTAGGGTTTTCTGTTGAATTCTTAGTTTCAAAAATATCCAGATTCCTTTCTTTTTTTAAATTTTGTCCTGGTTTTAGGTGAGTAAAGGATGGGATTTTTTTGTTTATTTTTTAATGTAACTTAAGGTTTGCATTTTTCATGTTGAAGGGAAACATTTGTGTCTACTCCAGGATAATGATCTTTCAGAAGAACTTATTTAAAGGCAGGGGACAAAAGAGGGAAGGAGAAGGATTCTGCTGAAATGCCTTCTGAGTGTTGTAGTAAATGGTTTCCAGATTCTCTGCTTCAAAGAACATCAGCTGACTTTTCTCTTTTATCAGCTGTTACACTCTCTTCTGTCCTTTCACGTGAATATTTTGTTTTGTGGGGTTCTGGGTGGAAGTACTTTTATTATCTAAGAACATCCAATTTCTTCTCCAAAACTTCTCTTCCTTTCAATGTATTGTCAGCTGTCCTAGGATAGTCTCATGCTTATCTTTACTCATCCTCCCCATCCACTTTGAATGCATACATGATGGTGATACTATCAAAGCCCAATTTTTCGTTAGTGCAAAGCACTGTACAATTCCCCATCCACCACCTGGTGTGGTGAGAGCTGGCTTGTCATTAAAAAGATTTTATTTTTTCTAATATCAGTTTTCATAAGAGTCTGCCGGGCAAAAATTCATTCCATCACACACTGAAAGATCTTGGGCCTAATACTTGCTGATTTCTACGAATGTTCCCTGATTTACACCCTGGGAAGTTAGAGGAATCAGAATGACAGTGCATAATGTCTTTAATATTAGGGGAGATACCAAGTTCCATCAATCCAAATTCTGCCTGGCAACTACCTCAGAAGGAATTTTTTTAAAAATGTTTTTTGTAATCAAAGTCACCTTAGATTAGATGAAACAGGCAAGGATAGAAATTTTAAGTTTCTATATCACAAGGAAGCTTGTTTAGTTGCTTAGTGTCTGAGGCTTCTAATTACTCTGGATATAAGTTCTTCACTCTTTCAGTCAATTCATACTTTACTACTTCTGTTAGGACAGAAATCTGCTATGTTTTTGCACTGAGCATGTTAATCTGAACACTGACCTTCACAGCATTGTCACTGGTTATGCTCAAAGCTGACTTTGTGGGAAGCATTTTCATCAGTGGTGTCAAAAACCTTCAATAATTAAAGTTACTATCACATATGTACATTTTTTCTTTTCTTGTAATAAAAGAAGTCTCCTCTAGAGCAAACAAAGAGAGAAAAAATTAATTGATCTGACACTTTAGCTGAGAAGACATACTTTAAGGAATACCACGTAAAGGAAAAGGAAGTTTGGAGTCTCAAATAATTAAAATGAGAATTTGTCCAAGGAAATGAAGGCATTTTTTTTCAATATACTACTTTACATAGATTTACAAAGTCTTCCCATGTATCTTATATTGCTGGACCTTATTTCTGAACTTCAGAAAAAGCAGCAGGATTAAGCTCAGAGTACCTTTTTCTATGAAAGAGGGAATAAAAATACGATTAGAAACATACCATTTCATTCAGGATATTGTGGTATAGAGAATTTTATTTCCACTTCAGCCTGCATGTATTTGTCCTGTTTTCCTTGAATTGTTGGTAAACTTAGATGCTATAAAGGGACCTCTTAATTTGCATCTTGAAAGTTAGATTGGCAATTAGCAATACCTAAAATTCTCAATACAGCTCTGCTATAGAAGCAACCACTACATTGCCTAAGGAAATTACATTAGTATGGCAGAATATATTCCAATAAATTAATAAAAACTTAAAATTATAAGAAAATGTAGGTTAAGTTGGGTGGGAGGCAGAAAGGGAGAAGGACAAAACCAAAACACCCTCTGCTCTGGCGATGGATTGATACTTAATACTTAATGAAGAGTAGCTCTGACTGGTTACAGTTCTCTTTCTGAAAACGAAGACCCTGAGACACAGAGTTTGAGATAATATGTGCTATCTGTGTACCAGTCATGTTGTTCTATCAATCATTCTTATGTAGACAATATTTATATTCTTATTTCATCACTTCATGTCCAGCTGCCAGTAGAGGATATTTCAAGGCCCACAAAGCTTTTTAGAAAGGCAGAATAATTTGACAATATTTTACTATTTTTTTTGTCTTTTAGCTAAACTTGCAATTTTTTCATTACTATAAATGCCCTTTAAACAATGAGACTTCTCATCAATAAGTTACAAGATGAAGTTTTTAACAGAATACATATCATGGCCTTTTTTTTTTTGCTCACAAGTTCCTTTGCAAGCAATGAAGAAGTCACAACAATGTACTCCAGAAATAGTGAATGTCTTCTTTGATTATATAAATAAATAAAACAAGACAGGTATATGAAACAAGATCACTCCATCAGTTTGTGGTGTTGCCATAAAAGGGATGGAGGAGAGGACAAACATTTATAGAAAAGGAAGTTCCCTGCCTGTAATGGCCACAATAAATATGTGTGCTAGAGAAAAATACATGTGAGGATAAGACACGCACACCTGATGTTGAAGAAAAGCCCTTTCATGCTTAATAAGTTGAAGAAATTGTTCAAGAGCTGCTCATCCGTGTTAAAAAATATTACCCCTGTCCTGCCAAGGACAGTGAGACCTATTGTAGTTGACTGAATAAGTACTGGTCGTTGAAGTTAGTGTCATAGGGGCAGCTGTAATTTATACACCCAATTCTTCTAACAGATCCAAAACATTTTTTTTAAGAAACAGGCCAGATTATTGGACAACATAAATTGTTGTCCAGCAACAATTGGTACAGCTAATTAAAGCAAATTACTCCATTCCAGGTTTTCTGAGCTGTGTCTTTTGTCTACCATGCATCACTTTGCCTATTTGTGCAAGTTGTTCTCTTAATTTTGCCTGTGATCTCGTTTCTATCTGCCAAGTTGACAGAGATTTGTTTTATTTTGAATAAAACTGGATTTAAAAAGCAGTAGTCTAAACTTACATGAAAAGCTGAAATATGTAAGAGGGTCAGCAGGGGCAGGACAGAGCCTTTTATTCTGTGGAGGATTTATTGTGATTAGACAAGTTTTATGCCAATCACCATCATTATCAGGAATTGTATTGCGGGTCAGGAACCAACTTAGAAAGGAGATTGACCATACGGGAACCTAATGGATTTGTATTTTAATACACAGGCAGGCTGTTGTAAAAACAAACTTCTTTTTTTAAGGTGCAAATAGACCTCATGATAAAGCATCTCATGTAAAGCCAGCCTGTAAAGCTCAGGAAAAAAAAATTAAAAAGTGTAGTCATAAAAAAAAATCATATTGGAATGTAGGGAAGGAGGAAGAGAAACTCCAGCTGAAAAGGTATTGAGCCAAAAGCCAGCATATCAGGTCCATATGGGTACATTCACAAGAGGAAGGTTGTGTGCAGTAAGGATGGGTCTAAGCTGTAAAACCTCCCTGTCTAGGACTGTGGACAGCATGCGGGTGGCTTTGCTTCTGCCTACTCTCTATAGGGAGGCTATGTCTGCCCATCTGATCCTGGTTAGTCCTTGTTCTGAAAGCCCTCAGATTAAGAAAGCAACTCCTCAGCTATGCACTCTGGGTACTAACACCCAACCCTATGCTATGAATCATCTGCATTTGCAACAGCAATGGCAGTTTAAATGATCCAGGTTCCCAACTGCTTTCCTCCTCACCAAGAAGCACTTCTGCCTCTCTTCAGTCTATACAACTGGTTTTTGTGGCAACACTGTAAACCAGATCAAGAAAAAGATACTCTTTTGAAAACAAAGTCTTTTAACTCGATTATTCATTGTTTCCACGAGGCAGAGGGTTGAATCAGTTTGGGCAAGAAGGCAGTAACCTGTATGGGCAGGGAATAAGTGATGCAAGAGGACTGAAAGAGCTCTTTATCACCAAAGAAGTATAACCTGGATCCAGAATTAAGATGATGTGGCCTAGTGTTGCTTGCAAAGGTTTGTATATATCTCCGTATCTGCAGTTGAGCAGATGTAGAACACGATCTGAAAACTCAGAGAAAGGGGTGTGCTGGGGCGTGTGAAACAGTTACAGAGAAATTACAATGGAGGAAAAAAAATTCAATTAAGTGATAGTTTCCCACTAGAAAGGACCTCATTCAGTCTTTACTTATTCACCTTTTAGACAAACTCATACAAGTTATAGGACTTGCATGTAAACGTTAATGACCTTCTACCTGGTGTCCCAGCTAGAAGAGTAGATCAAGGTACCAGCCTTTGCTCCTGTGACTCAGTCAGAGCCTAACAAGTATCTGCCAACTCCAGCTACCCTGGACAAGGGAGAGTAAGGGTAGGTCTATCACAGGTAAGAGACAGATGTGAGGAGCTAATAAGGTCAAGAGCAGTAATTTCTTTCTCCCTCAGCTTTTGAAGTTTAGAGATGGAAATGTTCAGCACTTTTCCTTGTGCCCTTTCATTGCCGCCTCTCTTAACTTGCTTAGGTCCTTTCCCTTTTATTAAAGATAGGTTTCCAAAGACTTCAGCAGAAAGAAAGGGGTCTTCTGCTCTCATAATCACCAGTTCCTTTGCTGTAATAGAAAAGTGTTAATACACAAAAGATCAATTCCATACAGAAACTGGGGAGAGACAGTTTACTCCACTTACTTTTCCAATCAAATAAATGTGAGTGTATCCACTTATCTAGTCAGCCAAACACAGAAAGTTTCCAGAACCTATATAACTGTTAATAATGACAAAAAGGTTTCACATTATCTACCTCATCCACATTTCCTCAGAGATCAATACAGCTGAGCACATCTTCTGCATACTTCCATAAGGAGACAAATATAAAACTTAGTTGCATCAAATGTATTTAGTTAACAGTTTTAAATGGAAAAGAAGGGGAAAAAATCTAAAATAATATCAATACAATGTTAGAACTACATTATTTGAAATGAGGATGAATGAGATAGTGCAAAGTCAAAAGGATTTACTCAACACCCTTCCAGAGGTGATAAACGATCTTTGTTAAAACGTGGTCAGCACAATGTATTTTGTTAATATGTGAAGTGTTTCTATTTGGTAATCTGAAAAATCACATTGTTGAAATTTCTCAAGTGTCTTTGCATTGAAGGGTGGCAATATTAACACCTCATGTTTCACTTTGTTAACTTCAGACAAGTTCTAGCCTCTTGAGCAGCCATAGTTGGCAGATTTGGGCTTTCAGTGCTTTGCAGTAGGTGCAGTAAGATTTCTGTCAATATCCTGCAGGGTGGTTTGGTGGAGGTTTAGAACTGGAGCTTCTGAGGCCTCTGCTTAAAAGCCCTTTTTGGCTTTGAGAAAAATATTTTGTGGGGGAGGAACCAACCTCAAAACTATGTCCTGGGTCTCAGTTCTCCCCTCTGCATGCAGAGGTAGCTCATCCCTACCATACTGTGAAAATTTCAAAGAATCTGTGCTGTTCTATCAAAGCAAGCAACTTATCCCACCCCCATCCTTTTTCTGTAGAAGTCTTAGCCATCTTACACTTCTCTGAGAGAGGTCATCCTGATATTAGTGCTCAGGTTGGCAACATCTTGACCCTAGGACCTCTAATGACCAAAACTACTTTCAAACCCAGGTCAGCACTAGAGATGTTTTGTGGAATCCTACTTCTGTACTACACAGGCTACTGTCAAGCCTTTGTATTTGTTTCACGTAGTAGTGCTAGTTTTGTTCACAGACTCAGGTAAGCACTTGTGATTCCAGTTTTGAAGTTGCCTGGTGGAGAGTGACATCTAACCAGATGCTATGGTTGGGTTAGAAATAGAGGTATTTTAATTTTAAGCTATATTTTTAAACCATTACTCCTATTGACTTCTACGGACTTAGTTGTGGTATATTACCCAGCATAGTAGAACCTGGGTTAGAGTTGCTAAGATTTTAGTTCATCTTGTCTCCCCAGGCTGTTTTATGTCTATTACTCTAAAGTCACGTGCACATACAGAGGAGTAATGAGGATACTGACTGTCCCTTATTTCACCCAGTGGGTGAAGTGGGCCACCAGCAACATACTGTTCTTCTGGTCTATAGATAAGAGCAATGGGATTATAAGATGACATGAGAGATACCGAGCAACTGGGTACCAGTGTTCTCATCATGTGGTGCAAGAGATTTGTTCAGTCTGGCATGAGCCAGCCCCACTCTCCACTTCATTCTTGCCATACGTGTCTCTGCCATCTGCTGTAGTGATGCTAGCAGTACCCAAAAAAAAAAAAAAGAGAAAGCCTGGAGCAGATATCATTTTAAGCTCTTCATCCAATAGGTAGTATTCCCCTCTCTGAACAACAGGTAAAGCTGCCGGACACATGAACTGAATGAATGTCTCTGGGTACCTGAAGCAAAGTGCATGAAAGAAAGCATTGTGGTGAGACAAAAGGACTCAGCAAGTTACCAGGTGGAAGGGAAAGCAGCCTAGTGCCCCACACGCTATCTTGATCTGCAGGCTCTATCGCTAGATGAACTGTTGTGTGTTCATGCCCCTGATAAAGACCAGATCACCTCGGAAAACATGGGTGGGGGGAAGAAAGGAGATTATTTTTAAGACACAAACCCCTGAAATTCATCTTAGGCTGTTTTCCTGCAATGCTTAGTGCTGTTGTGAAATTGTTCTGTCACCTGTGTCGTAACAGGCTCAAACTGCATTACATATCACAACACGAGACACTTCTGAGCTATAATAATTAATTTCTTGAGGATTTCCTGAAGTATTTACAACTCCAAGCTATGCTTTAATGAGAGATGTGCTTCAGGAATTAAATATCATTTTAAGTAAAAAACCAAATTAGTAGTCATCCCTTGAAGCAGTATTCTAACCACTATATTTGATGGGGTTGGGGATTTCTTGTGATTTTATATTTTCTCTATTTCTAGGCACTAAATTGTAAATATTGGATTTCCCTAGTAATAAAAAAAGCTACATGGAATAAAAAAAAATAAAACAAGCATCTGATCTTTAAACCTCTACAGCTTCACTATTCCCCTGACAATCCACACAACGCTGCAGAGTATACATGGAGTGTGTTCTAGTTACATGGTTATGAACCTCGCTTCCTGAAAAGGGAAGGAAGAAACGTTCTCAACAGAACACTAACATGGGAACAAACAGCACCAAAACCATGCAGCAGAAGGGTCTCAATATGTGTTTCATTAAAACTTGATTCTTATGGCAAATTCTCATTAGGGAAAAATAAGGCTTGGAGTTTCTCCATAGTGCTCATGGGAAAGTTCATGAGTTCTTGCTATCCATCAACTGCACTAATCTCTCTGTTTGTGATATGTAAATGGAGAGGAAATCATAGCAGGTTTAGTTCACATCTTGAAGTTGCAACTACCAAGGCAAGTATAAAACCCAAGTGGGAGCACTTTACAGGCTCTGAAATGAGTAAATTACTTGACACACCAGGTGCAGGAACATGGATCTTTCAGAATGCAATGTGTCATCCTTCAAACTACAAAACATGTGGCCTCTTTATCAGAAATGGTAGAGCATCCACAAATATAATGGAGAGATGAGTTCAAAGAGTTAGAGATCACCCATTAATAGAAGAAAAGTATCTTTTTAGCTATACTGCCTTTGTCTTCATGTTACAGTATGAAAATAACCAATAACATTATTTTTATTTATCAAAGTAAATGCATGAGTTTTAAATATGTTTCAGGAAAAAAAAAAAAAAAAAAAAAAAAAAGTCCTGTATCAGAAGAAATTAATCTCAGTAAAACTAAAGTGAGGTTTTGGACTCACTTTTGCCCCTCTTTGTGTTTTATTTTGATTTTTACAGTTTAGATGTGTCTTACTCCAGAGATGATCCTGTTCAGGACTGTAAACAATGGAGCAGAAACTGACTCCTTATCTTATTTGTACAACATCCAGCAGTACTATAATGAAAATATTTAGTAATGGTAGCATGCATTCTCAGGAACACTCATGCAGTGCAGAACTTTTCAATTAAGAGCAAAATATTAAATGTGAAACTTTTTAACCCGTCAAAGCAAAAACCCTTTATGAAAAGTGAATATTGATTACACTGTCATTTACAGAAAATGTTTGAAATAATTCAGAACTGATAGCTAGCATGGTTTTGCCACGACTTTTCATTTCACAGGTGTGACTTCATAGTCAAAGAGAATTGAAAAAGAAAGAAAAAAAATTAAAAATTAAACTTACCTATATGAAACTGTATCACCTGAGTGATTGGAGCATCAGCTCAAGAAATAGCTCAACTTTTTCCTCAAGTCTGGAGGGAGATAATGTTTAAAATTTCATATTAAACAGAAAAAATATTTTTTCCCTAAGCTGTATATATGCAGTGTGAAGAACTGTAGCAAACTGAGGCCTCAGTTGAAGTGAACATACAGTATATTCAATTTTACAAAGGAATCTTTTGATTCTTTTCTTTCTTTTAGGGAAACGCACTGTTAAGCTTAGTTAAAAGGGAGAGAGGAAAACCAAGTCCTGGGTTGTCTTTAATGCAGCTTTCTGAAGATGGCTTTATAAAATGAGAAAGCAAAAAGCCATTTTAAAGTGATTTGCAAGAAGGGTATGTACCTCTACAGCAAAACCTTCGTTTGGGTCATTTGGATTTCTCTCTTTTCCCTGGAAGCAGGTAGTCAAAACTGTCTGTATGCAACAGAAAGATAAAAATTTCAATTAGGTTGAGTGCTGTCATAAGCAGACTACATGAGAAGGCTTGAGATAATATGCATTACATATTGATGTCTATCAGCCCTGAGAACATAGCCATGTTTTATTCCATGCCCCTTTTGTAGGTTTGGCAGCAGTGGCACCCAATAAAGGCCTAATCATATTAATTTATGCCCCTATCAATTATACATTCAGATTCCCCCGATAGCTTGTCAGTTTTTATTCACTATTTTCTGAAAAATACGCCTATTACGGTTACTGAGCAAATAGGAAGACTGTCAGAAACTGAGATTTAAAGAATATTACTTAAAAGGGGTGGGTTTCTTTAATTTATAAATCTTGTATTATATGTCATGCATTTGTTAGTTTTAAAAGAGGTGACAGTGCAGGGACAGATGTCACATTAAGGACTTTCTGAAGACAAGAGGAGAAGTCTCCTTAAGAAAGCTCTGTGATATATTCAACTTTTCTTGAAAGCAAAGTGTTCTGTGGTAAAAATGTAGTAAAAATGTATCAGCTTTGTTAGTTTAATATTAATTTGATTTTGTGTCTTTTAAATTGTGTGTACCAACAAAGAATTTAACAGAAGCATTTTCAGCTTATAAACAGATTTCTGATATGGGAAACTGTTTTATAACCAGCAATGTGTTAATGTCTCAAATTGTGTTCAGAATTCACTGTCCATCTTTAGGGTCATCATAAGTAGCAAATAAGACAGATAAACAGATGTAGTGTGTGAAGGACACAAATCACCCTGTTCAGTAACACCAGCCAAGGAGCTGTGGAGTAGCTTGTGCTAGCAACTCAAAAATTACATTGATTCAGTAAGGGTAGATTTAGATTAGATGTTAGGAATAAATTATTCACTATGGGGGTGGTAAGACACTGGAACAAGTTACCCAGGAAAGTTGTGGATACTCTATCCTTAGCTGTGTTCAAGGCCAGGTTGGATGGGGCTTTGAGCAACCTGGTCTACTGGCAGTTGTCCCTACCTATGGAAGGAGTTTGGAACTAGATGAACTTTAAGGTCCCTTCCAACTCAAACCATTTTATGATTCTGTCTCTCTGTGGAAAGTGAAGCAAGTCCAGCCTGCCTTATTCATACATACTGCACTCTTTGTATGTGCCTGTAAAAGCACTTTGCCTAGGAGCAGAAGTGCTCTTTGGGGGCAAATCTCCTAGATTTCTCAACTCCTTGGTTCACATTGGCTTTGGATATGACAGTCAGGACTCCTTTCTATGGGACTAACCTGGCTGATACTTGCTGCAGCACAGGGCAACACTTTCCAACCAGGAATAGGCATTCAGAGCAGGACAATGGTAAAGCTGGTTTGGAAACAGCACATTATTGGTCCTTTTCTGACAAACCAAGAAAATGGATTCAGGTTTATCTCCAAAAGCTGTCTGGATCACAACTCACTCAAAGCTAGGCTACTCAACTTGTTTTTTCTCAGGTTTACTACAATGTCAAAAGAAATATATCCAATGAAAAAAAAATAGATCTTGGTACTATTTGTCCCTCCAGTCCCAAATAATAGTCATTTCTTGATGCTTGAAACCTGACTGCTGTTTTACCTAGTCCCTATGACTGACCAGCACTCAAGAGAAATGTCTCTTTTTCCATCCTCTGGCTGTTTCTCCCTCATTTTAAGAACATCCACTTCCAGCTTCTCCCTCCTACTCCTAGAGCAGTTAACCCATTTTGCATCCTATTATACCACTCTCTGTGCTGCCAGACCTCCCCTCACACTTTTTTAAGACATTTTTTACTGAGGACCTAAGAATGGAATAGTACTTTGAAGAAGGCATGAAGAAAACCTCAGAAGTGCTCATGCTGCTTTATTATCTGATATTCTTATATTGGGTGAGTTAGCCCAGAAATGCATTCCTTCCAGTGTAAGTAAGGTTTAAAGATTTGAGGACATTGGTGACAAACCCAGAGCTTCCAGGCAGAGGTCTGGTGTGTCTTGCTTCTGTTGTTAGTATTACGTGTGTAGTTGCTGTACGACTGACTCCTTACAAAGCAACTTTGCTGGGACCCTTCTCTTTCACAGGGGTTTCCAGCCCATCTCTCACCATGCCAGAACCTCTCCCCTACTGGAAAGTGCAGCAGGATTTTATCCATTTGGTGTGCTTCAGTCCTGGAGAGACCTCAGAGCACGTTGTGCTGTTCTGGAGAAGACCATCTTCCCTTCTTGATAAGGAATGTCTTTCATGTGGACCTTCCTCTCTTTTGACACTTCTGTTTTCACATTATATAGTAAATAGAAACAAACCCTTAGGTGTCACATTGGCAAAGTCCTCCCTAGCTTCAACACAGCTGGGTAGTGGAGGCCTACAGGTTTTGTTTTCTTCACCCCCTCCTGAGCACGTGTTGCTTTTCAGCTCTGCCCAACTACTTAAATAATTAATGAAGACTGAACTCTTACCTATTAAACAAACTTGTTCTTCCTCCCCTACCAATTCACCCACCCTTGCAATGTACTTTGGCTTTACAATGGGTTGTACCTTCCCTTTCCTCTGACTCTTTGAAGATTTTGCTCTTTGTTCAGTGAGGTTGTTCTGTTCCGGGAACATGTACCACATTACTTAAATTACTCAGTGTTTATTTGAGTCTGATGGTGTTAATGAGGTTTAGCTATGTTACAGCATTTAAAATCTTTGTAGTATCTTAAATATATTGTATCTTAAAATATGCCCTTCAGGTATGTCAGTATTATCCAAATCATATAAATGGAGAAGCCAAAATAAATGCTTAAGGATTTCCCTAAGGGTGTGCGATAACTTGGTGTCAGAGCCAGGAGTCAAACCCACCCATTTGTGGTGACTCAGCCCATGCTGGCATGATTTGGTGTGTTCCTACTATGGAAATCAACCTATTCATTGTGCACAGTACTCATTTCAATAATTTTATAAACTGGCTCTAGCAGTTGCCTTCCCTTTAATATCGGCTTCCCAGAAATGCTTTTGCTTACTGAACTCCATACATTTCCCTCACATCTACATAAAGAGTAGCATATGGAATCTACAGCTTGCATAGTTACTGTTTTTTCTTGTGTTCTGGGTTGTGCTTTTTTTTTTTTTTTTTCTCAAAAAGGTCAGAAATTAAGTGGAAGTAGAGGGGAATGTATTCCTCAAGTGGTGGGAAGGTTTCCTGTGCCTACCCATGAAATTGTAAAGTATCTGGACAACCATTTACCTTGTGGTGTTGCATAGTAGTTCATGCTCTGTAATTTTGCTTTTGCTACTTTTTAAGGATACTATGAGACTCTTAGAGAAAGAGGTGCACATCTGAAAGGGAGAAAGACATACAAGGAGCAGATATGTTTGAGACGTTTGTGCTGGGAGTAGGTAATCAAAAAAGGGAGGAAATAGTAAAGTGACAAGACCTGGCCTGAACATCTAAAACTTTGATGATGTTTGGCAGGCAAAATTAGACCAATTAAAGGGTGCCTCTGGGAAGCTTTACCTTACATGACCAGAACTTCTACACAACATCTTGGTGTACTTGGCACTTTTACAGGGATAGTACTCATGTGAATATGAATGGTTTTGCCAGTAGGTTAGTCATCTGCAGAATTTGGTTTGGATGCCTTTATGTTTTCTGAGAAGATCTTGTGGTAATATGCAGTTCAGCCTGACCCCCAGTTCCTCTTTTGCAGTATTTCAAGGTATTAGTGGAATGAAGGATTCTCTCTTCTACACTTGCTTTCTCAAACTTTCCCATTTAAGTCTGAAGTGCCTGGGGGCTATTGGTTGGTGTTTAATAACACTCTACGGTAGCACTTTTTCTCCTAATTTTACACTATTTTTTTATATCTTATCATGAATGGCTCTTACGTGTTTCCTTTGACTGGCAGCCTGAGGATTGTACAATCATAATCACAAAAAATAATAAATTTGGACCATCTTTTAAACTCCAGTCAAAGGCCCATAAAAACACGATTGGATTGGACTGAGATATTTTTTCCGTCTTCCTAAAAAATTGCATAAATCTAACCAGTAGCATAAAAGGACCTAGAAAAAGTAGAAATGTGGTCACATAATAAGCGAATGAATCTGTTTGGAAAATGAAGTTGAAAATCTGTATTTGGGAGACAAAGACAAAAAGCAGCTCTCAGATAGGGAAAGAAATGTGGAGAACTCTTCAGCCAGTCTCTCTTTACTGTGAGCAGTAATCTGCCGGTGGGGATAGGGCTTATTTGAGAGGCATCTGAAGAACTGCACTGATTTTAGACTGATTTTAAAGAAAGTCAAGCCAGATTAATTTATTTTTCAATTCATATGTCTCATCGCCTAAAGAGTTCAGGCATGAAGCATTGGTAAAATCAGAGTTACTGACATGTGATACTGCAGCGATTGATCCTTTTGACCTCTTTTAAGCTCACATCTTAAGGAGAAAAATAATTTGAAAGGGTTTAATGACTACAAACTTCAGATTGGAAACACTTTGTTTTTTGCTGTTGTGCGCCTCCGCGTGCACTGGCAAACAGCTGTTTTTCCACATTACTTTTGTTCTAAGGAGATCTTATAAGTACCTGACAGGCAGAGTCATCAAAATATTTTCAACTGAATACCTTTTTAATTGCAAAACAGTGTTTTGTAAATATGGAGAGGCTGATGAAGGGATCTATTTCTATTTCAGTTTCTATCCCTTTGAAAAATAACAGCAATGATTTTAAAAAAAAAAGTAATGGGAGAGGAAGGAAAAATGGGAGTACTTCTGCACAGATTTTGTCTGACAGGAAAGAATACACACAGGTACTGCCATGTTCTATTACTGTCTTAATTATTAATTTTATGCAGTTGTTTTTAAAACATCATTCCAAACTTGAATTACTTGAGGGGGAACATTCATGGTAACAATTCACAGAGAGAAAAATTAAAGAACTGATTGGGATGAAAAAGCTAGCTCTCAGGAGAATCTCAAAAGTCTAAATGTT
Organism: Chaetura pelagica; assembly: GCF_000747805.2. Taxonomy (NCBI): domain Eukaryota; kingdom Metazoa; phylum Chordata; class Aves; order Apodiformes; family Apodidae; genus Chaetura; species Chaetura pelagica. Next base: position 2,491,646 of record NW_009952796.1, on the reverse strand, counting down.
TTCCAAAGTAATTGAAGAAAACATAGTAAGAATTTACAAGCATCTGATAATTTGACTCCCCAAAGGTTTAAAAAGTAATACAGTTTTGTGTCAAGGTACACAAGATTATGTTAAATTAGAAGGGCTCGTAGAAGTTTATATTTCCTGAAACTCAACACAAAATTCAGTTAAACAGTGAGATTGTTACACATATTGAATAACTTCCCAAAAAAAAGTTGGAGAAATCATATGATTTCATTTCTAAGAAAGGAAGTAGAGGACCAGAATGGAGTATATTAAAGTTGGTGAATATACTATTCTTCATCTTTACACATTGACCTTGTTTCTGTGTTCAGAAACCATATATAGAGTGGTTGAGTTGGTCAATAAACTAATCCAGCCATCAATAAAGCACACCTCCTTGTTTATTAATATGTGATTAAAAATGTATATGATAAAAAGATATTGACTGAGCAGAGTTTGGGTGACAAGAACAATTATAGCTTCAAGCTTAATCAGAACATGAGCTGTTTAACCCAGTGAAAGTCAATAGTCTATTTCTGAACAATTACACTTTTTGTTTTAAATAAAGAATTTGAATTTAAATAAAGATTTGGCTAGTGTTCTCATTTTCTCTTCATGATTTAGACATGGACACAGAAACAGAAAGAAAGAGCTGCAAAATAAATCAGCCAATATAATTCCACTTTATGGTGTCTCTATGACAAACTTGTAAAGATGCCGTGAATAGGGTTTCTTTTAAATATAACTTACTAGCCACAGATAAATTAAACTCAGAATAAGTGTGTCTCTCTTTTCAGTTTTATTACTAGTTGCACAGGTCTTAATCATGTTTCTGCAGATTCTTATATATTTCTGTCGCTATTTTCAGCTAAAGTAATAATTTTGCTGCATTCAAATTACTACATCTTGCTTCCATTAAAGCAGTTTCTTAAACCTAATAGGAAATTATCATCAAAAGCCATTTAGTTCCTCCTCGATTGATCCTTAGCTTTTAAACTTTTCTCACAGCTCAATGCACTTTCACTCCAAAGTAACAATATTCCACAGAGCTCAATGTCTGATGCAAAGCTGACAGTAACACAGAAAATTTTGAAGTAGGTGCATCTTTAAATAAAAAAATATTCCACTATAGTGGGTGTTCAGTAGAAACTGGGAGATGGTGAATGGTTAGACGTTCCTGAGCAAAACACAGGGTCACTGGCTTGTGCCCACAATGTTAAAAATTAACTGTGGGCCCAAAGCAAGCAGGATCAAATGCCCAGGCTACCCACAATCAGAACTTTTTGCATTTTTAGTCCTAGGTGGTTTTTTTCAACGCTAAAAGTTCAGTTAAATTGTACTCCCCAAAATGTTTGGAATTTGTAGATCTTTAAGTGGAAGATCTGAAAGCTCTTTATCTATTCCATAAGCATCATGTTCATTAAACAGTTATAGGGACTAGCATTTCCACAGACATTGTTCCTACCTGCTAATCATGTAATGTTCTTAATTTGTCTGCAGAATAAAGTTATAAAGACATCAGAAACAAAATAGTTTGCATTAAAGCTAATATAATTGCAGCATTTACTCTTCTCAAATGTGTTTGTTTTAGGTGAATGTAAAATTCACCTTGTTAATTGCTGCTATAGAAAGTTGTTTAATAAGGAAGAACATGTTAACTGAAAAAGAAACCTGCCATTGTGCCCACACAGCCTTGAAAGTTTTGTCTTCTTTGGAATTGATCTTGACAGTATAAACACTTTTTTCTGAATACCTTCATAATATATCTGTTCTGATCCAACAGTAAGCAAAAGTTGATGGGCTTTTCCCTTTACTGAACCGAGAGTCACTATCTGACTCTTGGAAACCAGCAGAGGTCCTCTAGGGGGTAATTTCCATTTGATTACGGTGTAGTTCTGACATTTTTCCTGGATAAGTCTATTCTGGCTAACTCAGGAGGAGGCACAGTGGTGTAGGTCAGCCATTGGTATGATCCATCATGGTATCATGGCATCTCTTGGTCAACATGAAAAGTTTTCTTTTGGGAAGGAGAAAATGTTCTGCTCTCTTGGGAAAGCTCTCACACTATCAGCTTTGGTTTATTTTGGATGGTGATGTCTGAAGCATAGAGAACACTTGTCCAGCAATTGAGTGGCTCCCGTTTAAAAAATTTCCTTTTCAAATAGATGGTACAATTAACACCTCAGAAGTATGTGTGAGGATGCAGCAGCTGTGAGTAAAGGGATTGCCCCAAAAGACAAGTTGGGCCACCTGATGTAAGTCTTGCTCTAAGCTGCCTTCGGAAGAAGACAATCCTGTAGCTGCAGAGTACAGCCTGGGGAAGTCAGCCCTAGCAGCTTGACCACCTGCAGAGCCAACAGGTCGGAACATCTCCTCAGAAGGAGCCAAGTATAGTAGGAAAGGTCTGAATCTCTTTTTATCTTTGGCACTGATAAGTCTGAGCAATCCCCATCAGATTATAGTCTGAAGCAAGAGTAGGGTTTGATATCCATCTGTTTCAAGATAAATGGGTGTTTCTAAATCAGGGGTGGGGAGGGTATAAATATGCAGGCAAGAAAAATTATTCCTGAAGAGAGGATCCATTGCACTTTCAGATTAATAGGTGCAGCTCTTTCACCCCAATAGCGTACTGCCAAAGAGTAAAAAAGAGGCTCTGGGAGGTAAATTTTTTAAGCTAAAAATCTGTTTTTCTGAGTTTAAACTTATCTATCTGCTTATCTTCAGACTCTGAATACAGCATTGCCGATAATACTCTTTGTTCCAGTCCTTACTTGATTCAGTCACGTTTAAATATATCAGTACATTTAAGAATGTTGGTACATTTATGTCTCTAATTAAATATGTATACTATAGATCTTTATTCTTCCACTAAATAAAACAGGACTTTAATTTATTTTAAACTTTTTTTGTGTGTATGTGATGCAAGACTTTCCTTGGCTTTTAAATTAGGACTCTAGCATTACCTGTACAATTCTCAGTATTTAGGAAAAGCTTATCTGCATTTTGATGAAGCAAATACCCAAGGTGGGTTGATATATTAGGAAGGTGAATAAATGTGTACTAATACCAAAAATACGTATTTTTCAAGTGTAGATAACAGTAATAAATCATTAAGGTAGGACACTGTTGAGGATTTCTGTTATGGTTGGGAAGTAATACCTACTTCTATTAATCTTGACACCTTTACTTCTCAGTATGTTCAACCTCAGCATCATCTCCCTCCAAGAAATTCTACACCCTTTGCCTTCATTATCATAGCTCATTTTGCCCACGCAGAAGATGGAAGCTTCCTGAGCTTTCTTCACACCATTATCCTGACATGTACCTTCTGTATAGGACAGAAAACTCGTATGTCTGTTGCAATGAAAGCAACCAACATCTGTTTTTACAGCAGTTTCCACTCAGTAATGAGAGTTCAAATATACAGAATTTTCACTTTAATTAATGTCAAGATATTTTATCATAGATACAAACTATTCTGTGTTTTGTTTTTAAGGGAGAGCTAAATCAACCTGTAAACATAGCAAGAATCACGAGTTACAGCTGCCAGATCTCAAGCACTTGCCACTTCTCTGCCAAGTGTCACAACTAAGCCTGTATATGCTCCTTATTCACATACATGTAGAGTAACCCTGACCAAACAAACAAACCAAACAAACAAACATAAAAACCACACTGTGGAAGTAGCTTAAATGCTGTAGCTCTTCTTGATAATTTGAACTTTGGAAGAGATGGATGTTCATCTGCCTTTAGGGAGGCTGACTCTTGCCTCTGGGAAGTTAGACTGGATGCCTAAATTCTGCTTGTGTCTTTGCAAACCTTTCCCAGGAATGAACTACTGAGGACACACAGCAGATCCAGAATATCTTCATAATCTGAAATTTACTTCCTCAGACAACTTTGCTTTTCAGCTTCTCTCTGTTGGTGATATGGGTGTGTGAGTGGGGAGGTTTTGAATTATTAGTGTGACAAAGAGATGCCAGCCACTGCTAGTAGGAAGATGCATCCTCATACCCATAAAATTACGATAAACTTTAACTCCTCTCTCTAAATTTATGCTAGAAGTGTCCACATCAGTTACATCAGTGGTGTATTTATGAATAGAATCTATGCCTTGGAACACATACCTGTGAAATACTGCAATGCTATTGCAGTGAGTGTTAAGCTTATACTCAAATGATTTATTGTGATTCTGCTGTTGTTTTGGAGCTTTCTGAGATACATAGAGATAGTCAGATTACTGTACATCAAGTAGGTACATACTTTTATATAGTGATCTATTCGCTCATGATTGAGATACAGACACCTCAGGGGTGGGATGATATAGCATTATCATCACAAGCAGTAGTAAAGCTTTATTGACATGAATGCTAGATCTTTGACTTGGTCAAATACACTGAGAAAAGCACTTTTTTCTTTTTTTCCTATTCTGTTATTATTGGCCACTGTAAGAGGAATCTAGCTCTGCGAAGAGGCTGATCATGCAGGATATCTAAGTACAGCAGTGAATATGCTGTTTTCCAGTAATATGACTTTTGAATTACTTCTTGAAATTCTAATTGAATTAATGTTGCTCAACAGAGATGTAGATGTCACAGCTAAAATGTTTGTCTCTGATACAAAAACCTTTACTGTTATCTGGGTCAAAATCAATTCTGAAGCAGCCAGATGGCCACGCTTGCATTGCATAATTGAGATTATATTAGTTGTTCTGTCTTGTATGGTGGTATAAAAATTATAGACTTGGAAGAACATGCTGCTTTGTTCCTAAATCCAAGTGCAGTACCTAATACCAAGGGGGAAAAAGACGGAGGCTCTGTTCTCTAGCAGGTCAGTTTTGTTACGCTTGGTTTTGAAATAAACTCTCTCTTTTATGCACTGGGTACTTCACATATTTGAGGTCTCTAGACAGCACTAAGCAATTTACTCTATAAGGTTTCCATCAAGCTTGTGGTTTGTTACAGAAGCAGAGGGTTAGGCTGTGGTGGTAAAAGTGATGCTGAAGAGGTCCTTTCTCAGAGGAAACAGCACTTTATTTGTTACAAGTTACTACTCCAAATAATGGTGACAGCTGATTGCATCAGAACTCCTAAAACTATCTTTGTACTCTGCACTCATGCAGTCTCTGCTTTACTAAAAACTGGATCAGTTTTCTCTTTTTACATTTGCATTTATTTATCCCATTTGTCCAAGTTACTACAGGTACAATTTTACAATGTTATCATGGTTATTTCTGGGCATAGAAACTGATCCTGAACTGCAGCTTTATTCTGAATGAGGATCTGCTGTGAAGCAAAGTAGGAGCAGCAAATTATTTTCTCACTTACTGTCTTGGATCAGCTAAGCAGACAGTTAATTTGGCTGTTTCAGTGAGTGCAGTGACTGCTTGACTCCAGGCCAAGCATCCTCCGACTGAGTTCAGAACCACGTGCGTGGTGATGGCACTTCCTACCTCTCTGACTAAAAGGGAGAGTGATTCTGGAGCATTTCTGTGTTGTAAGACAGAACTTGAAAATTTTAAGAGTTGAGTTTTTTCTGTGTTGCTTATTCAAACCCAGCCCTGTGGGGGGTAATGTGGGTTGTTACATTCATCTACCTGAAATAATGTGAAGATTTTAATTCAGATCCTAAGGGATAGTTGCCAGTGCTATTAACTATAAATAAGCAATTAAATGTGTGCTAATTGAGAAAAAAAATCAGAGGGAGCTGGACTCTCTGTTTCAGTCACCCTTTTGGTATTGTGCTTAACTTTGTTACCAGTGACAATTGTACCTGATAAGCAGATGAGCTGAAATATTGTCTAAAAGCTATCGACCCGTTATCTTTCATAAGCACTTAACTCCCTAAAGACACATGCACACAAAAAAAAGTTAAAATAGGTGAAATATCACTAATGCCCCTAAATTTTCAGGGGCTAAATGAAATTAAAAATCAAGGATGGAAAATGTATAAGGAATGAAAAATGAAGTAACTGATAAAAAAACTTTTATTTTAATAGAAATGTAAAAGATTGTTAATAAATTAGGTAGGAGATAAATCTTGTGTAGCCGTATAATATTTTATACATATGGACACACACTCAAATTAAAGAGCATTACAGGCTCTATAAATGTTTAAAGCCAGGAGGAAGCAGTGGGAAGTGAGAGAAAGAAAGCTAATCGCACTGCTCCATACCAATCCCTTGTGCAGATGCTTTATCATACAGCCCTTAATTACACTATCATACACTTGGAGAGGATCAAGAATTTTCCAGGAAAAACTTCTCCTCAAAATCCAGGCTAGTTAATAGGAAAATGCTAATTCTGGAGCAATTAGAAGGACTTTAAAACACAAAGCAAGACTGCAGTAACTGAAAGGCAAGTGTACACCTGAAGTGGAAGTGACCCAGATAAAAGTGCTTGCAACCACTAAGACATGCTCTTCAGTTTCTTCCTGGTCAGCACCATATTTCCATGTTTTCTGATACCCTGGGTTTGTTCCTCTTTTTTTTTTTTTTCTCCCTCTCCTTCCCCCTTTTCTTGGATAACATTACAAAGCCTTTGTTTTATCTGCTCTTGTACAATGGCAGATGAACGCAATTTGACAGGGCAGTGGGACTTTCCTGCTTGATCTTCTTCACGAGTGCCTCTTTGGCATTCAGAGTAGTATGTGGTCAAAGCTTTCTTCAGGAGTTAGTTTCTTCTTGTTAAGCTTACCTGTATGGGACTGTAGGTTTTATCTGGAGCACAAAAATTCTAATCTGAACCCAAAACTGTTGCTCCTGTCTCCACCATGCTATATAATCTCAGTGTTTAGCAAACACCTTTTACAATCTGAAATTGGAGGAGTGAGATCATCCTATCCTTTTTAATACATCTGCATTCCAAATAAATGAGATTAAAGTAAAAAACGCCTGCTGATTTTGGGTATCCAATTAGACATATTGCCTACTTAACTTAAGTGCTCTGTAGCACTTGGTGTAGTCAATGCACAATCCCATGGATTTTGTTTGGGGTAGTGAGTGATTCACTTCAGTTTACCAGACCCCAACATTTCGCGATGGGCCCTCATAACATTAAAATCTCAGTTAATCATTGCCTCTTGAGGCAACTTGCCCCACGTTGTAGAATCTTTGAGGTGAAAGGAGAATGGAAGCAAACTCAGCAGGCAAAATGCAACTGTCACCTTACCACAAAGCCTCATTTTCTCTTCTTGTAATTCTTTACCTCACACATGAACTGTACCCAAATCAGTGACAGGAATCTAGTGAATAAAAACTACAATGTTCTGATCTGTCCCCAGAGGGAGTGTACCTTGCAGGGTTTCATTTTTGTTTCAGAAAATTTGTGGAATAAACTCTGTCTGGTTGTGTATCATAATGTAGGGAGAACGAATCAAGGAGCTCTGAAACCCTCAGGTTAGTAATTTCTTTAACAACCCAGTGCCTGATGTCGTGGCTAGTTTTGAATATATAATATGTTGCCTTAGTTCAGTGGTGACACACCAAAAAAAAATAATTTGAAAGATGTTTTGAATCAGCTTTGAAATACTTCCTTTAAAGGTAATTTAATTCTTTTTTAGCATTAGAAAGCAGACTATTCCAAATGAAAAGCAATAATGGTGCAGCTGAACTGCATCAGTTAAAAATAATGAAACAAAACATTTTGACTTTCAGAATTTCTACCATGTTTCAAATGAAATTCAGCCCATATTCTCTGGCCATCCTGCAATTATGCATCCTTGCTCTTGGCTGACAGCATTAGTAGTTTTTTCTATCCTTGCCCTCCCATCTCTCCTCCAGGCTACTCAACCAAATGGTTTCTCTCTGCTTTCTCTGCACAACCTCTGTGTCTCCTTACCTAATCAGTCCCAGGCTCCTGACTCCAAACCTCAGTCCCAGTTTTTCTCTCTGGACTGCTTCACTGCTTCTCTTGCCTGCTCTGTCACAGGCTGGATTTTTGTGTTGTTGTGTTTTTGTCTCCATCGTATTAACGCAGGGACCTTTCTTCTTGACACAACCTTCAAATCGTTTGGAGCTTAGAAGAGATAGGATTCCTACCTCTCAGATCCTGAGCCAAAGCTCAGGCTCACGGGGAAAATTTGGAGGTGGGGATTAAAGGGGAAATCTGGTCTCACCACTGTATCCTTAAGCTTCTGTTTGCAGTGAGGGCCAACCTTCAGTGATTACTTTTTCCTGCTAGAATAAAAGAAATCATTACCAAGACTGTGTTCATCACAGTATTTCTAATTTTTACAAGTTAGCCATATCTGGATACATTTTCAGAGAGAGAGGGAAAGGTGCTTTTTAAATTTAAAAAAAAAAAAAAAGGTCATATTTTGAGTCTGTGCTTCAAAGCCTGAGGGCAGCAGAGCATTTCAAAGGAAAAAAGTTTCCATTTTTTTTGTATGAGCAAAACTGTTTATTTTTCCATAACCTTGTTCTTGGAAATGGACAAATTGTTTTGGCAGGTATTTTCAAAATAATCTGCCCCGTACAGACAGTCAGAGTATCAGTTTTCAGCCTAAGTGATGATGTTTTTTCTAAAGCAACATACGAGGGAAAATATGGTCTCTGCTGAGAAATGTTTGCCAACCCCAATACAAGGAATGGCAGCACGTCCACCTTAGAACAGTCACGGATTATGTTCTCTGAGGTTTTATGAATTTTTTCAGACACCAACTGCCTCATGGAAAGCAATAGGGTCAGTGGCTATTACTTCCCTATTTTAGACGCAGAGAAATTAAATAGGAGGAAAGGAGAAAAAGAATGAGTAGATTACAAAAAATAATAATCTGATCTGATTCTTAGTCCCCTATTTTTCACCCATTGCTGCCATCTCTGAGGGTTGTTATTTGTGCAGTGCTCCTCCAGTCTGAAGTATTGCAGGTCCTCTTCACGTTACACAGAGCCTCACATCAGAGACAGCATCCCTTTTGTATTTTCTAACTCTCAGTCATTTAAAGTTTTGGAGGGCTGTAAGAAAGGGCACAGGGGGTGCAGGAGACATCTACAAATAATAGTTTAATTCTGCGTAGAACAAGCAGCCAACCACATTCAGCCCTCTGGCTTGTACGAGTACATGTGTACAGTATTAAAAAAAATAAAATCCCATATTTCTGAGGGGCCTGATGTGATGTGGGGACAAGGCCCTATGGAAAAAAAAAAAGAGGTGTGAGGGGGAGAGATGTGGTAGGGGTCTGCCGAGATGGAGCAGCTTGCTGATGTGACCAGTTGGGTGATGGCCACTGTTTTTGCTGTTGCTCCAAGTACCCTGGCTGGGGTGAACCCCTGTGAAGGCACAAGTCAGAGATGCCAGAGGCCTGAGGTAGACAAGATGCATCAAAAGTTCATGCTTCTCTCTGGTTCACTCAGGAGAGCAAGAAACACAGTTAAGTGTTAACAGGTATGACATAACCTCATGCAGACTGAGAACCTCTGCTAAAAGCCACCCCAACAGCACCAGCAAATTCCTTAGTTTAAACTGCGCCCCTCTCCACAGAAGGGAAAAAAAATAAAAGAATTGCCAAATCAAACTGCTGACTCCTTTTTTCTTATCAAAACACCACAGCACACAACTTAACAGCCTGAAGTAAATCAAATGCGGGACCAGCTGGAACTGGCCAGCTCTTGACCCTTCCTTGATATCAGGTGTGTGCTGCACTTCTCTGGCAGATTAATTTATGATCTCAAGCAACTGAAAGCCCCTAAAACTTTCAGTACAGCTGTTAGGATGAGGCTGAATGTTTTATTTGGAAAAATGTCTCAGCGAGTTGGAGATCTTTCTGATCGACAGAGATACTTAAATCAGTGACTTTGTTCCCTCTGTATGTCTTGTTTTTAAACTCACCCACTACAGGATGAAATTCAGAGGTATGGCCAAAGCCTGTATGTGGGCATCTGAGCAACTTGTCAGTCCACTTTGGCATGAGGAGCTTCCTCTTGAGGGGGATTTGGGAGTGTTTATAGAAATGCTTTCCTAAAGAAATCTTTCCGCTCAAGCAAAAAAATGGGGGAAGGTCCAGAGGGGTGTGCACAGAGCTCACCGGGTTGAGAGCAACTCTGCCTGTTGCTCTGAGGAGAGCATGCCTGTGTGTGTGATCAATACTGCCCATTGCGAAAGAAAGCCCCGGCGTTTCACTGGGGGAAAAGAGATTTAGAAAGAAGCTCTTTAATTATTACCTGCGGAGAAGTTAAAGTATAACTCAGCAGTAACATACTCTAGTGTCTATGTTGGGGGGAAGAAGCAGGAGCCAAGTCAGGCATCTAACCTGCCTGCAGTCTGTACTGGAATTAAAAAATAATAATTGTTTTTAAAATTGCTAGTGAAAAAAAAAAGGAAGACGAGAAAAAAATATGCAAACACAAAGCATTGGCGAGGGAAAAGTACAGAGAAAAAGGGGGTTTATTTTTGTATTTTGACCTCTCATTGTGCTTCGCGGAAGGGGGTTGGGGAACCGCCCCGCAGGTTCCGAAGCTGTAGCACCCACGTATGAGCCTGTGTTCACACACCACCCCCACACACACCGGTGTTTCTAACCCCCCCTTTCCAAGAGCCCAAATCTTCCACCTTTCTGCCACGGCCTTTTGCTCCCACACGCTGCTGAGCGGCTCCCGCTCCCCCCACCCCGGCCGCCTTCCCTCTCCTGCTCGGGCGGCGGCCCCCGAGGGGTGAGTTTGGGGGGGGGACGCATCTCCTTGCCCCTCTCCGACATCACCTCCCCCTAGAAAAAAAAATAAAAATAAAAATGAGGAGGAGAGAGCCCTGCGGCTTCCAGGG
>NW_009952796.1:2471732-2477872 GCF_000747805.2 Chaetura pelagica | reverse complement strand
CCAGCCCCCACAAAAAATAAACAAAAAAAAACCCCCACCCAAAAAACAGCAACAACAACAAAATCCCTCAAAATCACCGTATTTCAAATTTGGAGTTAAAATTGGTGCTAATCCGGGTCAGTTCCTGCCCCTAGCAGGGAAGGCAGGGAGGGAGGATGTAACGTATGGATTGGGGAGGAGGAGGGAGGGGGGACGACAAAAACAACCCCCAAAATAAACAAACAAACAGAAATCTCGCGCACAATCACACTAAAGTGAAATTCCTTTCTACACACCCACAACTTTAGCTCTGTCTGCTGCCTGGGGGGTTTTAATCTTGCAAAGAGAAAGGGGGGCTCCCTGCGCAAAATTACGCCTTCTCCTCTCATTTGTTAGCTGATTCCATCAAAAAGTTCGCTATTTATAGGCTACACACACGAACCTGGAGTAATACAAACCCTCCCGTGTTGTTCCCCTGGCAAAGTGGCCGGTCCTGAAGCGTCTGATCGGGTTCGTGTGTGTGCGCGAGTGAGAGAGAGACACACACCGAGCGCTACCATCAAAAAGGGGAAAGAAGATCTCAAGCTGAGAGATTTATTAATTGCTAAGAGCTGCTCTGCCACCAGCCATGTGAGTACCTAACAATGATCACCTTTTGCACAGATGGTCAGCGATCAGGCACAGACACTTTCTGTCCTTTTCTTCCACCCTCTCTTTTCTTATTATTTATTTTTTTTTAAATTCTTCTCCTGCCTCCCTCCCACACACCTTTTCTTGTTTGTTTTGGGGTGTTTTTTTTCTCTTTTTTTTTGAGTTTGAGTTTGCACGGCTTGTTCCTCTCGAAGAGGAGGAATGAAACGTGGGCGAGCGTGGGGGAGAAAATGTGCCGGAGAAAAGGAAGGAAGAAAGGAAGAAAGGAAGGAAGGAGGGAGAGGAGGAGGAGGAGGAGGGTTTGTTAAGCGATCGTCTTATCCCCTGAGTCCGAGCCGGCTGGGAATTAGTAACAGCGAGATAACGGAGGTTGTATTCCTCTCTCTTCCCCCGCTTCTCCTGGAGCGCTCAGATCCCCTGACAATTATTGCCCTGGTATCAGCGCGGGGAACGAGCTGTATTCATCAGGCTAGTTAATAGGAAAATGCTAATTCTGGAGCAATTAGAAGGACTTTAAAACACAAAGCAAGACTGCAGTAACTGAAAGGCAAGTGTACACCTGAAGTGGAAGTGACCCAGATAAAAGTGCTTGCAACCACTAAGACATGCTCTTCAGTTTCTTCCTGGTCAGCACCATATTTCCATGTTTTCTGATACCCTGGATTTGTTCCTCTTTTTTTTTTCTCCCTCTCCTTCCCCCTTTTCTTGGATAACATTACAAAGCCTTTGTTTTATCTGCTCTTGTACAATGGCAGATGAACGCAATTTGACAGGGCAGTGGGACTTTCCTGCTTGATCTTCTTCACGAGTGCCTCTTTGGCATTCAGAGTAGTATGTGGTCAAAGCTTTCTTCAGGAGTTAGTTTCTTCTTGTTAAGCTTACCTGTATGGGACTGTAGGTTTTATCTGGAGCACAAAAATTCTAATCTGAACCCAAAACTGTTGCTCCTGTCTCCACCATGCTATATAATCTCAGTGTTTAGCAAACACCTTTTACAATCTGAAATTGGAGGAGTGAAATCATCCTATCCTTTTTAATACATCTGCATTCCAAATAAATGAGATTAAAGTAAAAAACGCCTGCTGATTTTGGGTATCCAATTAGACATATTGCCTACTTAACTTAAGTGCTCTGTAGCACTTGGTGTAGTCAATGCACAATCCCATGGATTTTGTTTGGGGTAGTGAGTGATTCACTTCAGTTTACCAGACCCCAACATTTCGCGATGGGCCCTCATAACATTAAAATCTCAGTTAATCATTGCCTCTTGAGGCAACTTGCCCCACGTTGTAGAATCTTTGAGGTGAAAGGAGAATGGAAGCAAACTCAGCAGGCAAAATGCAACTGTCACCTTACCACAAAGCCTCATTTTCTCTTCTTGTAATTCTTTACCTCACACATGAACTGTACCCAAATCAGTGACAGGAATCTAGTGAATAAAAACTACAATGTTCTGATCTGTCCCCAGAGGGAGTGTACCTTGCAGGGTTTCATTTTTGTTTCAGAAAATTTGTGGAATAAACTCTGTCTGGTTGTGTATCATAATGTAGGGAGAACGAATCAAGGAGCTCTGAAACCCTCAGGTTAGTAATTTCTTTAACAATCCAGTGCCTGATGTCATGGCTAGTTTTGAATATATAATATGTTGCCTTAGTTCAGTGGTGACACACCAAAAAAAAATAATTTGAAAGATGTTTTGAATCAGCTTTGAAATACTTCCTTTAAAGGTAATTTAATTCTTTTTTAGCATTAGAAAGCAGACTATTCCAAATGAAAAGCAATAATGGTGCAGCTGAACTGCATCAGTTAAAAATAATGAAACAAAACATTTTGACTTTCAGAATTTCTACCATGTTTCAAATGAAATTCAGCCCATATTCTCTGGCCATCCTGCAATTATGCATCCTTGCTCTTGGCTGACAGCATTAGTAGTTTTTTCTATCCTTGCCCTCCCATCTCTCCTCCAGGCTACTCAACCAAATGGTTTCTCTCTGCTTTCTCTGCACAACCTCTGTGTCTCCTTACCTAATCAGTCCCAGGCTCCTGACTCCAAACCTCAGTCCCAGTTTTTCTCTCTGGACTGCTTCACTGCTTCTCTTGCCTGCTCTGTCACAGGCTGGATTTTTGTGTTGTTGTGTTTTTGTCTCCATCGTATTAACACAGAGACCTTTCTTCTTGACACAACCTTCAAATCGTTTGGAGCTTAGAAGAGATAGGATTCCTACCTCTCAGATCCTGAGCCAAAGCTCAGGCTCACGGGGAAAATTTGGAGGTGGGGATTAAAGGGGAAATCTGGTCTCACCACTGTATCCTTAAGCTTCTGTTTGCAGTGAGGGCCAACCTTCAGTGATTACTTTTTCCTGCTAGAATAAAAGAAATCATTACCAAGACTGTGTTCATCACAGTATTTCTAATTTTTACAAGTTAGCCATATCTGGATACATTTTCAGAGAGAGAGGGAAAGGTGCTTTTTAAATTTAAAAAAAAAAAAAAAGGTCATATTTTGAGTCTGTGCTTCAAAGCCTGAGGGCAGCAGAGCATTTCAAAGGAAAAAAGTTTCCATTTTTTTTGTATGAGCAAAACTGTTTATTTTTCCATAACCTTGTTCTTGGAAATGGACAAATTGTTTTGGCAGGTATTTTCAAAATAATCTGCCCCGTACAGACAGTCAGAGTATCAGTTTTCAGCCTAAGTGATGATGTTTTTTCTAAAGCAACATACGAGGGAAAATATGGTCTCTGCTGAGAAATGTTTGCCAACCCCAATACAAGGAATGGCAGCACGTCCACCTTAGAACAGTCACGGATTATGTTCTCTGAGGTTTTATGAATTTTTTCAGACACCAACTGCCTCATGGAAAGCAATAGGGTCAGTGGCTATTACTTCCCTATTTTAGACGCAGAGAAATTAAATAGGAGGAAAGGAGAAAAAGAATGAGTAGATTAAAAAAAAATAATAATCTGATCTGATTCTTAGTCCCCTATTTTTCACCCATTGCTGCCATCTCTGAGGGTTGTTATTTGTGCAGTGCTCCTCCAGTCTGAAGTATTGCAGGTCCTCTTCACGTTACACAGAGCCTCACATCAGAGACAGCATCCCTTTTGTATTTTCTAACTCTCAGTCATTTAAAGTTTTGGAGGGCTGTAAGAAAGGGCACAGGGGGTGCAGGAGACATCTACAAATAATAGTTTAATTCTGCGTAGAACAAGCAGCCAACCACATTCAGCCCTCTGGCTTGTACGAGTACATGTGTACAGTATTAAAAAAAATAAAATCCCATATTTCTGAGGGGCCTGATGTGATGTGGGGACAAGGCCCTATGGAAAAAAAAAAAGAGGTGTGAGGGGGAGAGATGTGGTAGGGGTCTGCCGAGATGGAGCAGCTTGCTGATGTGACCAGTTGGGTGATGGCCACTGTTTTTGCTGTTGCTCCAAGTACCCTGGCTGGGGTGAACCCCTGTGAAGGCACAAGTCAGAGATGCCAGAGGCCTGAGGTAGACAAGATGCATCAAAAGTTCATGCTTCTCTCTGGTTCACTCAGGAGAGCAAGAAACACAGTTAAGTGTTAACAGGTATGACATAACCTCATGCAGACTGAGAACCTCTGCTAAAAGCCACCCCAACAGCACCAGCAAATTCCTTAGTTTAAACTGCGCCCCTCTCCACAGAAGGGAAAAAAAATAAAAGAATTGCCAAATCAAACTGCTGACTCCTTTTTTCTTATCAAAACACCACAGCACACAACTTAACAGCCTGAAGTAAATCAAATGCGGGACCAGCTGGAACTGGCCAGCTCTTGACCCTTCCTTGATATCAGGTGTGTGCTGCACTTCTCTGGCAGATTAATTTATGATCTCAAGCAACTGAAAGCCCCTAAAACTTTCAGTACAGCTGTTAGGATGAGGCTGAATGTTTTATTTGGAAAAATGTCTCAGTGAGTTGGAGATCTTTCTGATCGACAGAGATACTTAAATCAGTGACTTTGTTCCCTCTGTATGTCTTGTTTTTAAACTCACCCACTACAGGATGAAATTCAGAGGTATGGCCAAAGCCTGTATGTGGGCATCTGAGCAACTTGTCAGTCCACTTTGGCATGAGGAGCTTCCTCTTGAGGGGGATTTGGGAGTGTTTATAGAAATGCTTTCCTAAAGAAATCTTTCCGCTCAAGCAAAAAAATGGGGGAAGGTCCAGAGGTGTGTGCACAGAGCTCACCGGGTTGAGAGCAACTCTGCCTGTTGCTCTGAGGAGAGCATGCCTGTGTGTGTGATCAATACTGCCCATTGCGAAAGAAAGCCCCGGCGTTTCACTGGGGGAAAAGAGATTTAGAAAGAAGCTCTTTAATTATTACCTGCGGAGAAGTTAAAGTATAACTCAGCAGTAACATACTCTAGTGTCTATGTTGGGGGGAAGAAGCAGGAGCCAAGTCAGGCATCTAACCTGCCTGCAGTCTGTACTGGAATTAAAAAATAATAATTGTTTTTAAAATTGCTAGTGAAAAAAAAAGGAAGACGAGAAAAAAATATGCAAACACAAAGCATTGGCGAGGGAAAAGTACAGAGAAAAAGGGGGTTTATTTTTGTATTTTGACCTCTCATTGTGCTTCGCGGAAGGGGGTTGGGGAACCGCCCCGCAGGTTCCGAAGCTGTAGCACCCACGTATGAGCCTGTGTTCACACACCACCCCCCCACACACCGGTGTTTCTAACCCCCCCTTTCCAAGAGCCCAAATCTTCCACCTTTCTGCCACGGCCTTTTGCTCCCACACGCTGCTGAGCGGCTCCCGCTCCCCCCACCCCGGCCGCCTTCCCTCTCCTGCTCGGGCGGCGGCCCCCGAGGGGTGAGTTTGGGGGGGGGACGCATCTCCTTGCCCCTCTCCGACATCACCTCCCCCTAGAAAAAAATAAAAAAAAAAAAAAATGAGGAGGAGAGAGCCCTGGGGCTTCCAGGGTCGCGCCGATCCGGCATTGTATATATAGTTACAATGTGCATTTTGTTTTTCTGAGGAAATTTGCTGCTTCGGCAGCCCAACGTGTTAATTAAAAGTTGGTCACAGATTCGTGACTAAACACATAAGGATTTTATTTATTTATTTATTTATTTATTAAGATATCAGAGTGTAAAAAGTAGAAACTCAAGTCTCCTCCTTACTGTTAACTAGCATCCATGCAGAGAAAATCATTAGAGATATAATTAAATATGGGTCTATTATTGAAGTGTGTCCTACAAAATAGCCCCCCCCAATATTACGGCGTAATTTGATTTTTTCCTTTGGCACTACAGGTGCTAGCTATGTTTTCCCTTCATTTCCCACACCATGTATATTAAACAGGGAGAGAACATTGCTCTGTTGTTGGTAATGACCCCAGACTTCGCCGGAATATTTTGCTCCTCGGCGTAAAATTGTGAAGTGGGTCTCTTCTAAAATCTGCTAGATTGGTTTTTATAATTACCTCGTGGTCTAAACTTTTTCGCATCCCATTTCTTAAAGGGAAAAAAAAAAAAAAAAAAAAAA
>NW_009952796.1:2470972-2471232 GCF_000747805.2 Chaetura pelagica | reverse complement strand
AAAAAAACCCCAACAACCGAACCCCAGACTGCAATCAGGCCGCCCAACCCCTTTCCTTTCATCCCCAAGATTCTGTCTTTCCTCCGGAATTTTCCCTTCGCCATCAAACACAAACCACGGCGTTGCCTTGCCCCCCTCAAGCGGCTGACCTCCTCAGTCCCTCCGGCACAACGAGCAGCGGCCCGAGCCAGGCGGACGAACGAGCACCGCGGAAGGGGCGCGGAGCCTCCGCGGCCTCCAGCTCAGCCGCTCCGCTCCGC
>NW_009952796.1:2470101-2470626 GCF_000747805.2 Chaetura pelagica | reverse complement strand
CCGCGGCACTGGCTCCTTTACAGAAAACGGACGTTTCACAGACAGTCCGTGCCACGGGATGTCTGAGGGCATCCCTCCCTCCCTGCTTGTAAAAACAAAACACTCATCAGCTCCGCTCAGTGTATGCCATCGAGAAAAGTCGCCGCAGCGCGAACTGGCACCATCTGTCCTGCCTTTCTGGGAGTCGCCGATGTATTTCTTCAGACAGGTCAGCAATTCCCTCCCGGCCAGCCCTGTCAGGTACCTGTCAGGGGAGAAAACCTCTTCATAGTTGCCGCGGTAAGATCCTTACCAGCGGCAATTCCTCTGCTGACAGGGACCCAGCCTTAAGCCTCCTGCAAATCAGTGTCCTCCAGGGACAGGTCTTAATGCGGGAAGGCCAAAAAATACCGATACCGCTCTGCCCATCAACAAGAGATGGGGCAGGTTCCCGGAGGCAGCCCGGGGAGGCCCAGGCTGGGAGCTGCAGACGGTGGTTCCCCCCGCAGGCCCCGCCGGGGCCCCCGTGCTGGGGACGGCTCTCCC
>NW_009952796.1:2468242-2469714 GCF_000747805.2 Chaetura pelagica | reverse complement strand
CCGACCCAAAGCTCCAGGCAAAAGCTTCACCCCTACCATTGTAAGCACACACCCCTCAACCCCCCCTCCCACCCTCCCCATAATAATTCCGACCTGTTTTCTTTCTGTTCCCCACTTGCTTTCAAAGTGAGGGCACGCTCAGGAAAGCCTGACCGCCCACCTTCTTCACTGCCACCCGACACCGCGTGGAGCCCCCTCGCCCACCCCCCCCCCTCAAAAAATAAACAAAAAAAAAAAACCCACCCAAAAAACAGCAACAACAACAACAAAATCCCTCAAAATCACCGTATTTCAAATTTGGAGTTAAAATTGGTGCTAATCCGGGTCAGTTCCTGCCCCTAGCAGGGAAGGCAGGGAGGGAGGATGTAACGTATGGATTGGGGAGGAGGAGGGAGGGGGGACGACAAAAACAACCCCCAAAATAAACAAACAAACAGAAATCTCGCGCACAATCACACTAAAGTGAAATTCCTTTCTACACACCCGCAACTTTAGCTCTGTCTGCTGCCTGGGGGGTTTTAATCTTGCAAAGAGAAAGGGGGGCTCCCTGCGCAAAATTACGCCTTCTCCTCTCATTTGTTAGCTGATTCCATCAAAAAGTTCGCTATTTATAGGCTACACACACGAACCTGGAGTAATACAAACCCTCCCGTGTTGTTCCCCTGGCAAAGTGGCCGGTCCTGAAGCGTCTGATCGGGTTCGTGTGTGTGCGCGAGTGAGAGAGAGACACACACCGAGCGCTACCATCAAAAAGGGGAAAGAAGATCTCAAGCTGAGAGATTTATTAATTGCTAAGAGCTGCTCTGCCACCAGCCATGTGAGTACCTAACAATGATCACCTTTTGCACAGATGGTCAGCGATCAGGCACAGACACTTTCTGTCCTTTTCTTCCACCCTCTCTTTTCTTATTATTTATTTTTTTTTAAATTCTTCTCCTGCCTCCCTCCCACACACCTTTTCTTGTTTGTTTTGGGGTGTTTTTTTTCTCTTTTTTTTTGAGTTTGAGTTTGCACGGCTTGTTCCTCTCGAAGAGGAGGAATGAAACGTGGGCGAGCGTGGGGGAGAAAATGTGCCGGAGAAAGGAAGGAAGGAAGAAAGGAAGAAAGGAAGGAAGGAGGGAGAGGAGGAGGAGGAGGAGGGTTTGTTAAGCGATCGTCTTATCCCCTGAGTCCGAGCCGGCTGGGAATTAGTAACAGCGAGATAACGGAGGTTGTATTCCTCTCTCTTCCCCCGCTTCTCCTGGAGCGCTCAGATCCCCTGACAATTATTGCCCTGGTATCAGCGCGGGGAACGAGCTGTATTCATCAAACTCCAGTCAAAAAATAAATTAAAAAATAATAATAATAATAATAAAAAGAGAGACAGAGCGGGGGGTGAGGGAGTTTGGTCTCCCCGCGTACAGCAATGACCGTCCGAGCCTGCGTGCGGCACGGGCAGACAGACAGCGCTCGCAGAGCCTGTTACCTCCTGA
>NW_009952796.1:2464971-2467882 GCF_000747805.2 Chaetura pelagica | reverse complement strand
GCGAGGAGGGGACGTGGGGAGGGATGCAATCTGTAGCAGGAAAAGTGTCTGGAAAAGGTAGGTGTCCTGGTTTGTGGAGGAATGCAGGGCTGGGAGTCTTCGCGTGGAAAGGCTGGGTGTGGGCAGAGAAAGGGAATTTGCTTCCAGCATGGAGAGGCGCTTTTCTAACCCAACACTTGAGCTCCAATCACACACTCTCAGGTTAGCGTAGCATTAAATTAACAGGGCCGGGGTTATCCAGGGCATTATACTGTGTGCCCGAGACGTAACCTCTGCTCATTTGTACACAAAGACGAGGGAGAGACGGAGTTACACACCCGGAAAGCCAAAGAGCACGGTGAGTATCGGTATTTGCTCCTCTCCCTCACATGCCTGCGAACAAAGTTCAAACGCAGCCGGTGCGTGTCTGGTTTGGGTCCGCCGGACCCCCCCGCTCCCCTCCAACGGGGGACCCCCAGCACAGCCCCCCCCGAGCGGAGCCCTCGCGAAATAGCAAGAAGAACTTGGTATCTTGGTTATAACTTGGTTGCCTTATGTAGGGAGAAGGGAAAAAAAAACACAAAAAAACCAACAACAAACAAACAAGAAAAAAACGTGTCTTGGATCCTTGGATCCTGCACTATTTGTAGGTGGCAGTAAAGCCTCCTTTTCAATAAGCAGCAGTGGAAGAGAAGCGTCAGAAAACCGACTGCGTTATTGATTCAAGGTGCCGGACAGTCACAGCCGCGCTAGCCGGGCTGGACCTGCAAAGTCCCGGCTCCTCTCGGGTTAGGCAGCAAGAAGAGGAACAGGATCCGTATTTTGCTGACCTCTGGTTTGGGCGCGGTTCAATTCCCAAGCACAGGTATAGGGCACGAGAGTGTGAGATGGAAGAGTTTTCCCTTTTTTTTTTCCTGACACGCACACAGTACAGGGCACCCGCAGGGCTGAAGGTGGGCCAGGGCTGTACGGTAGGTGTCAGATCACGCAAAGCAGAGGAAAGAAATCTAGTTAAAAATACGTTAGTTGAAATCAGAGGACGAGCTTGATTTTTTTGTTCCTTTTAATCAAAGGTGCACGTTAGAACAAGCTGGGAGCACTTTGTGCCTGACGGTATCCCCCACGCCCATTGAAAATAAAGCAAGCTCTTTCTTTGCATCTTTAAAACCTTGTTTTAATTAGAATTGCTAAAGTAGGACACCCCGGTGGAAGATGTTTTTAAGTACCCACCTACCTCTGTGCTGTAAGCAGAATTGCTGCCTGCTAAATTGCTTGAAACGCAGAATTCTGCCCCACCCCCAGCTTGTTCTGGCACCTACTCACCCTTTTCCCCCCGAAATTGCAATCGCTTATGAAGGGTTACTCCATTTGGAGGAAAAAAGAAACCCCAATAGCTAGCAGTAATGAGATGAGTGGACTCCGAGAGCTTCGCTTTGCTCTGTGCAGCAGGAAAGGGTTTGGAAAGAGAGCGTCCCTCAAAACTAATGCTTGCCTGGTTTGTTGGTTTGGTTTTTTTCTTAGCACCAAATTGGGCGTATCCTTATCCCTCTCCTTTAATTTATTTGATTAAATCATAAGAAAAACAGACTCATCAGCTCCTCGTATTTCCTCACATGTAACCATACGCGAAACCTTTTGTATGGAGGCAAGTAATTGTCTTTAGTTAACTAAGGACACGGGCTAGGCTGAAGTTCTGCTCCCTTTCCTAGGGCAGCTTGCACGCAAACGCGCGTTAAACCGCACCTCACGCTCCTCATTTGCCAACTCGAGGTTTTAAAACTGTTTCTCTCATTCCCCACCTTCCTCTAATTTCGCCAATGAAGGTTGCTCAAGGCAGGTGATGCCGGACGAGGGGTTTCTTCCCCCGCGGGGTCTGGCGCGTCGTGGGACCGGTCCGGGGAGCGCCCAGCCCGGTTTTTTTGGAGCCGCTCCTGGACCGCATCCCGCGGGCATCCGCACCGCATTTCTGGGCCGTGCTCGCTGCCTCTTTCCACTCCCCATTACGAACTAGATTCATTTCGCTTTCAGAAAAGTGAGGCTCTGTTAGTTCATTCCTAGCTTAAATTAAAAAGAAAGGAAAGAAAAATAATAAAAACCCACAAACAACCAACAAACCAAAACTAAAAAGTTTCTCGGGTAAAGCTCGGATTCCCTTCGGTTATTACGCAAGTGAAGAATCGGCGTCAATTAACTCTTTATTCTGGAAATGCCCGCTCCGGAAGAGTAGCGATAATTCCCCTTCTTTCTCTAAAAGCGTGGCATTTAATACATGAGGTTCCCCGGCAACCTAATGACACGATTACCCACCTGCCCTCTCGCACCCGTTCTTCGTCTCTCCCTACTCTCTCGGTTTCCCTGCTGAGCACCGCTCACGGCTTCCAGAGGTGCTGTGCTGCTGCCCGCCTTGCCCAAACCTTCCTCCCCTTTGGCTGCAGCCCCCCCGGGGTTTATCCCTCTGCCGGGTTCTCACAGCCCGGTGCAATCTGCAGCCAGCATAGCATGATCACAGTGAAAAGAATGACTATCCCCCCCCAACCCGGATCGGAGAGCAGGGGCCTCATAGCAACAGGTAACGAGGGTCGCTTGAGGCTTTTGAAGAGTGTTTAACTGCTAATGGAAGAAGCAGGAGTTTGTGAAAAGGATGGCGTTAGTTAAGGGGGTGTGCCGGGGGAGAGGACCATCCAAAAAGAATGCTTAGTGGCACTTCAACAAAAGTTCAGCGTTGCTGTGAGTGGAACAGGACTTCTGCAGCCAAACGCAAAGGCTGCCTTGCAGTATTGTCTTGCTCGCTGGCTTCTTGTGGTCCCCCCACACCCCGAAAGCCTCTCCGCCGAGCGGCCCCAGCTCGGGCAGTCGCTGGCCAGGGGTTTGGGGCCGGACACGTGTTGCTCTCCGGGGAAGCAGGTCCCCGCCGGGACCCCCGCCTCCCGGA
>NW_009952796.1:2435867-2446006 GCF_000747805.2 Chaetura pelagica | reverse complement strand
GGGGGCGGCGGGCGGGGAGGGTCCCCAAGGTAACCCAAAACCGGGGGGGCTCGCCACTCCACTCCCTTCCCAGTCCCGGCTCTTTGTTCTTTGCCCTTTTGTTCTTCCTCTCTTCGGCGTTTGCCCTGAGTTCCCAAGGGGTTTGAAAGTGCGGAGGAAACTTGCAGAAAGCTGAGGAACTACAGTAAGTGGATGCCGGAGCAGTGACAAGAGGCGGGGGGACGGACCCTTCCCAGGGCTACCAGCCATTCCCCAAAGTCTGTCGCTTTGTCTGTCTTGCCCAAAGGATCGATCGGGGTGTGGAGCCGGAGCCGGGCCGCCCTCTCACCTCCTGTTTGAGGCAGAAGGGGGAGATGGGGCTCCCACAGCCCGCCCCTCAGCGACAGGGCAACAAAGCGTCCTGGTGGGCACCTGTCCCTTCAGTCCTCTCGGGTGGGAACGGGGGAAAAAAAAAAAAAAACAATCGGTGAACATATTGCGATGAGCTGAGGTGAGAGGTCACGGAGATGGAGGATTTCTGAATTTTAAGGCACACGTATTGGTTTGAGTCTCACAAACCCAGAAGGGCCCTGGCTTCGTCGCTTTCTTTTTGGTGTCTTTCCTGCTTGCTTGACAGGACTATGGTCAACTGTTGTCAGGAGTTAAACAAGTTGGTGCTTATTTTAGGGCAACACTGCAGCTTAAAAGACAGTTTCAGTGTGGTTAATGGGAGTTTGCACGGCGTAATTTAGTATTGATGGTAATAATACAGCTTCTTTGGAAAAGGAAAACCTCTTTGCTCAGTACAGCCGTGGTGCAGCCTTGTTCTGCCTTTACTAATTGCAATTAAATGCTGGAGAGCTACAAGCTTATTTTACCTTGCACTAAGAAATCACCAGTAACTTTGCAAATATGTGCTCACAGGATTCTTCCTTCTGTCTCTGATAAATGAAAGGAGGAAAACACCTTATTTGGGTTAGTTAAGTGTTGGGAAAGCTGATGTAAAATGGAGTTTTACTTAGAGTAGGTCATAACAGGTTACAGAGAGAACCAGATTTAAGTCCGTGCTTCCAGGAAACTTCCCTAAAAACACTGGCATGCTCCCACTCATATAACCAAGCATATAAGGCACAAACATAGCTTTTTGATGTTTGTTGAAAAGCTGCTTGAACATAATGATCATATTTCTTGTAATCCAGAGAATTACCATAAGTATTTATAGCAGCATAAAGTTACTATTTTTATATATATTTTGAGATCCTATACATTTATTTTCAAAGAATTATTTTTTTTTCACGGTACTTCTGAATTAAATAAAAAGGCTAAAATTGTTCATTATAGTGAACCAAATTTCCAGAATTTGTATATATTTTTCTGACATTAAACAAAGCAAAGTTTAGAAATTAAGTGAGATAAGACTGGAGTTGACTAAATAAATGTTTCAGATCAGGATTTTTGAACATGCATATGCCAATACTATCCTTCTGCCAAGTGTTAAAACCCAGGATTGATATATTTTTTAAAATAAAGTAGGTTTTTATGTGATGTGGGGCCTTTTCTTCTGGCTTTGTTTTTTCCTGATGTTGAGGGGATACAAACCCAGTGAGAAGTCTGGGAACCTTGCAACTGGAAAATCCTGTTTTAAGTATTTCAAGCTGGAAACTCAAACCCAGAAGCTGTTCTTGAAACTTTGACCTTTATTATTTAGGACCATGGTTCACAGTTGAATGTAATGATCTGTCACTGGCAAAGAAGAGAAAGATACAGGCATTGTATCGGATGCTTTGGTGAGAGTTCCATTTTCTAGCTGAGTGTGTCTCTACATAGAAGTCTACTGGTTTATTGCTTAGATCCAGAGGCTGGCCACATTACTTAGTGTTCTATTTATATCCCAGTGTTCACGATGTGTTGTGGCAATATCCAGGTAAAAATGTTCAATGCCATTTTAAAAAGTTCAATGCCAAGGAATCTGCCTGAAGCATTACTATAATCAGTAACAGCTAACGTTACTGAGAGCAGCAGCTCCTGCAAATGACTTACCGCCCCAGGAGTCAACAAAGGTACAGTTGTAAATGTGTTCAAAACTAAATAAAAGCAGACATCTGAGAAGGAGAATATAAATTTAATTGGAAAAATGGAGCTTACAGAATGGTCTGTGTGATCAATAACTGTTGCTTCTGTCTCTGTAATGACAAAGATTAGAGGGCCAAGCGATGTTAGTGGGTACTTGTTCAAATGGAGAGTTTCTGCAGTGTGAGAAAAACTAATTTCTGACTCAAAAGCATCCACAGAAGAAAAGGGGGTTGCATTTATTAATATGTATTCATTAATCTTCTGTTTTGCTGATGCTTTTTACTGACGTACATAGATTTCCTTTCAATAAATGAGAAATCTCTATTATTTAAAAAAACCAACAAAACAACAGACAAACCCCTACTTCTTCCCTTGGAAACTGTCACGAAATGCAAATTACTAAATATTACACGGGATTTCAGATGCCAAACCTAAATATATAAAGATGGTTTGGGATTTGTTGTCTTAGTTTTCAGAGCAGGGGACCAAAGCTACTGTAGTTGTTTACTAAACTGCTGAGTTGTTTAATGAGATGTCAGGCAAGACCTTTTACCTCTGAATTTTTATCATTCGTGTTGGTTGATAAATACTTGCAGCAAATGAGGGGAAAAAACCACATTTTATTTTTATGTCCTTTGCTCTTGTTATTACATTGAAGCATATCTGAACAGCACCAGCGAGAGGAATATGCAATAAAATCAGAATAAGGAGAAAATTAAAAATTAAGGCTGTAAGTTTTACAATAGATACCTCTAGGTATAGGTGTGAATGAATACTGATTCATTTATACAGTTGTTAAATGGAAAAGCCTTAAGTTTACAGCAAAGGTAAACAACATCGTACTGCATTTAGCAGACATTGGTGTGTTAACTTTAGGAAAATGGAGAGCAGTTGTCCCCTTGGCATCCCTGCAGAAAATTAGATCTTGCCAGAAAGGAAAGGAGGGTGTATAACTGTAGGAGTGATGTTGAGGATGCAGGGTTAACAACTTTAATACTGTATTTCTTTTTGTTCATTAGTTTCTTTAAGTCTTAACAAAAATTTAAGATTTTTTTTTTCTTGTAAATGCCTGTGTTCTATCAATGTGTACTTAATAAAACTAAGAGAGTCTTCAGAATAATGCAAAGCTTTGGCTTTTAAATGTTACAAGGGCCTCATGTGCTTACTACACATGTAAAATTACCACTAACCACAGTAAACAGTGGTACATGTTGGCTAAGGTGCAGTTGCTGAATAAATAGCAGTGAATAATTATATATTTTTTACTGTTGTATCATGTATGGAGAGACCTGGAGCTCATTTCATCATGCAGGTATAGAAGCAAGCTTAGGTTATTGACTGAATGTAGTAAATACATTTTCAACAATAACTGGTGATAATGATGTTTCCATCCAAGTATTTGATCTGTTTCAAAATATGTCATTGTTAATAAATAGAGTAGTAGTAATAAACTTAGAATTTACTTGCCTGTGTTTATATTCTGTCACAAAAGACTTCTTATTCAAAGCACAAAAATAAGTATTTCTCTGTTTTTTCTGTGAGACTCGTGACCCTGAAGTACAGCACTGGCATAACACCCAATCTCCCTCCCTCAAAATACTCGCCAGGATAGTATGTTATTGGCTATGCATGGTTTTTTTTTTTAGAATGTACATCAGTAATGCATGAATGACTCTGGCTTTTTAAGCACATAACACCCAATCTCCCTCCCTCAAAATACTTGCCAGGATAGTATGTTATTGGCTATGCATGTGTTTTTTTTTTAGAATGTACATGCATGAATGACTCTGGCTTTTTAAGCGTAGAGGGGAGAAAAGATGATAAATCAATGTAAGTTTATTCTAAGTAACTGATTAAGAGAAAGGCTCTGTTCTGTTTCCATTGCAGTTAACACCAAAACTCTCGTGACTTTGAATAGTTTCCTCTTACTGTTTGGATTGCAGAATTGCTCAGAAATCCCAGCCAGCAGTTTGGTTTTGTTGTGCATAAATACACAGAAGCAACAGTCTTCTTTGTTGAAAGCTATGCTTCAAGGCCTTAGTTTTTTCATAGACTTCTACTTAATATTTTAATATTTTGATCATGTAGTAGGGGGGTTGC
Source organism: Chaetura pelagica (assembly GCF_000747805.2). NCBI lineage: Eukaryota > Metazoa > Chordata > Aves > Apodiformes > Apodidae > Chaetura > Chaetura pelagica. The sequence continues at coordinate 2,441,854 of NW_009952796.1, read as the reverse complement.
CCTCCTTTCACCCTTTATGCTACCCCTCTCCCTACCCCATGTCCATGAGTGGTAGATTTGGTATTTTGTGTGTTTAATTATTTCAACCCTTCATCCAAATACAGCATAACAATGATTTTTTTATGTATATATATTTTTTTGCCCACTTGCCTTACATTGGTTCCAGTCTTGGGAAGCTACCAATGAACTGTTGCAAAGTTTGACATCCATTAATGATGGCTATTAAAATGGGTGAAGAAACTACACATTTTTTTCCAGTTAGGGAAATGTTCAAATAGAACTTGACTAGGTAATTCCAGACATAGGCTTATCACTCGACACATTTTGAACAAATTATGTCACTGTTTAACTTGTGAGTTTTTTTACCTTTTTTTACCTTTTTTACCTTTTTTTCTTTCACATTTTTTTATTCACAAGAAAAGAGTGAGGCATGTAAAATATGCCTGACATTTATATAGATCTTAAAACAAAGAATTAAAACTGTGCAGTCCTCTGAAGTATCAATTAGAAATTTTTTTTGTTTGTTTCTAACTTGGATTTTCTCCAAATAATTTTCTTCCCTCTTTCCTCCTTATTAATCTTGTCCACTTGAAAAATGCTGGTAGTCATGTACGTTTTAGTAGGTTGCAGCTTAGTGCAAAGGATATTTGAAGTTCTTCGTATGATGTCTTTGCATCAGTGGAAAGTGTTCAGTATTTTTAGGATGACTGAATCTTTGGCATATGGCAAAAAATACAGTAATCCAGCGATGCCTTCCACTGACACATAGAAATTAAAAAATTTTGAAGCTGTACACATACCTATACTATTACTGACATCAGATACGTCTGGGGTAGGTGGAGGTGGTGGTATATTCAGGGAAAAATAGAAATAAATGGACCTTATGCTTCTAACCTGGGTGATGCCAACTTCTCTTATACACTCAGTAGATAAATTTGTCCTTTTTGTTTTTCTTATCTGTAATAACACCTATCCAATAGAATAATGGATATATATAAATACAGATATCTATGACACACATACAGAGATGTGTATGTATGTGCATGTATATAAATATCACATCACAGCCAGGGAAAGATTTATTCAAGGAGGCAAACTTGCTGTAAAGGAAATGCTACATAAAAGAGGAACTTACAGATCTGAAGTCAACTGTCTTGGTAGAATTAAGAAATCATTGAAAATACAGCATCCCACCTTCCTTAAGCTCAACTCCATTTATGTAAGGAAGAATCACCAGTAGTAGACCCATGTAAATGAGCGTGACCACAGTGACCAAATTATTTCTCAGCTCCTTTATCAATTATTTAGCAAATAAATTTCCATCAGTATGTCAAAATCTGTTAGAGGAAAAACATACAATAGATTCAACCTTTACATGTATGCTTGTTTTTGTGGGGTTTTTGGTTGTAGTTTTTGTGTTGTTGTTGCTGGGTTTGGGCTTTTTGTTTGTTTGCTTGCTTGCTTGGATTTGTTTGGTAGCAAACAGGAATCACAGAAAAATATTCAGATTGTGTATGTGGGAGGTTAACTGGGGGACTGTGATGGGACTGGCATAGATCTTCCCTGAACTAGTAGCATATGCAGACCAAATCACTGTCACTAGAGTGCTAACACCCTCAGATTCACACTGAAGTTGCACCTGATTTGAAGTTTGGCATTGCACCCATTGAAGTCATGGAGGTTCATATTCCACAGTCTGGAACTTCTGCAACCACACCTAAATTGTATGAGTAGTTTATTTTGATATTATAGTTAAACATGTTTGGGCAAAACACACAGGGCACACCTGTAACTAATTCTTGACATTTAATGACTGAATTTAATCTATTCATCTGAGGGGTATCAGATACAGAACCTTGATTTTCATATAAGGAAACTGAGGTACAGAGAGAGATATTATGCTCAGAACCTCAAGTTCCCAATGATGTGTTGGTGATGGACTGAGGAGGTTGCAAACATCTGCCACATACGCCTTGTAGCCTTATGAACACATGCATTTTATGATGCCTTCACAAACTCCTAAAACCTTGCTCCAACTGATTCCTCGAGAGGTTTGTGGCACTCTTTCATTTAGTGGCAATGCTTCATTCATCAAATGACTATAAAGCCTGTAGCTTATGGTCACCTGTATGAGAAGTCAAAGGCCTGTTTGTCTTTCCAGTACCCAAATAATTTCTTACTGTATTTGTAAATGTATCAGCAGAATTACCTGCAATTTCTCTTGTAGCAATTTGTTGCACTGAATCCACAAAGAGGAAAACTAGCATCCCATGTTGTACATCCTCTGTACCAGCATAAGGCTGAGAGAGAAAAACTGAGGTGTAATAGAAAATAGTGAAGGGCCCTTTTCATTTGGCTTGTACCTAAAGAATTGCCCCAAGAAGTAGCACATGCTATTGGAATAGAAGAATTTGTTTCTGGATGTTAAATCTGAGTAATATAGTGCAATGGTAACTTAGACAGTAATGTGGTATCCTATCTGCACATGTAGGAATATAAAAAAGTCTCCCAACAACTGGAAATGAATACACAGAGGGAAACCCAAATTTTGTTCAGGCAAAATCATGTATCCTACCATGGCTGTAATCAGTAAGGGTTAGGAATACGGTTCTGTATTAATAGCCATTTAAATAATTGATATTGATTGTGGGCATGTTTTTTTCTGTATTCTTAGCTGAACCTCCATGTCCCAGGGGCTCAGAGGAGGGGCTGAGACTATGGCTGCTCAGGTTGTGCACAAGTCTACACAGCCCAGTGTGGGAACCCAGGATGTGGATCACTGAAGTTCTCAGGATGGCTCCAAGAAAGACTTGCATGGGGCATTAATTTACTAGTGGCTTTACTTCTCAGCAGAAATTTAGTAGCAAAACATTAGTGAAGTCTCCTAACTAGTAAAATTGCTCTAAGGTACCACAGTATCCAATGCTACAGTGTGAATAATTGCCCTAGGTTATATTACCCTTGTTGAAATAAGTTAATAGAGAAAATAATGAACACAACTAAACTGTGGGTAGAGTTACTATATAAAAATAGAAATATAAATGTAATATAAAGACAAGTATTAGTCAGTTAGTAAAAACTGGTTTTATATCAGAGTCAGTAATACCAGTCTTCCTGAGGTTCCTTTTAATTCTCCTGTAACTGAGAGCTGGCTTCAGTGTAAGGGAACTTCAAGAACATGTCCAGTGATGATTTTTTATGTACCTCTTGTAGTGTGATGGTGAATACAGGCACTAAAATAATTAACACCAGGCCAAACGTTTTCAGCCAAAGAAGAGGCATGCTTAGCCATCTCATGGGAGAAAGCAAATGGGGATGCAGAGGTGTTTGTAAGGGCTGTTACCTTTTCCTTTTCCAACGTTACCTTTTCCAAGCCTCCCCCCATAAAAGCCCATTCAGAGGACGTGCTCCAGCTGGGCAGCCTGGCTTGTGAGTCCTGCCACACCTGGCTGAACACCAGCTCCCTCCTCCCCTGCCTGCTTCTTTCTGTGCAAGAAGGCAATGCCAGGTGGCTACGTCTGTCCTCTTTTCTTGTTTGTTGGTTTGTTGTTTCTGGGGTTTTTTTTGTTGGTTGGAGCTGCCATCTGAGCAGAGGGGTAACATGGGGAAGGCTGACCCCTTTCATGACCTATTCAGGGCTATGATTGTCAAACCCCAAATTGGAAAGACAGTACTCTGCAGTGGGTCTTCTTGTTTTGGTGAAAAATGGTTGAAACTCTGCCATCTAACTACAGAGCAGCTTGAATGACTATTTTGAAGCATCTTTTATTTTCTGTTTCATTATCCATAAGTAGATGTATACAGATTTGGGGACTCATCTATATATTCCTTCCTGAATCTTCAGAGAAGACAAAAACAAGACCAAAAATTACCACTCCTTTACTAAACTTGTTTTTTAAGAAAACAAACAACAAAACCAACCAAATCCCAAAACCTATTAGATTACATATATTTATAGAGATTTGGATAAACCAGGACATATTGCTTAGATATGACAAAGTATCCAAAGCTTTATAAACTTCACTTTAACAAACTCCAATTCAGTAATGCAATGGAAATATCACAGCTAAAAAGGAAATAAACAGCTTGCCTCCTTGGCAAAATTATAATTATCTTGCGTGTAGGAAAAGCCTCCATAGTTGGCTGCCTTTGCTGCAATTACTGGTGTACTTTCTTCCCAGGATATCCTGTTGTTTGCTACACTCCCTCTGCAACCTTTTTCACCAGGCTTTTGGATGCAAGAACTTCATCTGATGAAATGTTTTGTAGAGCACCTGACCAAATTACATTCTTATCCTGAACAATGCTACTGTGTTATAAATATCTAATGAGAACATGTCTCTCATAGAATATACCTGGAGCAGTTACCCTAATTTTTGCAGAAACTGTTCTGCTTTGACACCAGGGCAATTTAGCTGGACCTGACAGCAGCAGGTCTCTTGCTCTGCCTTTTGCTGCATGGGAGAAGGACCTGGTAGTTTGGGGCCTATTTCTGCAAAAAGTTGAGCACCTGTAATCCTGCTAACATCAGCAGGAGAAGAGAATACAAAGCTCCTCCTGGCAGTAGCAAAACCCACTAATTTCTGTGCTGCCTGGAAATTAACTTAAAGTGTCTCAGAATTGTCATTAAAATTCAATTGTTTCCCTTCACATTTAGACATCCGCCCATGGAAAAACGTCTCCCTCTCTCCCTGGGGGTGGTACTGGGAGATTAGCTCATGAGGAGGATGGGAAGTTTGCAGCCTTAATAGTGACTGAAAAGACAGAGGCAAGAGAATGAGTTTACCTCACTGCCCTAAAGTGAAGCAGTAGTCTACATGGCTCCAATGCTAAAATATGTTATAACGTGGTTGTAGGATTTCATTTTGCATTGGTTCTGCTTCTGTCTTTGCTATATAATTACTTATAGCTTTTTATGGTATGGCTATTACTGCATAATATGACCAAAATATAATGGAAAAAATGCAGTTTCTCATTTTTCTAATTAGAAATTGAAGATTGATCCCCATCTAGTATAAACTGGTATGACTCCCCTGGTTTCACAGGAGCTACATCAACTTTCACTGGCTGCATATGTAGTTTCCAGTTTGTGGCTTCCACCAGCTTATTACCGAATAAGGCTTCACCATACCATGACTTTCATACATAGTAATGAAATACAAAGTTTTGTCTAGAGTTAAGCACTTCAAAATAAATAGATGCATTGGTCTGTAGAGTAAGATCTTTTGACATTTCTCATAATTTTTCATCACGAACAACTGGATGAAAACTCGTGTCCTCTCCTTCCCACTGGCTTCTTAGCCACATGCTAGAGGCCTGCAGGTGTAAGAGAGAGGATGGGCTCAGTATCAGCACATTTCACACAGCACTCTAGAAGTGAGCATCTTTAAGGCACATCAAATGAGCTAAATTACAGGGGAGCGTTTCCAGCCAGCATTCCAGGGCTGTGAATGTCACCCGGCAACCCATGCTCCAACAGGCTTTGTAACCCTGGCTGATGCTAAGAAAGGCCTTCCTACAAGCTTCCATACACAATTTTCTACCTGTATCTGTCACATCTTTGCAAGTACAGCTTTTTGTGTGTCCCTGAGGATGTACTTATGCACTTTGAAAAGTCAGAAAACACACTGACACTGGATAAAATCTGGATGCTGTCAACGTGTTTCATCAGACTCTAGACTGAGGTGAGGTAGCTGAGGTCCTTCAGTCCAAAATTCTTTCAAATCCAATATTGACCTATTTGTCTTTTTGCTTAACATGCCAGGTGATGTTCTGCAACCTCAGGGAAGACTTAGTTCTTACAGAAAGTGTTTAGTTTCCATAATGGAATGTCACAGGTGCTTTCTTCTCAACTGCAATAGTATCAGTTCCTCTGCCTTTATATAAAACATAGCAGTTAGAGAACTCAAGTTCAGGGATGAAGGGTTTCATGTTTCCTCCTCTTCCAGACTATCAACTATTCTATGCGTAGGCTTCTTCCGCTCTTC
>NW_009952796.1:2430847-2435805 GCF_000747805.2 Chaetura pelagica | reverse complement strand
CTTCCTTTTGAAGCTCTACCATCAGGATTTAAGGTTATTCAGGCCAGAGAAAAGAAGCAGCAGGGAGCATGACTGTAGCCTCCCATAAGAACATTGACTTACGTAGGGTAATTCTGGATCTCTGGCTTCCAGGATTCTTTTAGCACTTTTACATTAAGAATAAAATGCATTAATGGGCTTTTGAGAATTCCTGAGATATGACCTGAATCAGAAAAAGAGCCTATTTACCATTAAACATAATACCTTCTTGGCAGCGATTCCTCTTCTGCAACCTTTGGCTCTGCGATCTGTTTTGAAGAGGCAAGAGACATTTTGGAAATCTTGCAGTCAGCACCTGTAGACCCATGAATCAGGCCTATCACATACTATTTTGTAGCAGTATTTTCCCCAATATGTTGCATGTACTTTGCACACACAGCACGATTCCTTAAGTGTAGACTGTCTATCACTGGTTATTTGAATCATTGTGTAGCATGTGAAACTGGAAAGGGCTTAAATTCTGTTTGTATTTTAAATAACTGTCTTGGCAGTTACACAATCTATAGTGTTTATGTTTTCATGGAACACAATGTTTGTGATTGATGTTAAAATGACAGGAGCAGAAATCAGATATAGCTGAGCAGGTTCTAGAGTTGATCTGGACTGGGCCAGACTTGCACCGCAGCAGCTGTCAAGGGCATCAGGAAGGGTGCCACTTAGCACTGTACAGTCTGCCTGCTACATGTATGCAATATATTACTTGCTGATGGCAGCTCGGCAACTTTGGTCTCAAACAAGCAACCCAAATTCTGATCCCTTTACTACTTCACAGAGTTAGTTCAAATTCCTCTGGCACCATGCTCAATTCTTGTTAGCAGCCAGCCTGCAGAAGCTAAGAGGTGAGCTTATTCTCAGCAGACTTAGATCTTGTATTAGGTGAAAGCCCCACCCTAAATCCTCATCTCTAATAAATTAAGTTTTTAACATTGCATTACCACTGGTGTACAAACCAAATGTCTACACAGATATTTATGTTCCAACTGCCAAATGGAAGCTCATTTTTTTCTTCTGATTTATGTTACGTTTTACAGACATGAGTAACCCATGCAGGATATCTTTCCCACAGAGTAAAACCAATGTAAATTCACATGACTCAGGGATTTGTTTCAATGCTCATGTATAAACTCTCATTAGAAATGATTATGCTTGAAGATCAAAAGAAAAGTACACTTGCTTGTATTAAAGTTTAATGCATAATTCACATTGTTAGAACAAAAAAACAAAACAGTGGTGGTTGTTATGACAAAGATTAAACATTGGCACTACTAACCAATTCTCATAGAGGATACTTCATTTCATGGCATCAGCTGTGCACTATTTCCTCTTGAGTGTGTTGTGCCACTGTCTCAGAGATTTAAAGACTCCTTCCTGACTGGATGAGTAATTCCCCTGTAATGACAGGAGTGGGGGAGAGCTGGGATACCCTACCACTGCTGGTGGCTCCAACACTCAGAAAGAGACCTCTCAGTGAAAGCAGAGTGTAAAATAACAGAAGCCAATTGTTTATACAAGTAGGATTTCTGATCTGGCATGCTCCTGTATGGTCCCAAACTCTCACTGCCTTCAATCTTAGTCTACTTTGAGCCTTAGTATAAAGAATAGACCCCTGATGGAAGTCACCTGGCATGACTGAATTTAAGACCTTGATTTCTTGTTTTATATTTATCTGTATTTTACCTTCTCTACTCACTGTTAACTTTCTCACCAGAAAGCTTCTTGCTTAAATAAGCAGGTTTGATGTGAGGGAGGCATAGGCAAAATCCATTTTCTATATTGGCAACCAAGACAAGCACAGGAAATGAAACCCATTCTTGTAAATGCAAATCGAGTTTAGGAATTATAATCCTATGTGTGGCATCATTTGTGGCCTGTTACACACGGCAGTGGGGCTAGTTCATCTGCATAAGAGAGGACCCCGAGGTACCTGCTGCCTTCTCACATTCCAAGCTTTCACATAAAGTAGGAGTTGGGCTTTTTATCTTCATAGCATTTATTGGCTTTTCCTATGTCAACATTTAAAGGGTCAGCAATTTGTACCATCTACCTTCTGTTGTTTATGCTTCTTTCAAAAAACTGGCTGTTTCACTAGTTGAGCTTACTTAATTTCTTTCTTGTCTAGGTTTTGTTGTTTGGTTTTGGGTTGTTTTTTTTTTCTCCCTAGAACCACAGCAAACAACCTTGAGTTTAAAGTTTAGGAGTCTTAATTCATGTCAAAGTGTCACCTCTCTTCTCAGGGAGGTCCATGGCACAGAATGAGACCAAATGACATTTGACAAACATTCTCTCTGGCACAAATTCACAAAAAATTGTGAATATTCTCATTATCATTTTGGTAATATTCCTGTGCACCAGTACTGATACAATACACCTGATTCAGAGCTGAGTAGCCGCCCCAGTTTCAGGTACATTCTACCTGATTCACATCTCTGTAAAAAAAACTGTAAATGAGCTCTCTATTCTTAGGGTGCCTTCTGAAGACCCTGCTGCTCTGCACACCCATCTGTGCAAGTCTTAAGAGACTCCTCTGTCAGGAGCTAATATTGTTGAATTAGAATAGGTACTATTGCTTTGAGTGGTACGAAGTCAAAATACAAATGGACTATGGATGCTTAAGAGGACAGAGCAGAGCTTTAGTTTTCTTTTCCTTTTGTTTATAATGGCCTGCTCAAAATATTTTACGATTGAGAAGCTGGTATTTTCTCCAGTGAAGGACCTATTGTCAACTTCAAGGCACTTGAGAACTTACTCAGAGTATACACTGGTTAAATTGTTTGGTTTCAGTGGAGTGCAAATGGCATTGCTATTCTGGAACTGATTATAAATACACGGCTATTGTGGGGCTTTTGTTGAGAAAGAAAAACCTCTAATGAATTAAATATGCTTCATAAGAAAGAAGTATGTCAAACATTGGGCTAAATTAACCTCATGTTTTACAGAAAGATTGAATTTTGTTGTTTTCACCTGTGAGACTTCGGACTTGTCTACACACAAAATGATGCCAAAATACTTATTAGGTACACTGCAGCAATTACTCTCTTCTAAAATCATGTGTAGACAAATCTTATGCTGGCATAAAAAATCACTTTATTGAATTATTTTAATCCACTTTGAAAGTGGATTAAGTGAAACCAGGAAACAAACTTGGTCATTCCAGAATGAATAAGCTACCCGAACAGTTCTGCTTTACATTTACATCAAACCTTATTCCAGCATAATTTTCCTGGACTGAGGACATATCTGCATAGCAAATGAACGTGTGATTATAGATGATAGACATACCAACCTTTCCTTTACTCTCACTGGCATGAGTAACAGCAGTAATGAAAGATGTTAGCTGAGACTTCAGTACAGTCTATTAAACTGGAGCATGCATGCAGTTGGTTGTGAACAGCCTCTGCTGAAATCCACCTCATCACACACACCCTCACTTCAGACACAACTCACATCCATCCCTTAGGCTGGTATCGTGGTCGGGAATGCCTCCCTGGATCTCTGGTGTGTACACACACCAAGAATTGCCTATGCTATAGGACTGTGCAGCCGAACTAAATGGAAAACAGGTGAATTTAACTCCAGAGGTTAATCACATTGGAGAAGAAGCATGCCTCACACATCTCTAATATACACACCTTTGACAACCACATGAAGCGTCAGCTGTGCGACTGCAGAGGCCAAATTAAATATGCTGTAGAGAAGCACAACTCAGTTGATTTCACTAGGGTTGATTTTGGCTCCATAGGTGAGATGTTGCTTATTTGACTAATACTTGTTTTGTTGCCTATCTGCTCAGTTATTTTAATGAAATTAATGCATTTTAATGCTCCTTTAAGTGCATTCCAAAAATAGCAATTTGATTAACTAATTCACTTTGAAAAGTGTAACAATCACAACTTAAAATCTTCCTGTTAGCTGAGGTATGGAAAAATTGCAAATAGCATCTTGAGTAGCTATGCCATACCCTTCATCCTTTCAAACAAACTCCCCACATCAATCAGAAAGAGTCTCACTTAAAAAATGAATGGTGAAATACAGACAACAATCAAGCTGTACACAGTGCTTTTCAAGTCTAAAAAAAAATAAAATAAAAAATCAGTAATGTGCTGTGCTGAGGCAATATACTTAAGACAGGTAAGAATTTAGTCTAAAAGCAGTTCAAAACAATTCCAAAACAGAAACATGAAACAAACTTGTCTTTCTAGCCAAGCTACAAAGTGTCTTGAGTAGCTTGGGAAAAAAAAAAAAAAAAAAAAGGCTTTCAATTTCAGGCTCCTTAAAATGATGCTTGCACTGTACTATATTTCAAGGACTTCTGTTTTCCCCAACTCTTTTTCCAGTTGCAACAGACGATCTCGCCATTTAAAATAAAGTGCTTTTTGAGAGCACAGAGGCCAGCAAGAGAAAAGGTGTACACTAATTTCTACCCGATTTACCTCCTAATAAAAACTGGAATAGCAAAACCTGATTAGTAGCAATATTAAGCAAAGGCAATTTTCCCTTTTATTGTATTTAAATGAGGAAAATGAAAGTGTTAATGCTAATATTAAGGCTAAACACAGAGGCAGCTAAAAAAAAAAAAAAAGCAGCTGTTTCAGCCCTGCTAAGTGTCCCTTCATGAACCCCAGGGCGCTGGTTACGTGTGTATCAGCAGTGTAACTCCTTACTCGAATAGGTGGTGCAAAATGCAGCATGGAAGGGCTAGACGTGGCTCTGGGTGCTGCTGGGATGCTCTGTGGTGGCTGTGCAGGCCCTGTGGTGTATCAGCAGTGTGGAATACTAACGGCGTGCATGGGACAGCCGGTCTTTAGCTTGGAGGCTCTTAAATTTGAGCAGCAGCAGGTAGTTTCTTTGCAACCGAGGCCTAGTCCTGGTCACGCTTTCACACGCGCACGAAGTCCAACATGTGAGAAGTGCCCTGACTT
>NW_009952796.1:2415707-2430746 GCF_000747805.2 Chaetura pelagica | reverse complement strand
ACGTGCAAAAGCGCAGGAAAGAAGAGCGTAGGTGCCTCCCCAGCCCCTGCCATCGCTCCCGGCAGCACGGAGGGCCTGCACAGTGGCCAGGCCGGCTGCAGGCCCCAGCTTGCTCTCTTGTTTTAAGGCAAAACGTCCCGCTTTCAGACACAGGCGCTCCGCGACCCTGGCAGCAGAGGTAGGGAGAGAGGGTTTAACCCACCCGTGGGCCCGACCCTGCCTCTTCATTTTACATTAAATGTATTAATAAAAAAGTAGAGCTTCAACTCATACTTTCTGTCAAGCAATCAAATGGGAAGCAATTGAATGTAAAGGCTTTTGTTGTTGTTTGGTTTTTTTTAAAAACAAAAGCCCAAACTCAAAAATCTCTATTATGCTAAGAAGATGTGTGTTACGTATCTTGTTAATTGGGTTACATGTGGAACACACTGAAAGTTCACAAGTATTACTGATGAAGCTCATTATTTATAATTAAAATAATTGTTAAACTGTGAAATAAATACTTGCTTATTTTCAGCATTTTAGCTAAAACATTAATTATTTTCACCTATTAGGACAACCTAATGAGGAACTAATATTAATTAATATAACAAAGCTCACTTTTCTGTGAGACACTCACTGAGGTAATTAGAAAACTCCCTTCATTCATTAACATTTCAAATCTCATTAAAATGTAAATGGTGAGAAAAGTTTTGTGTATTAGAGGGTATTTACTGGCATTCATCATAGTAAGTAATTTGGTCTTCATTAATTATAACGGCTAAAATAAATAGTCATTTACTTTTGTGAAAACAACTAGTTCAAGGTTGTACTCACGCTTTTTAGCATTGCAGTCAAAATGGATGATTCTTTGTATAGATATAATTAATTCTCAGCACTGCACTAGATGGCGTACGAAGTTGAAGAGCCTGCAAAAAGGGTTCCTGTTCATCATGCAGCTGTATACAAGAAGCACCTTGAAGTAAAGGGCTTTTCCTAAGCAAAAAGACTACCCTGCTGATTTCCTTTGACAATTTAGATGGGTAAGGTTACTTCAGGATCTTTGGTAATGACTCTGATGCTTGTAAAATAGCAGTTCAGAAAATGGATTTTAATAATCAGCTCTACTGAAACGTTTCCATATGGATGTCTTTTACACCTTTCCCCCCACCCTCCCTCTCCCAAGCTAATAGTACAAAGGGTACACAGGCACTAGAACTAATTTGGAGTCTAATGCTAAATTTGGGATCAGAAAACAGTCACCAGCTCCTGCAGTTTGTACACACTGAGTCTCTCTTTGTGGGCTCTGGTACTTGAACATCCTGTAACTTTAACTCTTGCAGTAGATGCCTGTGCATTGACTCCTCACTTCTTTTCTTTCTGAATTTTGCCTATTTTTGTATTTTGTCAACCCCAGTAGCTCCTTATTATTGTTTCTATCATTGTGAACAAGGTTTTCTGATATGTTCTACAGGCATAAACTGTCCAGTTAAATGCAATCATTTAGATTTCACTGGGTGTCAGCATTATATTGACTGCCTATTAGCCAAGCTATTGGAGGATTTCTACATCAATTTTTCAATCTGGAACAGACCACACAAGGTACTATTTAAATGCTAAAATTTAGACTTCTAAAATAAATTGTTTTCTGCTATCATTTTAATGTATTAAAGAAGCAGGACTTACTTTGGCATATAAACTTTGGCATATATTATATTGACTGCCTATTAGCCAAGCTATTGGAGGATTTCTACATCAATTTTTCAATCTGGAACAGACCACACAAGGTACTATTTAAATGCTAAAATTTAGACTTCTAAAATAAATTGTTTTCTGCTATCATTTTAATGTATTAAAGAAGCAGGACTTACTTTGGCATATAAACCTTGGCCTACACATATATAATTCTGTTTTTTCCTGCCTTTCAAGTATCAGGTCATTCTGTGCTAAAACAACTCATGTAAATATGGAGATTAAGGAAGAAGAAGATAAAGAAAATGAACAAACTGAAAGACATAAAAGTGTTAAGAAAGTGATTTATGCACTTCTCTGTAAATACAATTCCAAATGAAACTATTATTTTGAGAGCATTTTAACAAAATTTCTGTCAGGTTTTTTTTATACTTATGTCCAGAAAGATTTGATGGTTGTTTCATCTGAATCGTTTTATATAGGTATAATAGTTGGATTAAATTTCATCAACACTTACTAACATAGTTTTTAAGAATTTATTTAAAGCTAGTGTCTCTATAATAATTAGCATTTATTTCAAAGTATGTGGCAATACCAGCCACCATCTGTTTAGCATAATTTATAAAATATGAAGAATATGAAAACTGGTGTCTCTTATTTTTTTCATAACAACTCTTGGAGTGAAGAATTTCCTTTCATGTTCCTTAGGTTACCAGCTTTCATATGTGTTCTGAAGTACCATCTTCAAACAAAGGATTTATAAGCCAATTGAAAGGGCAAACATACTGTAAAATAAATGAGTAGCTTTTTTATCATGGGAAAGCGCAACATGCCTTTTCATTGCATAAGCACAAAAAGAATCATTTGGAACGTATGACAAACATGGCAAAACACCAACCTGTGAAACTTAACAGCTGAATGATTGAAAAGTAAGAACAAATCACATCACCATCTACCCAGGCTGTATAGAAAAGATCAAATCAGTAAAGGACTTATGTGCCCAAAGTGGGACTTACTGAGTTTAGGTGATAAAATCTTGTCAAGTGTTTATTCATAACTCCTGCTCAATTGAAGTCCAAGCCTTAGGGTGCAAATGCTCAAAAACCTGCTGATATCTTTTTTTCTCTCAGGTTTGCCAGACTTTTTGAGTTGCATCTCTGCTCATCCCTTTTAACATCCCAGAGCACGTAGCTTAATACCAGGTTCTTTCTTATGGACAAATCTGACATTTCTTCATCCTAGTGGGCCAATTTAGAATGTGTCCTGCAACAACCACTTAGGAGGCAGCCTGCCACAGAATACATTGTTGATCAATGTCTTTATGCAACCAAAATTGTGGTTATGACTTAGTGTGTTTTTTCTTAAGACTGGCTACATGCTCAAAGACTTAAATTCAGTTGGAAGGAAACTTACTAATCAGTAGCAAAGTCGGGTTCTTTTTCTATCTTCCATTTCTCTAAAATTCCTTTATTTATTTATTTATTTATTTATTTATTTATCTATTTATTAAGTATTATTATTTTTCCCGTGGGTACTAATGCTGTGAAGGAGCTGGTGGTCTGAGGGTATATTTTAAAGTGCTGCAGGGGAAGCACTCGGAGTACTTGGTCTAGTTAATACGTTTCTCGTGATACCTACCAACTGCATTCAGGAGATGACTAAATAATGGGGGAGGCAAGTACAAATGAGCAGAACAAGAAGGAAAGGAAAATGAAGGTGAACGGTAGTGTGGGAAGGCAGGCACTGAAAAGCCTACGTTTCTCGCCTTGTAATTCCACCCCGGCCCCCCAGTCCTGTCTTTTCACACTGTTAAGGAGACCCTTAACAGCAAACATAACCCAACAGAAAAACAGATGACAGCCCACCCCTCCCCCCCAGCATATATAATAATTTGTGCCTGGGGCGAAATCTGAATGCCCTTTGTATAAAACCAGCAAAGTTTTAAGCATTTATTGGGCACCCTGTCTCAAATACAAAGTGTAACACTTGTTTCGGTGTTACTTCCCTGTTTTATTTCAGAGGACAAAATGTTCTGGTGTAGCATACTTACCCTCGCTTTCAGGATGGGTTTACAATGTAACCTACATTAGGTTATAGGTGGTGCCTGCCGTTGCGTTTCCACTGAAAACAGCCGAAGACTTAGAATGACGAAGCGACTCATGTGGTTGTGATCTTCCTTGTCTTGAGAGCATCAAAGGAGCTGTGGTTCTGCATGCTGGGGGGGGGGGGGGGCAGTCTGTGGCATGAGGGGTTTCATGTCTGCACAGGAATCTGGCAGGTCTCCTTTTAGAGGACTTTACAGTTTAAAATGTGCCAGGGGCAGGAGAAGGCAAACATGACATTCAGTGTGCTCATTATCAAAATAAGGAAAACAAATCAATTGCATTAACTGTGTGTGCAGTATCACAGTTATTGCACAGTATTTTGTCAGAAATTAAAAGGTTACCACTGGAGTACTATATCCCTATCTCAAGCTTGGCACCACTTACTACTGCAACGGTATTTCAGTATTAAGTGATCTTAGAGATATTTCACCTTTCATTTTGAATCCTGAATTTGAATCAGCATTTGGATGTCAGGGCTGTGAGATAAGGTATAACAAACTAAGTAGACAGCTGAAGGGCTCCTGGTGAAGGTGTTGCTGAGAAGGATATCTTGGGCCGTTCGCAGTAACCTTGTTTACAGGGACGTTTCAATTGCAACCTGAATTTCAGCAAGAGGCTGCCTGGACTAATGCCTGCATGCCTGAAACCCATCACCAGTGTCTTTGCACTCTAAACCTTCTCTCTGCCTCCCTTGCATGTTTGCAAAAACTTTTCTGGAAGGTTAGGATGATTTTCTGCTATGAAAATTGAGATGTTATCTTAAGAGGGACATTGCTCTTTGAACTCATGTACATGAGAAACAAAGTATTCATGAGATTTGTGTTTTTTTGTTGTTGTTGGGGTTTTTTGTTTTGTTTTGTTTTCTTTTTTCTTTTGTTCTCTGATGTGTCAGGATCAGTAGTTACACCAGTCCTTTTAACTTCACGTATATGGCTTTGATTTATTATATTTAAGTCTCAACAGTTTCGAACCTATTTTGCAGCACGTTCAAGTTAGAATGTGCAAAGGTGCATATTGTGATATGGAACAGTTTTGTAGTCATCTGCTAATTTTTTGTTTCCTTTTCCTAAAGCTGTTCCAGGAAAATCACGTGCATTTAGTGAGTGGGTGCTAAATGCCAGCAGCCACATTGATGAAGAAAAATGCTGTTGAAATACTTTGGAATAATAAATAGGATACGTAATGGTCAACCACAAGATAAAAATTTTACACAGTGTTTTTATGGCTCTAAATTGGCTGCATTGTAAACCAAGCTTAGTACTCTATTAAGTCATCAGAGTTTTCAATTATTTAAGATTTCTAGTCAAGCTCTCTAATATAGTCTTCATCATGCATATCAGAAAACTATACATAAGATTGTAATTCCTTGTTGTTGGTATGTGAGGGCTTTGTTGCTGGGGGTGGAGGGGGACTGTTAATTTTGACTCACCAGGACAAATATTACAAAGCACGCACACAGAAAAATGATATAGAAGTAGCCCCAGCCCTGTGAAATGGGGATAGTTACAGCGCTGAAATGTACCTAATACAATTTGAGATCTACTCACTAAGAAACCTTGACAGTATCTGCCTTGCAGGTACCATGCATTTGGAAATACTGTTTCTCCATTTAAATGCAGATCTTCAGTTTTCTCCAGGGGGCAGTTGGTGAATCTTTTGATTGAACCACGAGTACTAGGAAAACAAACTGAAGATTTACCCGTGAACAAGAGACCCTTTTAAGCCTGCCTTTTTGAAATAATTATTATAAAATTTCATAATATCACGAGTTTATATTGATTTTGATTGCCTTTCCAAAAGTCACGGGGAAAGAGCAGTGTCCTACTCAAGGCAGGCCCACATTTGCACACTTGTTTAGCAGCCTTTGGAGAGATAAACATTACAAATACGTTCTTTGTTTTTACATGGGTATTGTGTTTGCATTATAGTTTCTTCAAATGGACAGAGCAGTCTTGCTTTGATTTTGACCTAGATTCCTCCTGATTATTCCTATACAGCTAGTACCTGCTTATTTCCCGCTGTGAAAATAGGAGAACAACTGTTGCTATCTAGCTGGGGCTGCATAGGCAATAGGCGTGCACATCCAGTCATCTCCCCTCCTCCTCCAAGGCTTCATCAGTAATGGATAAAACAGTGCTGCAGTCCAAAGCGGGTGCAAGTCTTCTCCCCTGTGAATTTTTGTTATTTTGAGGGCTTGATTAAAAGGAAGACATGGGGGGGGGAGGGGGTGGAGGAAAAGGTGGAATGAGTGAATTTATTTCCCTTTCCAGATTTGGCACACAAATTTTACACACTTTTAGGGACAAACAGGGCTATGTTTTGTTTCAGACAAGTCTCAGATCCAGCTTACTCCATATTTGGAGTATGAATACTCCATATTGAAACTCGGTGCCAGTAGGTGTCAGTCCTCCTTAAAGGGGCTTGTCCCAGCCAGTCCAGTTTTCTAAATTGTTTGCCAGCTGCTTAGTTTTCCATCTAGCCCAAGGCATTAAAAGCCCAGGAGGAAGGGAATGGGAGCTCCCTCTTTGGGGTGCAGGCAGCACAAACTTACCTGGTGCAGAGGAGACAAAACATCTTGACCTTTTTAAGCCTGGTTCCATGTCCTGCATGTATTCCCAGCCACTCTGACCTCTCCACCATTGGGGAGGGATGCTGCCTGGGGGATGCTGCCCTTGTTCCTGTGCCAGAGCCATGAGGTTGTGGAGATGGCATCCACACCGTGCTCACCTGTTAATGGCATGTAACCCATTGGCCTCAGTAACCCAGAGAAAACATGCACCTCAGCCTCTGCATGGAGTTCAGGCAGATCAGCAAAGTCCAGCCTTACTTGCACCAGTGTTAATGGCAGAGCTCCCATTCAGCTTAATTGATATTCCTATAAACATCTACAGGTTTGTGTTTCTAGTGGAAGCTACAGCTGGGTGGACTTCTTAAATGAATGTTTTGCATACTGAGGTTGAAAGGACAGTTGAGCCTGATACATTATCTTATCATCTGCGCTGTTCTTTTGACATCATTTGAATTACTACAAGCATATATCACAAGGAGATTAGGTGCAAATTCTTTACACACATATTTTTTTGTTATCAAGTTGATCAGTGGAGATGTTACTTCTCTGAAAACCTATGTCAAGTCTAGGCAAGTGCAAACCTGCACATGCATATACAAGTTGAGCAGGGCCTATCCTTTATAATACTTTTTTTTTTTTTCCTTTTATATCTGAGCAAGATCTCTTATTATAATCCGACCATTAGAAAATGGAACTTTTCTCAAACAGCTTTTCTGTTGGGGAATCTAGTGGCAGTTGCTTTGAAGCATGTGTAATTGATTATCATACATTTATTTTAAAAAGGAGACATAACAAGGAATCTGACATGATGTTTTAGAATATATCTTCTCCCCACAATGTTCTTGAGGGAAATGTAAGGTTGCAGGCATCATTTCATGCCCTGTATGTTTTTGAACATAAATCAAAGAAATTGTTGGAGAGTTATAGATGTTCATAGCAACTGTAGCTATAATAAACACATGCAGTATATATTTTCCAAGCTATTTTGTATGGGTGAAAAGCTGAAGCTGGCATTCTGTACGAACAATTCAACTTAATCACTGAAAATTTATTTCCTAGTTAGCGTGGATTACCAGTGTAGCATGAAGTTGTACACCTTGGTTTAAGTTCATCTGGTTGTGAAGCCTCGGTTAAAATTGGGGAAGAATTTAAATTGGATCTAAACACCTTGAATGAATGATTCCAAATGTCAAATTTGTCAAGATGCCTCCATGGTGATATTTACATTTACATTATTGCCTATATTGGTTTCAAAGTATGCTTGATACTTTGGAAAGCATTTTTAATTGTACACATAACATAAAATGTGGGCTTAGTAAAAACACAAAGAATGAGAATCCTGGACAATCAGGTAGTATAGAGCTGCTGTTGAAAACACCGCCTGGCTTAGGCATACACATTTTGATGATTGTGTCAGTTTTGGTTGCAAGTCCTAATGGATCAAAATGGAGAAGTGACTGTTGTGGAGGAATTTCAGTGCGGGCAGGCTAGCCACTTGGTGTGTAAGGGCGAGGAAAGCATTCCAACATTGCAAAGGTCCAAATGCATTAAAATCCTAGAAAGAAAATCTAGTAGTTACAGTTAATGTGTATTTGGAGAGACTGGCAACAGGACACATTCAGGGCCTGTGCAGAGATCAGGCAGGTTTAGATGAACCAACTTTTGAACTTGGTATTTAAGCAAAATCCTAACTGTCTGAATAAAAGGGGTAGGGTGTGTTTCTCGGACTCTGGCCTTCCAGCTGTAGTTCTCACTACTCTGTGTACTCCTATTGTATTCAGAGATTGATTATTAAAAGTGCTACTGCTACTGAAAATTTTGAGACTAGATAAGATGTTTTACTTTTAAAAGTGTCACTGTGTTTCTGCTGGACTTCTGTTTTATTGTTTTCCTCTTTTATTACAAGAGCCAGAAATCTCTTTTTAAAAGAGAAAGCTGGTCTCTTAATACTTGAATCCTGGAAACAAGGCCTTAAAATACACAACAAATATATTGAGATTGATGCTTGAACTGAGAATTTGCTCTGTTTTGCTTGTTTGAAGTATTAGCCTTAAGTGACTTCCTCTTGATGGGGTCTTTGACTTTTTAGACCTGCATGAATTAAGCAAGAAGGTTTCTAAATTGTTAAAACTGATGGACTACATGACTATCTTGGGCATCAGTACTAGCTTAGACTCCCTAAGAGGGGCTGGTATCCAAGGGTCAGCCTTTACACTGGGCATGGGTGGAGAAGGAATGGAGACCCACAGCTTCTGACATTGCATAAACTTAGGATTGACTTCCCCTTCTTCATTTCTTGCTTAGCTCTTACTCCCTGTCCTCTCTGAATACTTTTTGTGGCCTCTCCTTAGTAGCCAGGCTACTTTACTCTGTCCTCTGAAGGTTGGAAAAGGGACTTTAAATCCTTACTGTACACAACTCTGTGAAAATAAAATTCAGTGAGAAAATAAAAAAGGAAAGAAAAGGAAAAACAGGGTGTTGCAGGTTGAGGTATGGCTGGTAAGACTGGGAGGAGAAAGATTTGGCAGTTCTTGTGTGTCTTGTGATCAGGGTCATGGTATACTTGTACAGAATAAGGGATCTGAAGGAGCTGTGTCCCTGAATCCCTACTAACCCAGCTGTGATGAATGGGACATGACTGGAGAGGACGGGTAAGGAGAAGTGGACACTAACCTGGAGTGGACGTCCAGCACTTGTCCTCCTGACAAGTGTCAGCTGGGCTGTGTGGGGTAGGACTGCTGAATAAAGCCAGTTTGCTGCTCTCATGCTGCATTCAGGAGGCTCAGCCTTTCTGTGCAGACACTTGAGTATTTAGAGGCTCTTGAGGAGGAAACTTCATTCACTGAAATTCCTGCTTCCACATGGATTTTTTTTAACTTGTCTTAAATTAGTGCCTTGAGTTTGATCTGACAAAGAGATGTTTTTACTCTGCTGAATTTCTAACAGAAAAAAATTCCCCTCTTCTGTTGTAATATAGTCAAAAGAGACCAGGTGGACAAGGGTTGAGGGCAAGGTATGGAGAGGCTGGTTGGCCATCTGGGCACTGGAGCTCCAAGAACAGGCACTCCAAGGTCACAGCCCTTCTTAAGGCACAGGTGGCAGCTTGATGCACAACCTCAGGTTTTAGCCCTTTACCTTTATCTGACACGTAATCCCTGTCTCGCAGCTTAAGCAACGCAGAAACCGCGCTTTCGCAACACACATTAAATGTGATGGTGCCCGCTTAGGCATGGAAAGCTGAGGTGACATGTTGGAGGTGATGCAGCCAGTCAGTGAGCCCAGCCTGGCAGCCCTGCCTTGCACTCTCTCTCCAGAGAGGAGAGAAAGATTAATTCTGCTGGTGCCACCACACGCTTTCATTATTCTGGGGTGGACAGGATTCATTTCCCAAAGGAGAGAGGCAAATTAGGGTGGAAGTACATGTTGAATCAGTATTGTTATCCTAGTATAAAAGGTGCTTATCTTTTAAAAAAAAATATCTTTAATGTATTACTAATCAGATTTTGCTTGTTCTTACTTTTTTTTTTTTTTATTGAAGGGAGGTAAAAACATGAACTATAAGTACCTCTGAAAATTTGGCCACAAACCCTTATACTTGTTCATGCTTGTGAGCATGTGCTCGCGTGTGCAATGTGCGTAAGCACACTTGGATGCTGTGTACACACAGGATCTCAATTATTTTGCTGTTTGAATCATAGAGCATGCTGTCTTGATGTACTGTCAGTTTTGGTTTCTGCCCTTTGGAATAAAGTTCAAAATATTAAAGAAATAACACGCAATATACTAGTAGCTAGAATAGTCATAGCACCCGAGGGGAAAAGAGGGTGGTGAATAATGTGTCTTACAAATGCCCAGAAAAAAACTTTTAACTCTTCCAAACCAAACTCTGCAACAGTGCACTTTTTAAAAGGACTCTGTCTGAGGTTTGCTGGTTATCCTGGAAAGAGAAGTAGGTCCTGTTTGGAAAGCAGCATTCAGGCTTCTGTGGTCAGGCTCTGACTGTGTGCCAGGGGAATGTATGGTCCCAGTTACTCTTTGGAGAATCACCTGGGGCTACATTGTGAAGCAACTACATCCAAATTAATTATTGATAACTCTTTAACATCAAATATGAGCATGTGTTCAGAGTGTAATTTCCCAGTTTAAGAGTTGAAATCATGCTAGCAGAGGTATTATTTTAAAACATTGCTTTTCTGGTCTTATTAGTTTACTTGGAGAGCCCTAAGAACTGCAGAAACGGATGCAGGTTCCATCAGTCCTGGAGGGCTGAGGTAGAAGCTAAGGGGACACAAACAAATATTTGGAGTCACACTGGGACTTCATTCAGAATACCACAGTTTGCCAAATTTGAGGTCCTGTACTCCACGGTTTTAGTCCAGTAGGGATCACGCTAAAAGGCTCTAGATAAGGTATTCAATGAAAGAACCAGCCCCCTCCCACTCCCAAAATCTTCAACTTGTACTATGTATCAGAAAACAAACCAAAACAAAACAAAAAAAAGTGCTGAGAAGTGTGTGACTGATGCAAGGCAGGCTCGAGATGAATTTAGGATAAACAGGATGCCTATTGCACTTAATTTAGGAATTCTAAGGCAGAAGAAAATGCCTTTGAGTGCAGCTAACAGCTTCTTGTCTGCAAATGC
The DNA here is from genome assembly GCF_000747805.2 of Chaetura pelagica. Classification (NCBI taxonomy): domain Eukaryota; kingdom Metazoa; phylum Chordata; class Aves; order Apodiformes; family Apodidae; genus Chaetura; species Chaetura pelagica. The sequence continues at coordinate 2,419,759 of NW_009952796.1, read as the reverse complement.
CACAATCAAGACAAAGCACAATATATTGTGGCAAATTCTGCAGTTCACAGTCGTGACACAGTCAAAACCTCCTATTACAGTGAGGGAGACTTCTGCTTGTAATGTGGCTGCTTGGGATGCAGGATTTCAGAGCGGCGTTAATAAGAATAACACAGTAAATTTACAGTTTCAAAAATCCTGCAGGACATGCAGCAAACGCCAGTGATTCAAACTGGGTGAAGTTGTCAAAGGTTGCTTTGCTCTCCAGAGCCTGGCAGTAGCTCCACTGAAATGTGATGCCATTGGTTTTCAGCAAAGGTTTCCTTCTGCAGGGCTGCGAACAGAGATCAGCTGCTACTGTGTATACACAACTAGGGAGCAAATCAAGCAGCACATTTAAGCAGCCTTTTTAACCCTGAGACTTTCCAAGATTTCTTCTTCATGCAGGAAGTTCCCTTTATATTGTCAGCTGTAGCACTTTGCTCATGTAATGAGATCAGAGCTAAGATCACTGCTGCACAGTAGCAAGGCTTCCTTAAGACATTTGTCCTTGAAACTGCACCAAACTCTTGGAAGAACCCAGAACCTGTAAGTATATATGATATAGGTAACAATAGCACGGTGCAAAGCTGCAATCAACCATTATACGATAACCGATTAGCAGGGCAGGAGGGATTTTTTTCTTTTCTTTTTCTTTTTGATGTTATGTTACATTCATTTTCGGTTTGTTCTAAGGAAACAAATCAATTCGGGCTTCTGATACAGTGACTTTGCAGTAGATGAGCTAGTAGTAATATGTTCAATTTAACTATTTGTTGCTCTCATGTAGTTTGTGGGACAATTACTGTAGCCATCAAGCTGTAGAGAACTTTTCTTATTTTTTTAGGCATTTTAAAGGGTTTGGGGGTCCATCTTGCAAACGGACAAAGTTTTTGCTTTGCTTTTTGATTTTGGCAACCCCACCCTACACCAAACTATAAATAACAGGGCAAACAGAATTAGTCTGTATTGTTCTTAGGTAGCAATAAAATGTGTTTGTTTGCAGGCTTAATTTAGTCTTTAAGAACATTGCACTGTTTGGGGTGGGTTTTGTCTTAATTGAATTCTACTCAAGGCTGTCTATTTTGTGTTTTACTATCTTCTCTGTGTCAGTTTAAGTTACTTTGCTGGGACTGCAGTCTGGGTAAACCTGTATTTAAGCACTGTTTATATTCTGAGCACATATCTGGTAAAATAAGTGTTTGAGATTTTATTTTTTTTAAGCCTTAAACAGTATAGTTTTATTAGCAGTGAATGCCAGAGAAGGCACAACATGGATGAATGTCAGACGTAGACCACATAACCTAAGTCTTCCCTGCACTAAGTCCGATCCAAAAGCGTCCACTTTTACAACAGCGACTAATAAAAGCCTTGAGCTCCTTTACAATAAATTTTTCATATGCAATGATACTTCTGTTTATCAGATTAATTTCTCCCAGGTTAGCCTGATTGATAGCTGGATTGTGGTTTCTTAAGAGCTTTCTCCATGAAACCCCACTGAAGAGCTGCATTCCATTTAACCAGTGAATGTAAAAACTGGTAACCATGGATTCAGCCACCACTAAGTGTCGAGAGCAATGACTTGTTGTAAACAATACAAATGAGCCAGGATAGCAGAAGCAACCAGACATGAAATGATTTTAATAGAAATTACGGTAAAGGTCATGTGATACTGTATCGGCTTGAATTCAGTGTTAAAGGGAAAGTATTTCAGTTTTTTGGGTTTGATTTAAATTGCACATCCTCCGCTGGCTTCACGTTTGCGTAAGACCCCCAGAAGGGAAAATGAAGCAATTCTTTGGAAATGCCTCTGCTTAATTGCATGTTGTGGCTTAGGCCCTGTTCCTGAAAATATAGGAATAACTCTAAATCAGTGGGATTATTAATGTACTTAAAATTTAGTATTTGTGTTTGTAGGATCAAGAGATTTGTCCTGTATCTACCTATGCATTTTAAGTGCAACCTGTGCTTGACAAAGACTGGTCAGCTGTAACAGATTGATGAGAAACTGTTTGGAACACTTCTGGTTGAAAAATATATAAATCATAATTACTGATAAAACAACATAGATGTATGTTACATATATAAAATACAGAAATAACCTAAAAATACAGGAATAACAAAGTTCCAGTCTAGGACTCTTATAATCTAAGTTTTCCAAGAGTATAAATATCATGATGAGTAAATACACAAAACAATAAATCAGTATACTACGAGGTGACAGCGCTATCTACAGAACTGTAAGGGTTAATTTTTTTGAGAGGTTTAGGAGGCCATGAAAGTTGTGGATTTAGATTCACACCAATTTGAATTGTTATATATATAAAAAAACCCATGCAAAGTTATGTTTGTTTGCATTTCTTATTGACTGCTATTTCCATTCCAGGTTCCTCCTTGCACAAACAGCACAGGCACAGCAGGGAAGTAGCACCCAGGAACAAATGAAGGGAGAAGCATTAGTGGAATGCAGCAGGCTTGGGGGAGAGACCCATTTATGCAGAGAAAGTGCTGAAGCAGGGACATTTGTGCCTGTGTCTACGCGCGTGAATGTAGAGAGGTTTGGTGAGCGCATGCCCAGGAAACAGGATTTGGTTATGGTTAGAATTTGTGAGTGACAGCCATGTGACAGCTGGGAGTCAGCAAAGATTTTGTAGGGATGGAAATTCCTGAGATAGGACACACGACGGCTCATGCGATCTGCATGTGCCTATCACCATGCTGTATTATAATAGCTGACACGATGGTTTACCAGTTCTCCAAAAGAGAGGCTATAAATTAGGAAGAGGATTTGAGGAATGGTGGATGAGAGATGAAAGTCATAACATTTAAAAGCTAAGGGATAAATATAACTTGTTTTCATGTTATTGAAACAAGCACACAAAAATCCCCAACCAAACCACACAACAGTACTAGAACTTGCATTTCCATGATTTATCTTTGGTGACAGGTTATTATTTCCTTAGGAAAAAAAAATATATTTTTTTTTCCTAAGGAAATAATAACCTGTCACCAAAGATAAATCATGGAAATGCAAGTTCTAGTACTGTTGTGTGGTTTGGTTGGGGATTTTTGTGTGCTTGTTTCAATAACATGAAAACAAGTTATATTTATCCCTTAGCTTTTAAATGTTATGACTTTCATCTCTCATCCACCATTCCTCAAATCCTCTTCCTAATTTATAGCCTCTCTTTTGGAGAACTGGTAAACCATCGTGTCAGCTATTATAATACAGCATGGTGATAGGCACATGCAGATCGCATGAGCCGTCGTGTGTCCTATCTCAGGAATTTCCATCCCTACAAAATCTTTGCTGACTCCCAGCTGTCACATGGCTGTCACTCACAAATTCTAACCATAACCAAATCCTGTTTCCTGGGCATGCGCTCACCAAACCTCTCTACATTCACGCGCGTAGACACAGGCACAAATGTCCCTGCTTCAGCACTTTCTCTGCATAAATGGGTCTCTCCCCCAAGCCTGCTGCATTCCACTAATGCTTCTCCCTTCATTTGTTCCTGGGTGCTACTTCCCTGCTGTGCCTGTGCTGTTTGTGCAAGGAGGAACCTGGAATGGAAATAGCAGTCAATAAGAAATGCAAACAAACATAACTTTGCATGGGTTTTTTTATATATATAACAATTCAAATTGGTGTGAATCTAAATCCACAACTTTCATGGCCTCCTAAACCTCTCAAAAAAATTAACCCTTACAGTTCTGTAGATAGCGCTGTCACCTCGTAGTATACTGATTTATTGTTTTGTGTATTTACTCATCATGATATTTATACTCTTGGAAAACTTAGATTATAAGAGTCCTAGACTGGAACTTTGTTATTCCTGTATTTTTAGGTTATTTCTGTATTTTATATATGTAACATACATCTATGTTGTTTTATCAGTAATTATGATTTATATATTTTTCAACCAGAAGTGTTCCAAACAGTTTCTCATCAATCTGTTACAGCTGACCAGTCTTTGTCAAGCACAGGTTGCACTTAAAATGCATAGGTAGATACAGGACAAATCTTGCTTTTC
>NW_009952796.1:2362717-2414788 GCF_000747805.2 Chaetura pelagica | reverse complement strand
CTACTCTTCACAGCTGCCTTGCCAGATGGAGGGGTGATTGCTTGTGTGAGTGGGGAAGGTAAGATTTAGGTTATACATAAGTAACAGCAGGCAAAAGTAGACTGACTTATACTGAAATTAAGTATTTTTGAAAAGTAAAAGGAAAACACTTAAACAGGAATATCTGAAGGGGGGGGGGAAGAAAAAAAAAAAAAAAAAAGAAGCCAAATGGCGAAATATTGTTCTAAGATAGTGTTAAGAGTGTATTATAGTACTCCTGTAAATCAGACCTGTAAGTATATTAACACTTCACCAAAAGGGAGGTGGCTGGACAGAAAAGATATCACTTTGACCTTGCGTATGTATCCTGGGATGAATCCAGAACTGAAAGTAAAATGCAGGTGAAAGCACTGTGTGTCTTGAGACCAATATCCAGGTAAATTGGGGAAACCAAGCCAGCCTCTTTACCAAGAGCTCGTTATGAAACATTACTAATTCCTACACCCCTTGAAAACCAGGTGGGGGACATTTGAATCATCGTGCCTGGCAGAAGAAACCAAGTTTCAATCTGGAGAGATAATGCAGTATTCAGGAGGAAGGAAGAACTGCACTGTGGTCCCATGGGCTTCACTGGCATAGGACAACAGGCAGTTTTCCTTTGCTCAGAGTATCTTCAGCATCTTTACGATCTGTGACATACGTGCTTGCCTACTCTCCTGTATTTTGCGTCAAATACTGATTTTTCTAATGTAAAACTTGCAAGAGTTAGTGGGTGAGTTGCCAGAGCTCTTTGCATATCTGCAGATAGGAAGAATGAGAGGCAAGTTCCCTTATTTCTCTCCCAGTTTATCAACTTGAGGTGCTGGCTGGTGGGCATCTGCAGGAGACCTAGACCAGAATTCTCAGTTGAAGCAGTGCTCTGTGAAGATGGATTTGAATCCCTAAAATGGAGACCTCAGTGTTTTACCCATAGAGAAATCTCAGTGTGTGCAGTCAGGCAAATGTTGCAGTGCATTCTTGGGGACCAGCAGAAATATTTACCATTAAAATAATTAGTAGTAATTAATGATATCTCCCTTATAAGCATAGCAATACAGAATAATAACCAAAAAGTGCATTTTATTATTGTAGTTTTAATATACTGCTTTTATGCAAAGACTGCTTTTTATCAATTAGTTATCTTTTGTGTATGAAAATACTGTGTTGGCAGTTCTGTCAGCTAAATTCAAGTGGTGTAACTACAGGCATCTCTTTTAAAAAAAGTGCAGTCTTGATATGGAGGGACCAGTTGTAGGGAATATAGGGTAAACTGGTATCGACCATCTACTCACATTTTACTTCATGGTTAAGACAGCCAACAGCACTCAAGGTGAGAAATTAATTGGTAGCTTTTGTCAGGTGGCTATCAGGAACTGGACTGAAACTACTTAATTTCATGGAGCATGGCAAACTAGCTGGTCACTGAATGACAGAATACTGTTCTTTGAATTATTAACTCTATGTAAGCATTACAGTGTTTTATAAATTTCTGCTCCTTTGTAGTTTTACGTCTTAGCTGGTGTGGGTAACTAATTTTTATTTTTTTAATGAGAATTCCTGTAGTAATTTTGTCTTTTGAACATTTCAGAATGTACTTCCCATGGGCTATTGAAGACCCATGATTTATGGATTAGAATGTTCTCCAGGTCAGCAAAACTATCGTGGAGTCTAGATACAGGACTGTGATCTGTATCAGCTGCATTAACTTTCCATTAACTTTCTGTGACTAGAACATGTCTTTGATTATTCTGCATTATTCCTTGGTACAAAATAAGGTCGTTCTCTGTGTATTTTAGTTTTAACAGAACCAGACTGTCACTGACCATCAGCTTTTGCATGCATAGACTCTCTCCTTCCTGGCAAGGCTTTAGGCCCAGATCCACAAAAGGATTAGATGCCTTAAGTGGGACTTAAGTGGGATTTAGGCATTGAAAGCCCAAACTGAGATGCTCAATATCCCCACTGAACTGCCACCTAACCTTAGAAGTTGCCTAACCTGTGTGAGTGCCTACGTTTTCAATATCCAGCTTTCCCAGGTGGCCAAAAATCTTCTTTGGATGTTCTCTAGCACTTCCATCCTGACAAGGTTGAGCTCCTGGTTGAGCTCCAAGGTTGCTCCTGTCTTTCCCCCACATCCCAAAAGACTTCAGAAATCAGGAGCTCCTCTTGCTCAACAGTGGCTTTCTGAGTGTGATGTATCTCATTTTCTCCAGCTGTGTCCTTGAAGAAAAGGACTCTCCAGTAGGTTTCTTTCAGGAGCAACCTGGGAACCTTGACGAAGATACCAAAATTATTAAATTTGAGTATCACTGCTTAAACACGTAAGTCCTAGAGAAGAGCTGGAACTTCAGATGTGTGTGGCCTTTTTCATCTCCTACTGTCTTGGATTGTTCTCTTCTTGCTGATGGCAGCTGAGGAATTTGCTGTCGCTGTACAAGATGGGGCTAACACGGGTGAGAACTCCATCATATGGGCAGAACACCTGAAAGCTGGGTACTGGGATGAGAAGTTATTATTGCTCTTAGAAGTTTTCTTGGAGAATTCAGGCCATAGTGTTTTGCAAAAACAGTTTTGGGGGGAGCATATTGGTGGAGAAGAACTCTTCTCTGCAAGAAATCACTTAGGGTTTTGGCTGACTCTGTGATAAATGGTGGATGATTTTGAAAACCAGACTTATTGGAGTGTTCCCTGTGCATACCCAGAAATAATAATCACCTTTGTAGGGCTTCAGCCTCAGGAATTTCTGGAGCTGTGGCTGGATTGATAGCTGTCTTGCTCTGTGGAGGCCAAAGCAAATAATGTCTTGTTAGTAGCTGAGTAAGTGGTCCTGTGCCATCACTTATTTCTCAGCTGTACTCGTGACATTTTGTGTGTTCTCAGCCATGTCTGTTGTTTGTTTAAATCCCGCTCAGTTCCTTGATTTATCAGTTTTCTGTAGACTTTTGTTCTAGTAGTCCCAAATGCTATCCTATTTCAAATAGATGCATTCTTATCAGCAAATAGTCTTTCATCAATAACTTTAACTCTTCCACGTAACTCTGCATACATTCACTTTGACCTTCTGTTTTTTTTTAATATTGGGGTTTTTTTGAGGGGGCAGTATTTAGGAAACCTGCTAGAATTTTTCTTCAACCATGCCCTCTTTTTATGCAAAGCTTTTACTGGGATTTGCCTTTACCTTTTATGCACATTAACATATAAGAACAGATTTTTAAATTTTATGTTATTTTTTATTTTTTTAAATTTTCCTGGGAAAACTTCTTCCCAGAGAATTCCTAGTTGTCCACTTTATAAAAGGCAGCTAGACTACATGCAACCTTAATATTATTCTTAATATTTTTTATTACTGCTTTTGATTTTTTATAACTGCTTTTGTGTATAATCCTGAAAACAACAATACAGAAGATAAAACGTATTTGTATAGAGACATAGCCTAGAAACTACAGAAGCACAAAAAAAGATAAGACTCTTTCACAATTTAGAAACTGCAATCATAAAACGGCTATATATTGTAGAATCATAGAATGTTATAGTGAATAAACTTTACATATAATAATAAATGCTATGTGTGTTCTTTATATTAAGGAAGCTAAAATTTGTAGGATTGTCTATGATAAAGGCATCTTAATAGCTAAGACTATTAGTGTGTTTTTAAAACTGATACGGGGAGATCTATTATTTTAATTGAGAGTATATGTTATAAATTAACCTGTAACTTCAAATCCGCTGCTTTTGTGTTTTCAGAATAGCATGCTTGAAGGATTAGACATTTATTTTAGTATTTTAATATATACAATATTGGCTCCTATGCGCAACTTTGAGAATTTCATTTTTATTTCTGAATTATTTGTCACATAATCTCACTGTGGCATTTCAAGGAGAAACAGTTTTGTAAAATTTTTCAGGGACAGTCTTGTGAGTGTTCCTGTCTTGCTGTTTTACCTCTTTTTACTGCAGAAGATCTGCTCCTGGACTTCCATAAACACACCATCATGTTACGTGGAGTGATAAAACCAAGTACAAATTAGGTACAGCACAGTAAAGCGATATAAAGAAGCTCATTGCTGGCCAACTGCAGGAGGCAGTGGGTACTGTGAGTGTTAAGTCATTGTACATAATGAAGGTATGACTATTGTATGGAACCAGTTTTAGGTATAGGAAGTTCAGCAAATATTGTGCTGCGGTGGTTGCCAGATCACTTGCGTGCTTGCTAAATCCTACATACAGCGCTTCCGTTTGCTGGGTTACTCATTGAGCTTTTAATAGTCAACTTAATTTTAGTTAAGGTTCAGTTTAGTAACTCTTGCAATTAGTGGGAAATATTGCCAGCATTCATCTGGTAAACCGTATTACATACGATGTGTACACGCACGGTACGTGAGGCGGTAAAAGGTAACAGATCGATTCTGATGGATCCCATTGTGACCAGCTTTCAAGGATAAATTACAGAACCTTTTAATTATTGGGGGTAACCTTGCAGAAAATTGAATCTTGAGTTTGCATACAGGAGGAAGTTTGGTCTCCCTTGCTCACCATCACTTCCCAACACTGACAGCGGCTGCGTGCGCTGGGTTCCCTGGCTCCCTGTCAGGCTGCAGGCTTCATGGCAGAGCTGGGGACATGCTGCCTCTGAGGTGGACTTAGAGCCCAGGTAAAAGGGAAAAGTCTTCTTTTTGGAGCAATCTTCTGAGCCTTGTCAAGCTTATTTGCTTTGTCTCTCTGAAGGCAACTGAGGTACAGGAGGTAAGTCTGCTGCTTAACTCTTTTAAGGCATTTTCGCGGATTGTTTTATGGGTATGGGTGAAGGACTACGGGTGAGATTTTTATTTATTTTTTTCCTCATATAAAATGGAGATAGGATTTCAGCCAGCCAGATAGCATCATGCAAAATTAAATACTGGGCACAATGACTGTAACTAAGGATTAACCTGGAAATAAAGGTAAAGGTACAACAACCAAATGCAGCAAGAGGGTGTTGTTTTCTTTTCTTTTCTTTTCTTTTCTTTTCTTTTCTTTTCTTTCCTTTTCTTTTCTTTTCTTTTCTTTCCTTTTCTTTTCGAGTAAGTAGGCTAAAATGTATGTGTCTGGCTGTTGTTGCTGGCAAATGAAGGCCTGTGTGTTCTTACGGGGCAGACACTACAAGGACAGTTTGAGCAGAGTCTTGCCCTGATTCAGAGTGGTGCTCATGGCTGAACTAGGATTTCTGCCTTCCATATATACCCAAAATGCAGGTTTATCTTACAAAATAAGTAGAAATTGTGTAGTAGAGGAAGCATAAAGGCATATGAAGTCTTTTTAATTGTGTCCTTTGGTCAGAAGTAAATGCTGGTTACTTCTGTGTGGGGTGAAATTCAGAAGTGTGTGTGCTGATCCAGTCCATTGGACTTCAAGTCACTGTCTTGAAGCTGTGGCGTGTGTAGGGTCCTACCCTGGTTAGAAATATGCTAATTGAAGTAAAGATAATATTTTTTTTGCCATAGAAACCTAACGTAGAAAATTGAAACAGGTGATAGGCCCCTATCGAGTTGGGTGAAGATGCATCAGAAAACTCTGATTTGTAGGAGGACGTAGGTAAGTGAGGATCTTTACATATGAAATAATTCTCCAACTGGATGGAAAAGCATGCAGGATAAAGTCTTGGCTCTGCTGAGATCAATGGGACTCAGTCTCAATATTGTAAATTCTGCATACTCCTGCAGTGCTCTTCTCACCAGTGACAGAAACCCTAGTACACACTTCAGCAGAATCCTCACCATCATATTGGGTTTGATCTTTACAGGAAAGGTATCACTGCTAGTAATATTATGGAATAAAAAAAATACTGCCAAGGCAGGGGTTTTAAAAGTTTCTGTATTATATTTTGACCCTGTTATTTTTAGTCATCCAAGCATAGAAATTAAAATGTCTGTGGGGCTTTTTGCAAAACAGAGCAAGACTTTTTTCCCCAGTTTTTCCAGTTATAGGAAACTGAGTATCAAGATTTTGGATTCTAATCCTAAGAGGCCTTGAAAAAGGAAAAATAGCAATAAGTACTTTATAGGAATAGTTGTTCTTTTGTAAAGTATGTGAACTCCCTGACAGAAAGGAGCTATAAGAAATTCCAGGCAATTATTCCTCTGTGACAGAAGTCTGTATTTAGGCTTCTGTTGGTCTCCTTTATTTATAAGAAAACCTTTGAATATTATTTCTAAGTTGTTCAGTTATCAGAAGTGATGTGATAATGAGAACAGAGGATAGGTCACGAGTTGGCAAATATGCGTGAGGAGATGGTGAGCTTAACCTACCAGGTGAAGGAAAGGTTAGTATAGCAACTGCATGAACACTTCAAAGCATGCACCTAGTTTGCTGCACTAACTTAATTATCTCTGCTATAGATATGTTTGACAAACATATCTATAGCCCAGATACTGTTACTTCTCAGTGGGAAATAGCAGAAGGCTTCTGTTTGGTTGCCAGTTGACCAAATCCTGCCTTCTGCTTCCTTGCATTACTCTTCTCAAGGACTTTCCCTGCCGCTTTGCTCCTTTGATGAACAGAAACTTACTCCTTTATTTTTAACGGTGGAAAATATGGTAAGAAAGGGAATGATGCAGCCTGATGCGATGGGTGTAAAATGATTTTTAAGTGTGTCTGATGAGGATTTAATGCTATTTTAATCAAATACTGCCTGAGCCAACCAAAAATAAGCTTTCATCGCTTATGCCGAATCAGCCGTATTCTGGTGTCAGCACTATTTCTCAGCAAGCATCTTGCGTCCTCTGTGTAATACTACAGGGTATTTTTGAGTACCCCAGTGTTGACTTTCTCCACAATCAGTGTGAGCTGAAATGCAAAGAGGCAGGATTACCCCAGCACTTCCCATCACACAGAAACGCAAGCCGGTGCTCTGTTCTTTGACACTAAAACGTGGCCTGCTGTTGGCAAGCTGTGGGCTTTAATAGGCAGAGACTGTGGGGAACTTTACAGCTTTTCAGTTTCTCTGCTTCTGTGAAGTCTGTTACACAGGTAGGTACAGATCTTGAATGTGGTTGTTTTTAATTCTTATCCCTGGAGTCTGGCTGACAGATTGGGAGTTTGAAAGATGGGAGTGGGCTGAAAAGACAAGTTGAAAACACAGAATGTAGACATACATTCAAATGGAGCAAACCAAAAATAAACAGGTGAACACAGAGGGGATCTGTTTTAGGGCCACTCTAGCGGCCTGTGGTGAAAATTGTCAGCTTAAAAAGATGCTATTTATGTCTCCTTTGAATTGAGTTTATGCTAACTCACTCATTAACCAGCGGTTCTAACTGGAGAGAACGGAGATAAAATTTTGGTAGGTGTTGGGTTTTTTTCCTTTTTATTTTGAACGATACTTGCAAACCTTAATAAAATAGCTTTGACATACGTACTTTTTCATACACAGTTTACATTAGTAACCTCCTTTGTTCAGAAGCCCATAGGCATTGATGTCTGCTAAATCTAGTATGTTCAAGAATGACTTAAAAATCAGAAATGTGGTTTCATAGGTGTAAATCTGGAATTTATCTGCTGTCTTTTGGGGTGTTAGAGTGGATTCCCACTTTTGTAGCAAGGATCAGAACTTGTTTGTTGACAAAGTAGTTTTCTGATTTGAGAATGCAGGTGAACATTGCTATGTTTCATTGACTCCCTTTGCTCTCCCTAATGATTTTCACAAGTAATGGTGAAAGTAACACTTTGAGCTATCCAAATTTTTGTTAGTTCCATGTTGGCCATTTGACTTTTGTTATGAAAACCTTCTTCTGTGATAATCTCTTCAAGCTTCTTTCTTTAAGAGGGAAGTATCTACTTTTCCCTATTTATAGCAAATTCTTCATGGTTTTCTTCCTGTTTCCCCTATCATAATAATAATTATTTTGTCTTGATGATCGGTATACCTGTTTTTTCCTTTATACATAGAAGAGAAGAAAAGTTTTGAGAAGAGGCATTTACTGTTTGATTATTGTCTGCTTTGCTACTGTAACTGAAAAGGGGATTGCATCTTACATGGAGTATTACTTATACATATAGTGATAGCTAGAGTAGCAAAGGTGCATAGAGCTATTTTTTTTTAAACCGTGTCTGACACAATGTATTAAAACCAATCAATTGATAGAATATTATGGAAAAGATATTCCTTGGATGCATACTTGCATTTTTTCATGTCAGCTGTAAGAGAATTATGCTCATTGTGATGTGTCTGATGGAAAGAGCTAATGCCTGGTAGTCAGGGAGTGGTTTGTGTTCTGGCTCTTCCAAAGTCTGCAGACTAAAATATTTTGAGATTTTTGGATAAAAAGCATTATAAAAGAGCTAAGTGTTATTTAAGCCTGCTTAGTTAGACAGTAGGCTGTGCAGTGAATTACTGCAGCAGACCCCTCTTCTCTCCTGTACTACATGCAGAAGACCTGTGCAGCAGTTCAGGCAGCACCTGTTGCCCAAATACTTGTTTTGCCCTTTCCTTTGGGATGAGGGCAGAAGTCTGGATTTCTCAAAATTAGTATGGAATAGCTGGCTTAGTACATGAAACGTGGAATGTAGCTGGAGAACGTTGCTCCATCTGCAAGTGAAGATTTCTAAAAGCAGATTGCTAATCTGGAAAAATTGTGTGTATCGTGTTAAAGGAAGTCTCTGAGCTGCAAAAAGATGGATGTTGGGAAGAGTAGTCTGGAGAATTGTCACTAATTGCCAGCCCTGTAACCTTCACTGAGCATCTGCTGTTTGCCACTGTCCTGAACAAGCCTGTAAGTGTAAGTGGCCCTTTGGTTTCTCCTGCTGGGGCCATTCTCCTGGATACAGCAGAACACAGAGGCCAGTGAATATGTATGCCTGTGTATGCACATGGATAGCTGAGTGGACATTTGCTGGTGAACCTACAGCAGTGGGGACATTAACTACCTCTCTTCATAATCCCTTTTCCGACAGTTTCTCTTAGAGCTATTTTTTTTTTTCTGGCAGTGTTTGAAAATGCTGTTGACTATTTTGCACTTGAGGGTCAAGCAAATCCAACAAAAATTTCTTTCTTGTTGCTCTTTGGGTCTTCTGTACCGAGAACTTGATCTTCTGCAATTCTAGCTTGTATTTGTAATTCAGTGTGTAGGGTCGCAAAAAATGCCATGGGGTTGTTGTTGTTGTTATTATTATGTTTTATTTTTATTTTATTTTGTTTAATTTAGCTGTAAAAATAATGCCAGGCTTTGACAAAGAGAGCTGACCTAAAATTGATGTTAGGTAAATCGCATCAGAAATGGAGACTGCACTCTTGCAGTTTTAATGTGTCACAGAGAGGGGATGATTCTTCCCTTCTGTGGATTGTGAATGTGTTGCCTTTGTGAATGGCAGAATATGATGTCATCCTGTGACATGATTATTTCAATTCTCATTTTTAAGGGCATGTCCCATCTCTGAAGCCTAGGAGCCTGTCCAAAATATTATTCAGTTAATTAAAAAATGTAACTGTCTCTAAAATAGTTTTGTCTAGAGTTTCTACAAAGTCTATAGAGGCTGGATGCATGATTTTTTTTTTGTTTGTTTTGTTTTGTTTTTTTGTCGAGCACCTGCTTCCTTTGCCTAACTTTATTCTGAAGCAAAGTTGTTTTTACAGTACTAAGAAGTGAGCAATATATTCCATATACCACCAAGCTTTGTAAAGAATCCTGTCGATGACAATTTCACAGCTGCTGAGAAATAAGCCAAGCCTTCCCCATAAAGTGACTGTAAGGAAAAGAATATCTATTCCATTGGGATTGGCCATGCATCCTTCCCAGCTTCTTCCCTCCTGAAGAAAAATGCTAGCACTTCCGAACTACGTAACAGATGGTGGCAGAAACCAATTTCCACTGCAAAGCCATTTGGTCAGGAAGTATTAAAAAATGTTTTGGAATTGTGAAAATGAATTTTTGGCTTCTGGACTACCAGCAGCCTACTAGGAATGAGACACAAAGCAACTGCTTAACAAAATCAAGAGCCTGCTTGGCCCTGAAAGTAGTGGCTTTGATCAAGCATTTTAGATATTAAAACCTTTACATATGTTAGATCTAGACTTGAGAAGTGCTCTGTGTGTTATGGGTGTTATAAAAATAAAGTTCTTAATTTCTGCACACCAATTGCTTGACCAACTATCAAGAAAGCAGCCTTCAAAATATGCAGAATGACCTCCAGCTGAGACAAGCTTAATATAGCTCCTACTGGCCTAGTCAGGTGGAACCTTCCCTTTTGGCTCAGCTGATTTGCTGCCCACAGACCATGAAAGTCCCAGGGCTCTGGTAACACACAGGGACACAAAATTAATGCAGAAACAGCACAGGGCACTCTACTGATGGCTTACTTCTAGTAAGTCATGTGCGTCTGTGAGTTGCTGGACACAGCAGGTTCCTTTGGTGATTTCTGTAGCTGACCAAATGTGCCACTTTGAGAAATATGTGTTTCTTTCTAGAAGTGCACCATGGATGTCTGTCTGTGCCATAACTCTGAAATAAACAGCAACATGTTTTTTCCCCTCCGGCATTTCCATTGTGAGTCTTAGCAGCACACACAGCTCTTTATGCTGAAATTGGTTTGAGAGAACTTCCCATAAATATGAGACCTAAACAATACTTGCCAAGACATCTTGTTTTATCTCTTCTGTTTGTTATAAATGTATACCAAATTATACGGTAATGTCATGTCACCAGAAACACAGAGCAGATGGAAGTATCTTTCCACATATTGACTCATGTTACTCTGATGAAAGGAATTTGTTTCTCTCCTTCTGTCAAGCCTCCTTGCCTCTGGCAAAGGATGCAACCCTCAGCAAGAACTTTACCAATAATGTTCAAGTGACCATCTGATTGAAATGTACTATCGTTGGCCGATATAGTTAGTCTGCATGAAAAACTGTTTGGAGTAGCTAGTCCTATTTGTTATGTTTCTGTAATGTAGCTTACAACAAGTAGTCTTGTTCCAGCTTGAGGATCCCTCAGGGAATTAATTCCTGAGGAAGCAAATATTCAGCTTTCGTAAGGATACCTTTAAGGCCCCAGTACTGGGCCCTTGGAAGACTAATCCTGATAAAGCAAGTGCCAGGTCTCTGACCTTTAGTTCTATATGGAAAAATGACACTCCCCAAAACACAGGTTGTAAGTTCTGTGCATTAGCTACCAAAAGCATGGTTTGCAAACTGCCAGTGAAATCCTGACGTGAAATAGCTATAGTTGTGCTGTGAGCAACTGAAAAGCAGATACCATCCATATTTCTGTTTGTTGTGAGTGGTATTTGACTTGATGGGAGCGCAGTTCTCGGACTTGAGAACACGTGAAACTGAAGTCAAAAGGGAGTCAATGTAATAATTAACTGAGTCCCCTTCTGGATGTGACAAGTAATGAACCAGTCTAAACTTGCCTGGAGCTTTCTTTGGGACAATACCCACAGGGGAAACCCTCTTATGCTCAAGTGAAGCGTTATCAAATGGGCCCTCTATTTTCTCCAAATGCCAGCTCTTTTCTGTGTTATCTCTAACCACCTGAGGACATATAACTGCTGATCTCAGCATCCCAGCCAGCATTTGCATCTCAGGGCCTAAGTACATGATAGTAAAATCCCCAACAGAGCCTTTCTTACAAAAATTGCATGGTTTTTGTTTCTTTCTTTTTTTTCTTTCTAGTCTGCTCCCACAACCAGGGAAATGTTTTATCTGCCCATGCTGGGATTTTTGCATTTGCTAAACCTCTTTAACTAGCATTTGGCTCTTTCCACTTTCATACTTTGATTTGGATGACTGCCTGAAGCACCTGCTAATGGCCTGAAGCGTTCAAGCCGAAATTTGCAGTTTGTGTCCCACACCCGCTTAGACTGTTCCTTACCTGCCTTCTGGAGCACCTGCTACATGGTTTAGGCTTGAGAGCCTGCTCTCTACCCGCTGACACAGCAGCACTCCTCACAACACTGCCTGTCCTCAGCTGTGTCCTGCTCTCTCCCCTGTTTTGGGTAGCCCCTGCTTCAGCTTTGACTTGGTCTTCAAGTTAACAGTTATGTTGTCCAGCTTGTTCTAGTGCTTGAGTGAAGAAAGGGTTTTTCCCCAGGTAGAAGGGAGCCAGGCAGGGTGCAAAGGTAAATCTGTCATTGTGATAATGTTAAAAAACTTAACCATGGCATTAATGAGCAGACTTTTAACATGGTTTTAAAAGGTTTTCTAGGGAAATTATGAACTGGGGCAGCTTGCTGAAATTGGCTTTGTAGATCTGTGGTGGCCACAAGCTGAATGGCAATTAAGTGTTCAAGAAATGTAGGAAAGAGCATTGCTGCTTCACAGAGAAGGGCTAAAAAAACCCTAGAAACCCAAGGAACACTCTACCATTTCTCCTGCTACTGCTGCATTTTGAGGATCTTCTGTACACTCTTCCATGAGGTTGGTCCTGATGTCTAAACATAGGGAAGGCTGTTAGAATTAGCTCTATAAGGCTGCATTTCATGAGGAGATCCTTCTTTCTGTCAAGGAACAATCTTAATGGAGGCCTTCAGATATAACAGCTTCCAACAGGGAATTGTCTTTCTATTTTGCCTTGGGAAACCTTAGCTTTTCACAGAGTCCTGGTCTGTGCTGAGGGTATCATTTACATAGACCTTCCCTTTCCAAAAAGGCGTTTGTTTCCTCTGTTAGAAGGATGCTGTTAACAGCTACAGAAGCAGCTTACATATTGGCTTCATGCCTGGGTACTTACGCCTACGTTACCTGCTGGTTCCTTTACCATCCTCTTCCCCAAAGAACTATATTCCCTTAATACCACCACCCTGTGCCCTCCACCCACCTTCCACATTAGTGCCATATGGGGTTTCCCCCAGGAACCACTGCATCTCCCTGCGTGCCTGAGCTGCAAACTGGGACTTGTCTGCACCAGCGACATCTGCTCTTGCAGAACTGGGCAGGGCAAGGGCTGATTTTTTTTTCCTCCTTCCTTTCCTTTAGTTGCCTCAAAATAACCCTAATTAATTTTGTGGAGAGTTTAGTTTGCTCCCATGATGGGATTGCTCTTTGTGCAGATCTCTTGCATGCTATATTTAGGTATGGTTTTTGGAACACCATGTGACCCGAATCAGATAACTTCTGAACTGCTAATCATGTCTTTAACTCCCTTTGTGGCTTTGGGGCATTTTATGGTTGTTTTCTTACATACAGAATGCAAACAGATCTATTCATCTGCCTTGTAAAAGCTGCTGCCAGGTTTAACAAATATTTAAGACATTGGTTTAAGCTAAATTTAATTTTATTTTATTATTTCTACTGTAGTTGTAGTTTTATTGTTTCTTAGATTATTAACTTCAGAAAACAATTCTTTACCATTTAGTTTTTCTTAATAGATGACCCTGTTTCACTATTTTAAAAGAAAGAAATAAGTTTATTCAGTATTTGTAGATGGAAGTAGGGCAGAGAGAAAAAATGAAATGCCCTTGTTTCCTGCCCCACGCAAACTTTCTTCCTTTGCTTACTTGCTGGTCCATCCATGTAGATGAAAGGTGCAAAATGTTGTCCTAAACTTTTTCCCCTTGGATTAATTGTGTTCCTTTACTTAACAGGGGAAGTTAGTTATCTGCTTGTTTTTTTCCTGATTTTTCAAGTCATGCAGCCTGACTTGTATCCTGCTGTCACCCACTGCTGGAGGCCACTGTAGCCCTGGAGTTCCCTTTGGCTCTGCATCCAGCATGGCAGGGTTTGGGGCCTGTCATCCATTTCAGGGCATCATCTCTCTGTTGCTTGTGTCCATAATTGCCACTTTCTATGTCCTTTTCAATGGTACTGGCAGTTCCTTTAGCTTCACCTTTTTTTGCTCTGCCCTCTTATGGCCTTTTGATAGGCAATTGGATCAAAAGGCATTTTGGCCACCAGTCATTTGAAAGAAGCTTTGTTTGAGCAGGAAGTTAGTCAGATAAAGAATAGGACAACTTATGGCAGTACTTCTCATCCTTTAGGCAGTAGTGGACAGGGAGGAAAATAAGTCTTCCTTATTGCAATGTAAATGTATTAATGCTAATTATGAATAGTAGTTTTTCTCCTTTTTAATTTTTTTTTTTTTAAATTCCTTTAGAATTAAATCCTTTGCCAAAGTGCTTATTCTTTCCCTCCTACAGTAGCAGTAAAAAGCTGTAATGCGTATAACAAAAATCAGCTTTGAGAAACAGGTCGATAATGAAATATTTGCCGACGACTCTGCAGTATTTGTCAGAGAAAAAAACCCAAAACATTCTTGTATTTGAATCTCTGAAATGTAACCGCATCAGACTAGTTGGGGAAAATTTGTTTGAAGAGGTATTACGTTCCACGATCAAATGGAAAAAATGGCACCTGTCATCATATTTAGAAAACAGCTGGCTAACATGGCCAAGTGCCACAGTCTCTTTTCACATGGCCTTTATGCTGAAACCATTCAAGCGCCATTCTCAGCAACTGGAGAAACCCTGTGCCTTTAAATGGTTACAGAAACATCTACTTAGGGGCCAGCTCTTATTGCAGCAAAGCCTACTTCTGATGCTTCTGATTAGCAGTTAATGGATTATACTTTACTTTTATAACCAACCTAGCAGGCACTCTTCTGTAGTATTTTTCAGCTATTTCTGGTAGAAGATACATACAGTTGTGCTGCTTTTCATGCTTTCATTTTGAGCCAACAGAAAATATTAGAAATAAATCACTATCTGAAATTATTTTAGCACTCAAATTCTTTATTTAAGTCCTATTAAGCATTTTCTAAATGTATTTTCTTTTATCTTTTATCTTAGAAAACTATAGTGGGTTAATTGCCCTATTTGATCTAGACTTTGATGCAGAATCTTAAATACGTACATATTTATAAACCCAGTGAAAAGCCTGTTTCTTAAAAATTTGCAAACACAGCTCCAATATGTACTCATTTAGGAAAAAAAAACTTCCAGCTGAACACAATGCAGGTACATGCGGAAACTTAGATGCTTTAGAAGTTAGGTGGGCTTGTAGAAGCTAACAATTTTTAGACTTACTTTGACAGCAATGAGATTAATAGCATATATCTGTGTGTGTGTGTGCACATATATGTATGTACACAATATGTATATATATACTATATATGTGTTAGAATACGCATACAGATCTCTGGATGTGCACATAATTTATGTTTAATAAAGAAGTACATTTACATAGGTTTTAATTGGAAGATTATACTATTACCCCTTCAGGGAATTAATTTTGGTGCTAGTTTGTAGCAGGAAGACTAGCTCACTGAAACTACATTTGAACCTGCTCTCTTCACTCAGGCCACACTTCCAGTAGGACAAGGTCTCACACTGGTTAGACTGGGACAGGAGGGGGAGCTCTCCCTGCACCAGCCAGGAAAGGGGAGAACGAGGTGTCCAATCCAAGGACCACCAGGCTGCAGGTGAGATATACCTTTACTCTGCTCCCACTTGCTGTGGTTCCTTTACTGAAATGGAGAACTGGGCTTCTCCATCTCTTACTCACATCAGTAAGACACATAAAAAAAAGGGTTTGACTCAAGTGATAAGCAATTCCAGGCTATATCCATGGCTTGCAACAAAGGAAATGCCACTTGCAAGGCTCCCAGTTAATATTTTCATCCTGATGCAGCACTATGCTTGCTAGCTGCAGGATAGGCACTAAGCTGGAACATGGTGTTTGTTGAAGGCAGTGAGTTCCAAAATGCTGTCCAGAAAAGAATGTGAATACTAAAAAGAAAAGGAAAAGGAAAAGGAAAAGGAAAAGAAAATAAAGGAAAGGTTGGTTAGTGGTTGTTATGTGAAATAGCTCCCGCAGTGTCATGGCACAAGGGTAACTAACTTTCTGGCCTGGTTTTTGACGTGGATGGGTTTGGGATTTTCCTCTGTCATATAACATCCCAGTGGAGGAGGAGGAAGCTGGCTGTGTGGGGATTGAAGAGCTGTTGTTTCTCTGCCTTGTACAACCCCAGCCTGTGCCGTAGGTGAGGAACAGGATGATGTCTGCTGGATACAGGAAGTCCCACCTTGGTCTTGGAGCAGGTCCTCACTGTTTAATCAATTTCCTGTTCCAGATTTTTCAGGACAGTGCAGCAAAAGACTACCCCTTGCTTGAAAAGAGGCCGTAGTCAAGCCTCTCTGAAATTTTTTAATGTTTGCTGACTTATAATCAGCCAAAGCTATTCTGATGTGCTCAGATGTGCTGTTATATTTCCCTTAAGAAATAATGTGAAGATCAAGAGATTTGAGTATTAATGTGGGTTTTTTTCTCCTAAAAAGAGAGCCATCTCCCCATGAGTCTGGTAAAGGCTCTGCTTTCTCCCAAAGCTTCTGCAGAGGTAAAGTCCATCTTTTTGCTTGCATGATCTCATCGTAGTGCATTATAAATGCAATTTGGGGCACTGCAGGTTTAGCCTCCCTCCAACCTCTAAGGTGTCAGTCAAAGTATTTGGCCTCCAGACCAGCATGGTGAAAGCAAGACTGGGACACCAGTTCAGCATGAGCATCCTGAGATCTGCATCAGCCAGAGCTCTGGGATGACTTTTGCCCTCCATGGTTTCATCACTTGGCAGTTGATGCCAGGGCAGCATAAGCCAAGCTTTGCAGTAGGTGAGGTTATCAGGGAGAACTTCATCCAGAAGAGTAAGGTTCCTTCAAGCAGAGTTTGGTCTGAGTTCACAGAAGGTCAGTGTGGGAAATTCCCCATAAAAGCTGAACTTTGATTTTGGCAGCCAAGACAGATTCAGAAGTTTGGGGAACATTTTTTTTCCCTTCTTTTCAATTATATGAAATGCAGGAGACCAGTGAATAGGGTATTTTTAGATTGCACATTCAAATTTATGGTACCATAGTATGACAGCAAATTAAAATTTGTATAAAATCCTTTTTGTTTTTTAAAATAAATTTACTGTAACTCATAGTAGAAAGTTTATGAAGAACAGTATGCTGCTGTGCACAGAAATTTTGTTCTTGTGACTAAATCAAAGATCACTGGTTGCTCTCATATAGATGAACCCTTTTGGAAGTTCTTTTTATAAAGCTAGCAGATTGGATTTCTAATTTTAACTTTTATGGTTTATAATTAGAAACATATCCAAACTTGTTTACAAACACCTGCACTTGACAGCGTGTGTCTGCAATTTTAGAAGGACTCACTTGTCACTTCCAGTGGGGTCTCAGAGGGCATCTGAGTTCTTTGTGTTTGTACAGTTAGTTTCAGGACACTGGAAATAAAGCATTTAAAAAATAAGGTTACTAATACATGATGTTTTGTGAGGGGCTTGCATACACCTAATCAGCAAATAGGTCTTATTGACTAGTTGTGGATTATTTCAAAGTCAGGAGGACAGTTTGTAAGTGGTCATTTGGAACAAGACTCAAACTGGCACCCAAAGAAGAAATTCCAGGAGCTAATTTTAGCAGTTTGGTCTCTCAATTGGAGAAGATGGTTTACAGGTTTTCTGTATTTATCTCTTCTTCAAACATACTACTTTCTTGCCAGTTGTCCTTCAGAAGTTATTCAGAAAGGGTTTAAAATTACTTTGGAATAAATCATTAGGCTAGACTAGACTGTATTAGTTGGATAGGATCTGTAACGATCCTCTAGTCCAACTGCCTGACCATTTCAGGGCTGGATTGTCAAGATGGCTCTTAAACACAGACAGGTTTGGGGCATTGGTTGCCTCTCTAGGAACCCTGTTCCAGCATTTGTGCACCCTCTTGGTAAATAAATGCTTCCTAGTGTTCAGTCTAAACCTCCCTTGGCACAACTTTGAACCATTCCCATGTGTTTTTATTCATACAAAGTCAGAAGTTGCTGAACATACAGTGAAACAACAGAGCATGGTTCCTCTTGAGCCTGAGTGGGACGTGTGTATTGTGCAAGTCTGTATGCAACTTGTTTGTAGTAGGGTGAATATCATACTATGTTACTTGTTGGTCAAGTAAATAATCACATTAGAGGAAATCAAAATACTTCACTTTTAAAAAAACCTTTGGCTCCTCAATATGCTCTTTATGCCTGATTTTTAGCTGCGTCACATAGGTTAACAATGTTGCTTATCAATTTCTAGTACAATAGGAAAGATTATCTGTACTGAAAATTGATGCTGCATGGGAAAGTGGCATGAAGAACCCTCAAATATGCTTCAAGGGTACAGCTGAACTGGAGGTACTCAAAGTGGACTTAAGCAGTAGTGGCATAAGGTGTCCTATTGATTTCTTTATACTCTTGTTGTTACTAATTAGTATGAAAAACTCTAGTTAATTAGAGCAGCCTGTTTGACTGTTGTGTCCTCTACCAGGAACCGTGGTCAACCTTAGAGAAACTCCACTATATGATAGGATAAGGAGGCCACGGAACAAAATGTTTTTTGTTTTGTTTTTCTTTTTTCTTTTCTGCTGTTTTGTTTTCCAAAAAGGCATGGACCTTGATCCAGATAAGGAATCTGTGTTAATGTCAAAGGATCGTGTCCTTAGGGGTGCTTACTCTCTATCAGTTTCACTGAGAGTTGATGTAAGTGGAACCAGGCACCTAAATACCTTTGTGTATGCATGTTCTTTGAAGCTAAGCCTGTAGTCTACATTCTGTATCTTGTGCTTGACCCCTCTGCAGAGCACACAGCATATAACGATTGGGGGGCTCTTCCAAAGCAGTTGCTTATAAGTAAACAAACAGATAATTAAATAAAGCTCAAACCAGGACAGAGTACAATGTGCAGGTCTGAAGAACTAGTTTTTCCCATCTGTAAAACAGCTGAGTCTCGTAGCTGCATTTTTTAATTCCTGTAAGGCAATACGATTTTAACAAGCATTCACTTCCTATGGCAAACAAGTTGTTTTTTTTAAATGTGCTTTTTAAACAAGTAGGTTAGCCAAAATTATTATACTACTTAGTTATCTAGTCCATAGCATAATTTCTTAGCAAGTACAGCTGCAATTAATAAATGGTGGTGTAACCACATTAGGCTGTTAACCATCTCTGAAAATAGCTTCAAAGACAGTTTACAAGCTTCAGGGTCATCAGGGTCCCAGCTGATCAGAATCAGAAATACCTGATATTTTACAAATTCCTGATGTTTCAAATATGACCATAGAAACCAGACTCATGTGGAATTTAATACCACTTCTCGCTTAACTAGAAACTTTAATTTTATTGTGGTTGCAGTTTGGAGATAGCACTTACCTAGCTGATCTACTGAGGGACATGTAGCTTCATGGCAGTATTTTCGGTTTTGCTCTATTTTTGTTTGCTTATGTCAACTCTATGCCCAGTTTTCCAAGTGTTAATATGTAGAAATGTTTCCTAAAGGTTAGGAGAGGCTCAAATGCAAGAACTATGCAAGTGTAGAAAGATCTACCTATCCAGCACTGTCTGAAAAACAGGCGAAAACCTCTTTGATGTCAGAAATCTCAACTGACCATGAAGTTAGTGACAAGCTTTCTTAGACATACATGATAAATAAAGAAGACATCTATGTAATATTTGTAGAGTTATCTAACCTGTGTAAGCCTGAACAGTTCTTTGGTGTGAATCTTTGGATGGAGTGTATGGTGTACGCGTGTAGTGATCCATTCTCAGGGTAATCTGCCTGGCTCCTAAAGGGAAGTGACATGGAAAAATCTTTCTTTTGGTGAATTGAAAGAAATATTGTCTTTCTCAGAAAGCAGTAATTAAGATAAATGGAGGAGTCATGGAAAGAAAGAAAAAGGGCTTCAGAGTTCTGCTTTGATTCTTCTCACGATAACTCTCAGTAAAGGTGAAATTGTTTCTCCTAGCAAAGGATCCCATGGTATGATTGAATAGCTTGAGCCATGGCATTCAGGGCATACCAGCATGATTTAAGAATTGAATTAATTTCTAGGAAGCCCAACATATCTAGTTATGTCATATGCCATCATATACCATGAGAGGGGAAGCTCTGGGAGGTAATATCTGGTTGCAGTTAGAAATCAACCATGGATGTAAAGTGACTGCTTGTATATTGCCAAAGGCAGTGAACACAGGTTCCCAATCCATGAAGACCCAGCATCCAAGTTAGGCTGCATTCCTGGGGCTGGAACACATTGCAAACTCCTGAGATGCAGCTCCTTTGCCTGCTTCTCCCATAGCACATAGCTGTATTCCAGTTTTTAAAAGTTCATAAATAGGTGTAAAACATGCATTTTCTGCAGAAGTAATGAAGGCAAAGAGAACTGTGACTATTACCATGGCCTGTTGCAAATTATCTGTAGCTTAAATTTTTTGCAGTTTCTTATTACTGTTGCATATATTTTATATGAGCAGCTGTTTGATACTTCTGAAGTAATCCCATACCATAAAAATACAGTTTTCCTTCTTGAAGAAACTGTTGTGTGCTAGTAGTACCCCAACTGAAGGGACCTAGAGCAAATGAAAACAGCTTCAGAATAACCTGCCTTGGTTTAGGGGACAGTTAATGATAAATGTATTTTCGTGGCCCTTCTGCCAACTATTTGTACACTAATTAGGTCCTATTTTAAGGGCAGAGCACATGAGCTTGTAAGAAACCCCTTGTACAGGATGGGAAGGGCACGGGGATTTTTGTCCCTGGTGAGTGCAAAGCGTAGCATCACCAAAATGTGTGTATTATTTCTGAGTAGTTTATGAATCTCTTGGCTCACTGGGAGGCACTTGTGAAATTGGCTCATGGGAGAAGCTGTAGCCAGCTAAGGTGCTCAGGAGGAGAGCACTGTGGAAGAAACTGAACTGACTCAAAGCAGAGTCATAGTTTTTAACTTTATATAATGTCTTTTGCAATATAGTAGAAAATTACCTTTATGACTAGTGGCAGGACCAGTTGTATAAGTAAGCCAGCCATAGTGCTGGTTGGTATCTTGCTTTTCACTTGAACCTCTCTGCGATGCAGGTCTTGGAGGAGTGAGCGCCTGGTGCAGTCTCTGCCTGGCTCCTTGGTAAGTAATTTAAATCTATCTTTCTATACAGTCGCTTTCCAAACTGCTGAGCAAAAATAAGGAAATTTTTCATGGAGTGCTTTAAAAGAGAGCTGCTAATCAATTTTTCATATTATTTTATGCCCTGTGATTTTTACACCACCCCCACCAGCTGGTTAATCATGCAAAAGCTGAACACTTCATTAGCCAGAACATGTTTGCCCATGGGCATTTCTGTAGTAAATTAGTTCTTTCTATTTATACAGGTAAGTCATGGCCAAAAGTCTTTAAGGTGCCAAAGGTAAGGGTTCGAATTAATTCTTCTTCTGAGTTTTCAAGAGAACTAGGTTTAACTTTGGGTGTTGTTGATTTGAAATTGCTTTTGAATTAAAGTCAGCATGGATAAAAGAGCGTTCTCAGGCTGTTCTGAAATACATTGTGTCTTTCCGGATCTCAAATTTGGCCTTTGTGGTACAGCCTGCTTAAAAACAACAACAAAAATGTGTTCACCCACCCATATAGAGATATATACACACACACACGAACACACAATATCTACATCTACAGAGCAGAGACTCTGCTTGTTTGAGTAGCATGTGGCATATTGACCAGTGTTATTTTTTTCTTACTCTGTGCCTTTTAAACTATTAATTGAAAATATGTGGTTTATAGATGCTTTTTTCCTTCAAATCAAATGGTGCCCTCTGAAAGCCTAGTTTAGCTCGACAATGAATTTAGCTTTCAGGCTTTGGCCATTGCAATATTGTTTGAATGCCACCATTTCCTGCAATCAATGTAATTTTATATCTACTTGGAATAGAAAGTCAAGATGGTGATTGCCTTAATTTAACTCAGCGTTGTATTCATTAAGGAGCTGATCCTGAATTCCTTTCAGATCAAAGTCTGTCTTGATTTCAGTGGAACCTTTCAGTGCACAAGGTGTGCGGTAGCCTTCTGAAATGTTGTCATTGTGACTAGTGAATAAAACTAAATGTGTTGCTAAATTTAGGCTGTTGCTCATGTCAGCTTCCTTTTCTAAATGACGGTAAGTGCATTCCATAAATAGTATGCCTCTTATGTTGTCATATCTCTTTGGCTTGCTTTGCAGTATTTTACAGGATATTTGCAAATGAATTTTGTGTTCAGTAGGCAGGGGATGAAAATAACACTACTCATTGGGACTCCAGTAACCCGCAGCTAATGAGGAGCCATTTCAGGGGCTGGACGAGTGTAGTTGTGATGAGCCTGCGTGCCAGGCTGCTCTGCTTCAGCTCAGGCTCACCCTGTGCCATGCTCTTGCTGCTATCCAGGGGGACAGAGCCTGCTGCCACACAGCTGGCTCTCCGGCACGGACCTTTGTCAGTTCAGTTTTCTGTGCTTCGTTTTCCTCTTTGGAAGGTAGGAGAGAAGGGTGAGAGCGTGTGTGTGTGTGTGTTTGTGCGCACAGGCGCAGGTAGGTGACAGTGATCTTGACCTCCATAGTCAAGTGTTTTGAGATGTAATGAAATGCTCTACAAACACTGTACTTGCGCTTGCTGGTTGATAGCATTGTTACTTGTAGAAAAGGGTACTACATGATGACAGTTAAGGTGGTCCAGACTGGCCCTTAATTAATTTTATTTTCAAAATCTATATTAGTGACTGTCATGAGGGCACCTGGGCACTTTACATCAATAAAACAATCAATTTAAAAAATGTGTAGACCAGAACTCTGTGTTCACTAACAAAACTCCTGTTCCCTGTTACGACTAAAGGTCAGTCCAAGGCTGGCCAAGCAAGCAGGACTCGCATTTCTGCGCTCTGGCACTTGCCAGACACGGCTCTGGCGGAACACCACTGGCAGCAGCTTCCAGATGCCCGAGGTCCCTGCAGAGAAGGTCTTGCTGCTGGCCAACAACTTGTTAACCCCCTGAAAGTCTCAAATTGGTTTCAGGACTCATGGAAAAGGTGGAAAAAGACTAGGTTGGAGGTCAGTCCCAGTTAAAAATGTGACATGGCCAGTTGCGAGCAGCCCACTGAAATGCAGCGGAAAGGGACTTGGTGGAGCTTTGCTGCTGGTGGAGGGAGAGAGGGAAAGAACTCGCATTTCTGCGCTCTGGCACTTGCCAGACACGGCTCTGGCGGAACACCACCGGCAGCAGCTTCCAGATGCCCGAGGTCCCTGCAGAGAAGGTCTTGCTGCTGGCCAACAACTTGTTAACCCCCTGAAAGTCTCAAATTGGTTTCAGGACTCATGGAAAAGGTGGAAAAAGACTAGGTTGGAGGTCAGTCCCAGTTAAAAATGTGACATGGCCAGTTGCGAGCAGCCCACTGAAATGCAGCGGAAAGGGACTTGGTGGAGCTTTGCTGCTGGTGGAGGGAGAGGGGGAAAGAGATCTCCTGAAGAACAGACTAGAGGTCTCTTAACTAAAGAAACTCTATTGATGATAAATGTTACATTATGCAAGCTTAGCAAATTCTCTAGGAATATAATACTTCCCAGTTTTTTCTTAACACATGTCAATATTTTATGGTACTTCTGCATTAAGGGCCAGTTCCAACAATGTTTAAGTGAGTTTGGGCTGTTAAATTGCCTTTATAGACTTCTAAAAGAATATTGCTGGGCACTGCAGATTAGCTGAATTCCCAATCTCATTTAACATGCTGATGATATAAAATCAGCTTGTTTCTGTTTTTCAAGCATTAGTTGAGTATATGTAATTAAATTAAATGTTATTTCAAAGCTGCATTTTATTTATTTGTACTAGTACATTTGGGGCAATAATCCCACTTTAATACATATCTAATTGTGCAAACAGCAGTGAAACTAGGAGTTCCTGAGCACTGATGCAAATTTTTTAACGTGAAATGATAATATATTTTGATCTCTTTAAATCCAATTGAACTCAAGCTGAGCTTAAAAATCCAAGATCTGATTCAGGAGAATTCAGTCCCATCTGGCTGGTGGGTAGCAGGTGTGCAGTGTGTGTATACGTGTAAGGGAGGGAGATACTGGCAGGCAGTGCAATATTTTTCTTTTCCTGTAAATCTTTTAATTCTGGTTTAATGCTGTTGGCTGAGGCTCTCTGCAGTTTAAGTTCTTGCGTAACTACCAACATCTAGTGTTGGTTTCCAATTCTAGACAACATAATGGTGATGGTGAATGGTAGAAGCAAGCAAGTCTACAGCATTATGGGGAAATATGGTTTCCAAGTGTTAAAGTTTTTATTTGATTTATGGTTACACCCAAGACTCTTCATATGGGAGAGTGGTTTTTTACAAATTGATGCATATGCGATCCTTGAAGACTGAATAAGAAAAGCTTCATTGCAGCGTTCAGTATCAAGGCCTTTTGGATTGTTGTTGAATGTTGTCTCAGCAACATAGAGAAGTTTTTTTGCATTTATTTTTATTAAAGCAAAGATGTAAAGCAAAAATTTGTATTTTCAACAGATAATAGACATGTTCTACATTTTTGTATTACTGTGATTATAATGAAGGACAGTTGCTTTTTTTGAACTTTAAATGTATTTTAATAATCTGTTGGATACTTCAAACAACTCTACTTTATGCCGTGTAACATTCAGAAACTTGCCCCAGCAATTCTCATTTTCCTCTTTGACCTTCTCTTTCTTAATCTTTTGGTCAGGTATTGCCAGTTACCCTCTGCCTCAGAGCCTTTTACTTTGGAGGTTTAAGAACCTGCTTTTTGATTTAGCATTAGCTATCAAGTCAGCTCCTTTTTACAGTCCTATCAACTCTCCTGCTTCCAACTTTTAAATATTTCCTGTTCCTTTTGTCTTCACTGCTATGTAAGTTTGTGCTCAAAAGTCTTTTGGCATGTGTTTTTTATGGGAGTTGGCACTCAAAGCACCACTTACTTAACAAAATAAGTAAGTAAACAGTCATACTTCTTTTCTAGTTTTTAACTTCACACTGCTACAGCAGATGACACTTTACTACTGTATTTCACAAGGGTTTTTTTCATGGTGAAATAACTTAATTTCCAACTTAAGAGTGCCGCTAGTGCTGTGTTGCCAGGGAAGTCTGTCTGGTTTGACAGACAAAATGGTGTTTCTCAGGGCACCCCTGTAAAGATCTCTCTTTTATGTTCTTGGTTTATGAAATTAAATGGAAGAGATCACCCCCTTTGACAGAGCAGATTCTTTTTTTCCAGCAACAGGGCTTTGCACGAAAACATTTTTTATTAAGCAAGTCATCCATACTGCACCGTAGGCTGTTTGAGTGTAACAGTATGTTACAGTCTGCAAAGTTAATGCAGTTAATATTCAACTGAACTTTTGGGGGGTTGCTAATCCCTTAGGCGGGCTTAGCAGAAAGGGCAAACGTATTTATAGCACTTTGAATCAGACTGCAGCAAGTGAGTAAGAGTATGTGTTATACCATGCAAATGTTATACAATTTCAGGAAAGCTCAGTGCATAATAATCTTTTAATAGTACTTAAGTTGGTGAAATACCTCATCTATAAGCAACATTGTTGGTGGCTCAGTGGACAACAGGTCTGTTAAAATGACATTCTGTGAAAGGTCTTGAGATATCTGTTCTGGTGATAAATTCTGCAAGTTCTGAACAGTTTTATGGGCTGTTTAATTAGGAGCTAGCTGTATTCTTTAAGCTCTGTCATTTGTATTATTCCCTAATAAGATTTTGTTGGACTTTGTCACATATCTGACCATGAATGAGTGTGTGCTGGCTTTCCAATAGCCTTTTCCATATAGACCACAGTCTCTTACTATCTCTGTAGAAGTAAGATGGTCACTCCTGAATGATCTTTCCTCAGGACTGGAAGTGTGACACTGAGTAGAGTTTGCTTTGGCTAGACCCATGGGTGACTGGGCAGAAGAAATGAGAGTTGAGTCACGAGAATGTTCAACGAGGAGAGTCACATTTTAGTGAGACAGAAAGTCTCCGTGTTTATGTCACAGGTAAAACTTGCATTGAGTATAATGTTTTGTGGAAAAGCACACGAAGACCCTGTAATGCTATCAACCCATCAGGAGGCAAAGAAAATGTGATCGTGGATTTCCCACAGAATTTGAATCTGTAGAGCTTTTAGTCTAATAAATAAAGGGTCCATCAGCTGGTAGTCAACAAAAAGTAACTTGTACCTTTTTCAGAGACAGATTAATATTCCTGCTAACAGCTGTAGCTGGTTTTAAATATTTATTATTTTAATGTGAACTTCTGATGCCATACAAATGTACAAAACAGGCCTGGCAAAGTGGCCATTTTATGATTTTTTGTATATTTATGCATTTTTAATATATTTATAAATTTTGGCTACTACTTCCATTTTTTTTCTAGATTTTAAATATTGGATTGAGTGACTACAACGTGGAACTTAACCTCAAAGAGGGCTCAGGTACCTGAATTTATGCATGTACTCAAGTAATTTGTTGATTTTCCACCTTACCTGCACCCACTCCTTTCCTTTTCTTTTTGCTCTTTGTAAATCACGTTGGCCTTTCATAGTCCTTCAGGAAAAAAGTCCTACAAAATAATTAGTATGTCAGAATTATTAGGTAAAATTGTACTATTTTGATAAAGATTTTTAAATCTTTGTATTTATTGTATTTTCAGTTAAAAATCAAATGACTGAATACTAGACTAAGTTCAAGTTTATGTATTGGACTTGTTTATATGTGAGGTACCAGAAAGTAATTAGTTTATTATATGCAAAAGCTCAAATTCCAGTATATATTAAAATATTAGCTCAAAAGTCATAGGCCCATCCGAAGAAAAGAAGGAAACTAGAGGGGAATTTGGGCTATTCAGGTTAAGACACAGTAGGTCTGTAACAGAAGCACCGGAATGATGTGCCTGGCACTGATGTGGGTTCCTTTGGTTCCTCACCCGGAATGTCCCCAGCTAATCATTGGGTCAGCATCCATGCAAATCCTATGCAGGATTCAACCTTATGCCTTGACATCTGTCATAGGACTCCATAACATCAATGTTATTTTAGCAAACAATAAATACAGACATCCACAGTAGATGCCTAACTTCACAGAATGTGCTTGTGAAGGTGTGCTGGGTGTTAGCCACACATCCTTCAGCCATTTTGGAGCTTAAAAGTCAGTTAAACCACTTGCAGTTTTATTGGGGAAAGGAAGAGTTAACACTCCAGTGATGTAAACTATGATAAAAGGTAGGGATTTGTGTTTATGTATGTCTTACTGTGCTGTACTCTATACATTTATGAGCTCTTTTTATAGTACCCTTCCCAGCAGCATTCCCAGGAGCAGTCCAGCTCTAATCAGGACTGGTATGCCATTGTGTGAGGTGTTGTTCTAATTCATGTGTAAATGTGGAGTGGTTGCTGCCCTGAGGTTATTAGAATGGAGTTACAAACAGGCTGAAAAATAGTAGGAGCGGTGGAGGAGAAGGAGGGAGCGGGCAGTGAGGTTCACTTGTCTCACTGGAGTTGCAATACATGCAGCCCAATACCAAATACTGGGCATTTTGCTTATTTACAAGTCTGCTGCCTTCGAAATAACTAGCCTTATTGTTTTTCATGTGTGTCTTGGTTATTTAAATAGAAATGTCGAAACTGTGAAATTAATCACTCCTGAGATCTTTCTAGATCCTCCTGTTCTGTCACTAGCAATGACCAACCCTGGGTGCCTCAAGGGAAGTTTTAAGAGCCTCACAATGAACAGACATGGGATAATCTTCTCCCTACACAGTCTCATCCTAATCTTTCATTATTAGGGATTATTTTAAGCTTTGAAGCATAAGGTTTAAAAATATATGTTTGTTTTTCCCCCTCCTCCACTGTCAACCCTGTTTAAAATATGAAATACCCTCCCAAGCCTGTGATCTGAGCTGTTTGTGGGGCAGGGCTACCTGCTTCTTGGTCAGCTGACTAGATTTGCAGCTTGGGAACTACCATGGTGGTTTTTTTCCCTCTGATGCCAGAAGGCATTGGGAGACTCTCTTCTGCAGAGAAGTGGGTGAAGGCAGAAGCACATTGAGCAGTTATGACCTGGGTGTTCCCGTGTCACCGTATGTCAAAGCTGCGGTGCTGTGGCTGGATCCCTCCCTTTTCTTTTAATATTTTAGTGGCCAATTTGCAGTAAAACATAGTAGGAAATAACCATAAATAAATCTGGGAACCTTTGTATTAATTTCTTTCGCTAGCTGTGTACATATGAGCAGCTTGCCATTTGCATATGTGAATCTTGTCATAACAATTTCAGGAAGTGATTTGTTAATAATCAAGTTCTCAGAACAGCTCTAAATCAGTAATTGATGTAGGTCTGAATAAAGCAAGCTTTCCGCCTGCCTATTTTGTGGAGCATTTTTGGCAAGTTCCAAGCTAGCGTGAAAACTAGCCATCAGAATAAAATTTAGGACAGCTGGGATGCTTTGCAGTGAAGACTTTTGGCTCCACAGTTCAAATAATCACAATAGCAGCTCAATTTAGCCTTTGGCTGGATAGGTTTGGCAGGGCACAATGAAAAATAATTATTTCATGGCCTGCTTATTTGTCCCTTAACAAATAAACTCTCTGACCTATGCAGGCTTATGTAAATATGCTGCCGTATGTGGGGTTGTAGAACACTGTCATGTCCCCATTTGGAAATGTGTTTTATTTCACTCTCACGTTACAAACTTTTTTCTTTGTTTTTGAGAGTTCTGTTTGGGAAGCAAAGAAAGGGAGAGGCAGTATTGGATACTGAAGCCCAGATAGGAAGGCACAGAGTCTAAAAAGCCATCTCACAGTCATCTTTCTGAAAACACATCCATTAGTATGCAGTGTTTTCACTGCCGTAATAATAAGAGCAATCATGATATGAACAAGTCCGTCTCTTCACAGCCTTCCCACGCGGGATGGAGAATGACAGCTCCTAAAGCATTTGGATATTTGCCTGAATGTATGCTGCTTAGCTAACCACGGTTCAACTTGCTTTCCATCTTATAGCTTCCTGGATATCCTTCTCAATTGTTTCAGTGACAGCTTAAAATGTGAGACTTGGAGGGTGGAGACAAAAGCTTAGCAAAAGGCTTTTTGTGTGTGTATTTAAGGGGAAGTTTTATTACACTTGATGATGGAGAGACGTGCCACAATGTTTTCTGTTCCTACGATTTTAGTATTTGCACTTTCTGTTGTACTGCCAGCACCCAATCCATAACATTGTCTTTCTGTTTCCAACTCTGGAGGTGGAAAAATACAAAGAAGAATACAGACTGATGTTTTTATCTTCTGACACCACCATTTTGGTTATAAAAACAAGTAAAAGAAGGCCTTTTTCCCAGTGATTTGAAAGATCTCTCTAGAACATCTGCCTTTACACTCTCATGCACACACACACACACACACACGTGTGCACACACACATGCACAGGGTTTTGCTAAGGTGGTTATGATCTGTTTTTAATAGTGGCATGCCTTCTCAAAGTGTCATTTAAAAAACTATCAGCAGTCATGTCATGCATTGGGATGAATTTCTAAATGTAAATTAGTTCTCTCCATAATTTATTTACATTTGTTTTCAGCACAACAAATGAGACATCACGTAGCTTCATAATTTCCCATGACCGAGACACCAGCATGAGGTGTGTAATTTACCCTGATTTAAGATGCTTATCTAGAAGTTCTTGCAACAATACCTGGTGGTTTGATTATTATTTTATTTTTTTTACTACTTTTTGCTGGCTTTTAACCCAGCTACTTCACCTCCTTTTCCATTTTTCAGATGGAAAAAGAAGTATAAACATGTCTGCTTCTTGAGACCTTTTTTCAGTAGAGGGATGTGAGGTTTCAGTGAGAGGGATGACTTTGTTGCCTTGTTTTGTGTGTTATTTTCTTGCCATTTCCTTCTCATTTGGTCAAACTCATAAGAGGCTTTCAGAAGGCACATTGAACACACCAGGAAGGAAGTGTTGATTGTGGACATTTCTGACGGAATAGTGATTGTTCAGACATGAAGCATGAATGGGAAGCATCCTGCAGACATTAGTTTTCCCCTTTTTCTCAGGTGAAATACTGAATCTCAGGCCTGGGCTCGGCTCTGCTACTGACTTTGAGTTCCTGATCAGCCTGTGGCTGAAGTGATGCTTAGAGTGAGGGGGGATGTGAACGCCAATTTTCAAGTAATGTAGACACAGTCATGTACTACAAAACTCATTTATTTTAAGCCCATAGTTGGAACATTTAGATGTCTAACTACTTGCTTGAGTATTTCAGGCAGGTAGATGATTAAAGGTGCAATGTACCATGCACACAGTTTTGTACCTCTTATCTTGCAGCCTCAGTTGAGGCTTGACTAAAAATCAGGGCAATACCTTTTGCTGTTTTACAGGGTAAGAGCACAGGTGAACTGAGAGACTGTGGTGAAAGTTACTGGTAGTTCAGCAGCAGTACAAAATGTTACACTATGTATTTGTGCTGTGGTAGTGGTTTTGGATGTCATTGTACAAAAATCCTGTACATCTTTATGGAGGTCTGCAGGGTTAACTGTATGTGGGTGTTCTTTTCCTAACTGAGGGGAAGCATGACATTTCTTTGTGTTCATTCCCAAAGCAGAATATAGTATCTTCCTTTAGCTGAATAAGCAGATTTAAAAAACAACAAAACAAAACACAAAAAAACCCCAACAAACAAAACCAATAGATTTGGACTGGGTTTTAATGTGAATTTTGTGTACAAGGACCCAGTTAAGATTTAAGTTTTGGCTTGCTGGCCATTTCCTTAAAGTTGCATAAGCCCAGCACCAAATTATGCTGATGGCCTATCACCAAATTATTTACAGAACTGCACTTAAATTATAGAAATCTTCCAGACAAGCAGCGTGCCGGGCAAACTATTTCATCAAAGTTATTTTCCGTGGTATACTTAAGCAAAAGCTTACAGGAACAAAATGAATCTTTTTTTGGTATGTGATTATGCCTATGTGGTAACAGCCTCCTTTTTACAAATTGATAGCTCTCTAGCTGGGAAAACAGAAGAAACTATGATATGAAAATCACTGATCTCTGTGTTTTTCTCAGTCTGAAACAAAAGTTTGGTGTTAGGGAAGTGCCAGACTAGGGCCAGCAGTAGATTGGCCAATTCTGCACACTGTCAGCTTGTTCAGGGTCTTGGAACTTTTTTTTCTTCTGCAGACTTACCGCTGCACACCTTTGCACCTATAAAATCAGCTACTGCAAAAGCACATCAGCTGGCTTTACTAGTTCTCTGTCACATCCAGTGGTCACTGTCCACTTTTACAGGGAAGTACATTTGCTTATCTGAAGGCAGTGTAGGCATTGACTGTGTTATCCCCATCTAGCAAGATTTGAGCTACTGTATGATTATGAAATGTACAAAAAGGATATAAATCCTAAAAGCAGTCCTAACTTCCTGTTATAATTGGCGTCCTTTCAAACTCTGTTCCAGCATTTAGAAATATAGTCAGGGTAGAACATCTATATTTGGGTTTATATGTAATGGTTGTCATACCTACTGGTTCGCTTGGAAAAATGTGGCATAGATCACTGTTTAAGGACTCTGGATGCAGTGTTTATGTTTAGCTCAGTGCTTTTTATCTCTGCTTTTTTAACATTCCATTTTTACTAGTTTGCACTGTGAGACAAGAATGCCTTCCCAGCCTGGGCACAGTTGTGCAGTTTTTGTTAAATGAATATAGAAGTTTGGGTTTTAAACTGACTCCTATGCTTAAGTCCTAGTGGGAAAACAGGTGGTTAACATCTGTGTTTTCTAGACATCTCCGCATCCATATCTTTAGGGGAAAATTCAGCCACTTGTAGATGGCAGACCCTCTGCACTTGAAGCCCAGATGTCGGAAACTTCACATGTGTAAGGAAGGACAGCAGGCTCAGAAATGAGTGACACCTAAAGATCTTTGCAAAATGAACATCTGATTTCCATCTGGCATTGGGCTGTGATGTTCTCTGAGGACTATACAGGGCATTGAGACCAGACCTGGGGAACCCACTCTGGAACTCAGCTGGGTGGACTCAA
Organism: Chaetura pelagica; assembly: GCF_000747805.2. Lineage (NCBI taxonomy): Eukaryota > Metazoa > Chordata > Aves > Apodiformes > Apodidae > Chaetura > Chaetura pelagica. The sequence continues at coordinate 2,382,930 of NW_009952796.1, read as the reverse complement.
TCCAGGTACAGGAGAGTAGAAATGCTCTAAAAGACAGGAAGATGCTTAAAGCTGGCTTCGTCAACAAAATGGAGGAGCTATGCTCTTGGGGCCCATTAACAGTGGTGCCAAGATGTCCACCACTGTGCAAATACAGAGCATTAAGTTTCTAAAAAACCCAAGAAGCTCCAAATTGTATATCACACAAGTTCTTTACTCTCCTAGTTGTAATCCATATCTCACTTATTGCTAGAGTCAACAGTGTAATAGTAACAAAAATACAACCTTTCATCATCTATTGATTTTCAGTCTTTAAAAACTGACAATAAGCTATTTTTTGTCCAATTTCTCAATAAATAGGAACATATATTGGTTTTCCAGTTTTATTGTACTACATTAGAATATATTTTACTGCATATAGTGGGTAATGTAGCATCAGGAGACATTTTTATGTTCAGCAAGTAACTTTTGATACTGCATAGCTTAACTGAGATATGTAAACAAATTTGTAATACTAGTTTAATTTAGATTACAATGCAGAATACTGAGGCTTGAGCTCATTTTTCTATTTATTCCATTATGATCCTCTAACTAATGGAGGAGAATTGCCATAAAAAATAATTACAGTAGAACATCAGTAAAGGTGAACATTACTTTCTTCCCTATCTGAAAGAGAGGGAGGAATTTGTAGTTAAGTAGCAATACAATATCTAGGTTTATTTCCTAGAAATCTACCACAGACAATGTTGTACAGGTTGGGCAACTCATAAATTCTGTCTGTGTGATACTGCATGTCAAATGATATAGCATGAGCATCTTCTTTCTCAGTGACCTCTGTTACCTTCACTCTCCTTTTTTAAAAAAGGAGACAGGCTGTATTATGATTTAGCTGTGGTAGACCTCGGGATGTGGATCCTGAGTTGGCTCCCCACCTGCCTTCGTGGTGGAAGGTAACCTGGTGGGTTTTTTTCCTTTCCAGAACCTGTCAGGATACACTGAAGATCAACAGTTGCCTCTAGCTCACTCTTGTAATGAGAAACCACAGTTTGATTATATTTACATCTCTGCTGTAGAAGCAGTTAAAACATTTATTATTTTCTTTTTCATAAAGAAGCAGTTAATTTTTCTTCTGGTGACGTTCGATCCCACAGCCAAAGACAGTAAGGTCTCAGTTGTTTCTATTGTACCACCAGAAAACCTGAGGTGGAAGTGCCACTGCTTGAGGTGGGGATGTGCAAAATAAACCCTGCTCTAAATCAGTGGTGCCACTGTGCCGCCAGCACTGGCCTTTGCAGACCCAAGTGGTTCTTCTGTTTCGAGGCTATCAAAGTGATCATCCTGGCAGGCTTCTCAGATGAACCATTTCACCTACATCATGAAACATTTTCCTGTACGCTATGATTTTAGAGACAGTTCTGGTTTATGTTTCATAACTATTGCACAGTAAGCAAAGAGAAAATCAGGCAAAAGTCTTCATTTTTGGTTAATTGGGTATGATTCTGTGAGGCAGAATCTTGCTCATAAGCTGCTGTGGATCTTGCTGTCATCTCTGCCTCATAGGATCGGATGCACTAGCAGTTAATAGATATCAGTGACCGAAGCCATTTATATTTATATGCAGAAGTGAATTGGAGCATGTAAAATTGGAAAGCAGAACCAAACCTAAAATTTTCTAACTTTGACTAGTGTGTCTGTATATTATTTTCCCATGATCTTTAATTACATTCTGTTCTGGAGAGGGGAGAAGGGAAATGCGAATCTAGTGCACCAACTGGGGGAAAAACAAACTGCTTTACAGCAGAAGTCTAGGTGACAGGACACAGCAAATGCAAAATTTGACATTCATATGAAAGTGAGCTAAACAAGACCAATAGCACAGAGCCAAAATGACTGCAACAAGAGGAATACAGGCGATTTAAGAAAACCACTGTATCTCTATTTATTGGAGTACCAAAGCTGACCTTTAAGGTGGTGGTGATATGATGTAGTTTTTGTAGGGCAGCACCTAGAGACATAGTTGTTATAGCGGGAATGCGTGATTGGATTCAGGTTCATGAGAAGCTCAGCTTAGAAGAGGATTGCCCTTCCATCTCTGAACATACAATATAGTGGGGTACTTCTTATTGCACTGAACGGAATGATGCTGTTTTCAGGACTGTTGTTTGCTGTGTTTGCTAATGAATTTCCAAAGGGTGTTTGAGCCTGGATATTTACTGTAGAGGCACTTGCAGTCAGTTGGAAGAGATGTGACTGAAGCTTAGTTCTGTGTGCATACAATCCTGCTCTCTGTGATTCTGCTTCAGGTTGTGTATTCAGTATCAGTCTGCAATAGTAAATAATTTGTAGGAGTCCAGCTGTGACTTAAGGCTACTCTACAAACCGTATCTAGGGTGCAGAGTCATGTGACATCCTTTTTCTTCTCTCACTGGATGAAATAGCCTTTCAAAAAATCATTCCCACTTCCAGTCAAAACAGTAAAGCCCGTGAACTGGGTATGTGCTGTTGCTGGGGTATAGCAAAAACGGTCTCTGCCCTCTTCTTTGGTTTTGATGTCTTCTTCATTCCCTTGGCTGTGAGCTGGGTCACGGCACACTGCTGTGCTCTCTTGCACCACGGGAGCTGAGTTTCTGTGCAGAAGTAAATGTCTTTGCTAAACAGCTTGACTTAACAGCACTATATGCTTCTGTAGGTGTAACTATTTACCGGAGTAAGGGGTGAGCAGACTATTTAAAAACTGAATTGACAACAGTGTCTGACCTGAAGGTATCATGTGTAAATAACAGTTTAGGCTCAGGTCTTACCTTTTCCTTCCAGTCTTTTCCAGTCTTTCATTTTTTTAATTTTTTTTTTCTTAATCCCTATTCTTTTCCACTTCCGGTTCATTAGCCTGGTATTCAAATGTCAGTAACAAGTTTTTTCTTGGTGTAGAGCATGTTCCAAAGGACCCAAGTTCCTCTCTGGGAGGAGGACCAGGGCAACAATGACACATCCCAGTTTAGCATCTTTGAGTGGCATGTGAGGGCATCTCTCCTGCTCCCCAGTGGCGTTAACCTGTGAACTGAATAATCATGGAGCCAACGGGACAGTGTGTCTTATACCTCTCTGCACCAGCTGTGACTGGTGTGGGTCCCTGGGGTGATATCAAAGATGAAATGAACTCTTGTGTGCTTGGATGTGTCAATTATGAGCAGACCATCATTCGACACCCATGTTGTTAGCAGATTCTGGGCAGTTTACCTCTACCCCCAGGAACTGTTGTATCAGTGAGCTTTAATCTGGATTCCAATATTAAATCTAACTTTTATATGAACCCTTAGGAAAAAAAAAGTTAAATTGTTTGAAAAAGAAAACAAGTGAAAGGTGGAATAAGAGGATATAGAATAATAATGATTTATTTTTTCTTTCTCTTTGGTAGATGCTAGGAAAAAAAGGAACATACTATGGATCCTCTCCTCTTGCTCCTTGTTTTTTGATCCAGCCCATTTCACACACTGGTCCCAATACCTTAAATCATTTCCTATCAGCTCTGAGGCTCAGAAGCCAGACTTCACTCCCATACCTTTTAGCACCACACTGGCTTGGGGCATTCCCTTGGGGAATCCTCTACAAGTGCTACTTCTTATCACTGTGATCTGGAGAAAGCATGCTGCACTTGGGCATCCAAGCCCAACATCACACTTAAGCCACATAAAGGCCACTTGAAATAATTCACATTTTTCATTCACCTTCTAAAGTAGTTGCTCAAAAATGTCCTACCTGTTTGAACTCCTTTGGAAGGCAGTCATTTTGGATCACTAGTCCACCAGCAGCCTATAATTGTTATGCAAAACATTGCACAAACATAACGTAACTAATTGCACAATTAAAATTGCTTTCTCCTCATCATCTCATTCATCATGGTCCTCATCCACACCTATAGTCAGCATCTGGCATGAACAAAGACTGTGTTTGTCACATGAATACATTCCTTTTGTAGTGAAAACGCCTTTTGTATAACCCTTTGTTACTTCAGGGTCTCGTCTCTGCGTTCAGAATGACTGAAAATGTTGTTTAGAAAGCCTTGCAGTGGACATCCCTTTTTCAAATGTGTAATGGGAATGTAATGCAATGGTCCTCCAGGGTACAAATCTAGCAACTCTTAGAGCTCAGAAAAGGGACCTAATACAGATGAGCAAAGGACTCTGCGTTTTCTTAACAGTGTTGAAGAAACAGTGTATTGCTACTTTTTTAAAATCTGAAGCAAATAATGAACAATAGCTGTCTTCACAGTGGACATTTCAAGGTCATCAGTCCTGTTAGCTTGACATGAGATGCATAATCAGTTCATTCTGATAGTCCACACCAAAACCAAGCAAACCAAACCGATGTTGAAAAGTGCAGGAGGTGGCAGGGAAAAGTCCAAGAATGTCTGTGAAGCAAAACGACTGCCTGGCACCCTTGCTGCCAGATCTAGGCAGAAGGTTTTGTGCTTGAAGGTACTGAGGGTGTCTTCGCCACTTGTGTAAGGACAGGGTGAGGAGAGCATCTTGGATTGGAAGCCTGAGGAGGTCTGCAGCACCATAATTCTTCATGGGAAAAGGAAATGATGTAAGGTTCTATTTCTGGAATCTTTTCCCACAACTCTATCAATTTAAAGAAATAAAACACAAACAGAAAATTGATTTTTGAATGACAATGAATTATTGTCATTAGAGGATATGTAGTTTTGTATCAAAGGAAAAAAAAAACACGTTGGTGTACTATGTGCTACTTTCTGAAGCATTACTTAATGTACCAGTCATTGCTGGGAACATGGAGTCCTTTTAATGTTAGTCAGGTAATATGTCATTCTCTGTGTAGAAACTCTTTGCAGGAGAGACATGAGTTATATACTGATGTAGTTATCAGAAGATCATGTGGTAGCATTAATGTGAGTCACTACAGTAGAGTTTGCCCCGTTTAAAATTTTAACATAATTAAATATAAGTGAGTCATTGTCCAAATTCTGCCAAAGTGGAGATGTCTTTAATTTAACTTATGCAATTCAGCTTGCATATGCCTTCCATAGGGTGAGCATCTTTCCCTTTGCACACAGCTTCAGGTTAAGTCTGGTCTGGTAGCTGTTCCCTTTCGCAATTCAGTGTGCAACAGTCCCATTGAAATCTGTGGCGGCTTCCGTAAAAATAGCTGGAACACTTAGACCTTAAACAGACCTCTCTGCTTCATTTTATGTTCTGCTGGTAATTCTTTAAATACACATAGTTAGATCAAATCAAGCATATTTTTGTTTCTGTAATAAAGGATGTGCCCTACATATCCCGGTGAAATATTTTCAGTTGCCTTCTACGACATCTGTCTCTCTACCAAGACAAAGACCAGAGAGAGGATTAGGAAGGTAAGGCAGATTTCTTAAAAGGAAAGCAAGCTGGAGGGTACTTACATTAGTATTTTACTTTTGTAATTATAAACTTCAATATGGTGGATGGCTTAGTACTCAGAGGTAGTTAAACCAGATTTTTATACTTGAATTTAAAACCATGATCATTGACATTTCTGGAGATTTCACAAAAAAATTGATTTCTGAGCTCTGAAGATGATGATGTACTATCTATGAGTCATTTGGCTGAAGAGGTGGCAGCTTTTCTTTCTTAGTTGTTCCTCCCCCTTCCCCATTTTCTCAGCTGCAAGTATAATTGTTCTCCTTCTATTGCTGAAATGTAACAAAAATGTGATTAACCATTGCATTCAGAAGTGGCTCTTAGTTTTGCTGGGAACAGAAGGGAAGAACAGGCATATATGGAAGTGTTGGGAAAAATGTCTGAATAACTCGGGAGAGGTAGTGTAAATGACTAAGGCTGCTCTGCTAATTTCTGACTAACTGAGCAGATGCTATTTTTTTTTTTACTTATTTGTCAATGTCTCACTTCATAGGGACATTAAATAATGTTTACTACTGTAAATTCTTTCCCATGAAGGAAAGAGTTGGATTTAAAACCATTTCAGTTTCACCCACAAGTTGTTCTGGATGATGTACTAAGTGTCTGATGAACTTGCATTAATTTTCAGATTTCATTGTCAGTCCTACTGTCAGGCAAATTTTCTGTGCATTACTGATTTACTTCAGATGTTTAGCACAAACTGTAAAGGGGATGACTAGTTCATTTCTTTGGGAGTTTCAGCCTCTCTCTACAAGCTCTATACTTGTATTAATATTACTATATATGTAGGATCCTATTTCTGAAAGGTAACCTCTGAGTCTTATGCCCACAGTTTTCCTCCTGGACTGTAAAATGATGTGCTACCTATCTTTGGAGCTCAGAGCAGGAGGCTGTGTCTCAGGAGAAACTTCTCTACTTTATTTAGATGTCAGTTCTCCTACAGAAAAACTGCAGCCTTATGCAAGAGGGTAGCATGTATGCTAGCCCATGCAGAACATAGCCAGCCAAGAGAGGGACTCTGGGAGTCCTCAAAGCTGCCTTAGTAATTTATTGATGACAGAGAGGAGAAATAAATTCCTCCTATGGTGTCCCTCCCCATGCTACCCAGTTAGTACTGCTAGCAAAGGAAGGAGGAGGTTCCCACACCTTCAACTTCACTTCCTGCAGAGGAAAGATTCTTCAGGTAAGAAGTCCTGTGTGCCATGTAAATAAATACTCACAAGCACATGATTTTTGACATCCTATTCCTGTTATATTTAAGTGTTCTTTCTTGTTCATGATCTCTGAGCTTGTTCCTTTTAATTTCCCCCTGCCTCACCCCCCCCCAGTCAGTAAAAATCTTTGTTGCAAAAATAAAGCTGCACAAATGTGCCTGAATAGCAAAGCACAGTGTCCTAAATGATGTAACTCAGGTTTTGGGAGCAGGATAATTGCAGTAGTGTGAGGCTTCTTTTAGAATAATTAGTCTTGCTGAGAACCAGGGTAAAAAAGCCTTTGCAGAGCAGAGTAATAATGCAGTTACACCATTTCCAGTATTCGTGTGCCCCCGCATAGCACCACAGATCAGAGCAGGCGTGCCCACAATGATGGTCAAGGAATGATTTAATCTTCACAGCCCTGTGCCAGAACTGTGATACAAAATACATGAGTTTCATTCTAAAGAAAAATGAACTCATCCTCCATACTAAACCAGGAGGCCTTTGAGATCGTTAAGAATTATTTTCCAAAGGAGACATTTATGTTTCCATTCATGGAGCCAAAGCCTTTTCTCGTGCCCTGTTTACCTGGCACTTGCCCACCCAGAAGTGAACTTTACTAAAGCTGCATGCACTTGCAGGTGTTGAAATTTCCATTTCAAAGTACAAACAATTCTAATATTAAAAAGGCTGTTTCCCCAGTGGGACTATGGGTTGCATGAGCTTTTTGACTTTTTTTTTTTTTTTTCACTTGTCTTTTTGATCATAGATGATAATGCTCTCTATCCCTTCTTTTTTTGTCAGCATCACAGTGGACAAAATGTCAGCAGAAGTTAAAGTGGAAAACATCCTTAGAGAGATAAAGGTTCTCTTCCACTGCCCACTATATGGTTGACTCTTCTGCTCTTTTCTGTTGGGGTTTAGTCTCCTGGGGGTGCTTCATTGCTTAATTTAAATTTACTTATCTGTTATATAAATAAAGGATAGCCTTGGCCATTAAGTAAATCTACTGATGAAGGGAAAAGGGATTTTCTAGAGCGCTCCTGTGCCTTTCTGAGACCTGGAATGAAAAAACATCTGATAAGGTAACCTTCAGCTTGCTTTCTGCAATGACTTTTACCAGTATTGATATTTTCAGGCATTGTATGTGAAGTGCAATAACCTTGAACTAACCACTAGCCAAAGGAATGACATCTCCAAACTCAACTGGTGAATTCCCATGCACTGTCATGTGTGACTTACTTTTTCCTTTCTCTCTGGGATGTCCAACTGGTACCAGAATGTTGGTTCTACCTGGCAGGTAACACTAGGCTGGTACCAGACCCGGGTGCTGTCTGGATTTGTCTTTGCCCTCAAGAAGTCTGCTCCTGTATTGTATAGTGAGGATAATCCTTTGTTTAACTTTTTTTTTTTTTTTTTAACATTTTGAAAGGAAAATAGGGGTCTCGTTCAGGTCTTTCCATTTTTGCATGATAGTACAGTTGAACAACGTGTACATGTGTTAATTAAACATCCCTTCTTATCACTGTTTTGGTAAGTGTCCTGTAAATTTAATCACTAAGACACCTCTGTACACATTACAATCCTTTTAAAGATCTAGAGAAAAATCCTGGTGGATTATTCAAAGCACTAAATCACACAGAATTACAGTAGTTATTAGAGGCATTAAAACCTGTGATAAGAAGCTTTATCATGCATTTTTGGGGAGGCTTAGTCTTTATCAGAGATGACTGTAAATAGAAGTGAACAGTTAAAAAAACTTGGTAACAGTTTATTTTATATTACTACAATCATCAGGCACTGTAATTACAGTATAATTACATGATACTTATTGCATAGTAGGTAACTTTAAGTGTCTTATTTTTCTGGTTTTTCTATTATCACAACCACCTGCAAGGCCTGAGCCAACAAGGGGCCTTATTCTACTCCCATTTACCCTGGGTTTACACACACACGCACACGCACACATCTTTATATATGTGCTTTGATTTCCTTCAGAAGGGTTGAACCTGTTTACATAGAGGAGGAACAGTGTGACATGCTAAAGTAGATACGATCTCTTCCACATACACATTTATCTAGACTCAGGAATATAAACAAAGGGAATCGGATTTTAGCTGTGCTTATATTTAACTATCTATTCGCCCCCCCTCTTTTTGGAACTAGAAAAGTTGTGATATTCTTAATCACTTAGATAAACCTCTCAGTTACAGACCCACTTAGTGTGTGGGTGTTTATATTATATCTGTAGATTATTTATCTCTGTACATCCACATCTGAATACAGATTAGATTAAGTTTCTGTTAATTGTGCTTGGACTGTGTGTGCATGCCTGTGTTTATGTATTTCCAGTAGTAACCCTGAAATGTTCTGTCATTTTGGGGTGTAGGCTAAGTGAAGATAACCAATTAAGTATGACTTCTTCTAATTTAATGCAATTTACAATGTTAAAGGTTCCAGTTAATTAAGAGCAGTTGTGAAGCTGGCAGAAGTGTTGTTCCTGTTCAAATTAAGAGCTTTTCTTGATAGCAAGTACAAAATATGTAATACAAAAGATAGCCCGTAAGCAATATGGAGTGATTTCTGCTCCTCACAGCTTTGGTAGGAGCACTATGTGCAGATTTGGGCAGTGCACCCCAAATACAGCTATAGAAAATTTGAAGTCCAAAGGAAAAGCAATGAGAGTGATAAGAGAGTGAGGAAATGTGAACTGTCAGGAAATACTGATGGAATGGGGGTGCTTAGTATGAAAAAGCAGTGTCTGAGGGAGAACATGGTGACAGGGCTGTAAGAATGCAAAAGCCTGGTGGCAAAGAAAGTAAGTACTTTATTCTCCATGATGAGAAGTGGGAGGGTTTAGGAAGTAATCTCTTAAATGGAGCCAAACAAAATTCAGATTAGGTATTAGGAATTACCTTTTAAGGTGGATAAAACAAAACACCAAGAAAAGGCAAGTAGGGATGTTGTGGCATTTCTTTTGGAGATTTTTCAGAAACAGGCAATAGTCCTGACTGGAGGACAAAGGGCATCAAGACATCTTAACAACACTCCTAGTGCAATTTCCTTTGGCTTGATGATAATCTGTTTAAGAATCATGGCTGTGAGGAGATGGTGTGTTCCCAGTTTGCTTACCAGTGGGTCAAAAGAAAAAACAGTTTATTGCTCATCTGAAATAAAAGCTCTGTGCAGTAAAAGGCCTTGAAAAGAAGCAGCATCCACCCAGGTTTGGTAGACTTCATTTCTATCAAGATTTGAGAGCAGATGCTACACTGACTGAAGCTGTTGACAAAACTTACTCTGGCAGTAGTGAAACCAACGGTAATTTATACCATAAAATCATTGTTTTGAATGAGTGCGTGCACATGCCACGCATACTTTGTACTGTTTAATAATGAATTGTACAGTGAGAATAATTGCATTTCCAAAAGAAGTGATCCTGCAGTTAACTTTAACTTTGTAACTACCAGGCAGGTCCTGCATCTGAAGTCTAGTAGCATGTGTGAATGTAAATTTTACATGTTCTAATTTCCTTTTCTCATCCTTTTGACTGAGTAAAATGTCAGGTAATATATCTGCTATCCAATGCCTGTTAATTAGGGGAATCCATGTTTGATTTTCAGGTGAAATTACTCGGAGGTGTGGGTATTTTTGTTCCTCTTTCTCATGGGAAACAACTGTCATTGAGATACCAGTATAATTTGTATAATGTTTCCTATTTTTTTCTAGAATAATTTTTTTGTTTATATCTGTATTAGCTGACATTTGTAGTAAAAACTGAGAGGCAATGATCCAGTTGGAGAACATTTTGCTTGATACATCAAAACTTCTTCTGCAGAAGATTATGGTACTGGTTTTTTTTAGGTAGTTGTGGGTTTTTTTCTTTTCCTTGGTTTTTGAACATACAACTGGTGAATAATTACTGTATTTGCAGCTTTCAAACTGTACTACAAGAGGACCATGCTCTTGTACACATGGAAAGTATGTTGCATTAAGTCCTAAACCTGCAGATGCTTTCCCTCTGGGAAATGCTTCAAACAGCTTTATTAAGGCTATAATTCCCCTTTAGCTACAGGTGATGCCCTTCTTCCACCTGTCCTATTATAAAATGATGTACTAAATGCCAGACTGATGAGTAACATAGAAACACTGCACTATCAGGATAGAAAGATTTAAATCTTAAGAACTAATTTGGGGTTTTTTGGCTCTTTTGCAGTTATTTGGCAGGAAACATGAACAGAAAGATGCTGAGGTTGCTGTTTATGGCTGGGACCATGTTCATGTAGTTTGCAGAATGTGTTTACTGTGTTCATTATGCTGCTCTAGGATTTGGTCTCCATTTCAGGGAGAAAGGCATCTGTGGTGTATCTGAGCACAATGAGAGAAGGACTTTCTATATTTCTTTTTATTCTTCCAGTATTATTAATGCTAAAGATTTTAAGGATGTGTTTTTGTAAAAATTCGTTTTAGTTTAGGAAACATTCTTTTTATAGAGGCACATGAAAGAGGAGAGGTTAGAATTATTTAAGGGAGGAGAATTAATTGTGTCACTTCTATGGACATTAGGCAAATTGCCTCACTTGGAGTTAAGAGGCAGCATGGGAGTATTTAAGTATAGGGTGCCTGCAATGCACTTTATGATGGTTTTAGCTTATGACCTTACATCATTTTATTTCTCTATTATAGCAAGACATTCCACACAGAGACTGGTTTTGTGCATGGTGTGGTAGTTAGCACCTCATGTCCTGAAGTCATGGCACACTGCGATAAAGCAGTGAAGGAAATGTAGAGTACTTGAGAATTTTGTATGATAAGCCAAGAAATAAAATGTGATATCTGATATGTGGTAGGATGGAAGATATGTAAATAAGATGGAAAAAAGTCTAACTCAGAAGTACGTTTGATGTGTTTTACCCATAAAAAATGGTACAGCAGATGCCACAGTACAGAGAATAACTTAAGAAGTAATTATGGGCCCCCCAGAAATACTAGACCAAGTTCCTGACTCCAAAGTTAGTTAAGATCTTACAGGTCAGTCCAGTGATTGTGCTTATTATTTATGCACCAATATGGCATTTCACAGAGGAGCACTCAGGCATTTAGGAACAGACTGTGCTGACTCAGAGCACTCTCTTGACTTGGGGACAGGGAATACCCTTTCTGAGCTTTATTTTACATGAAGGAAGTTCTCACAAGAGGAACAACAAGATGTCTTTGAACACAAGTCATACTAAGTTGTTTTCTGTATGGGAGCAGATTATGACCCTGCTGGCAGGTGCTTGTTTTAGCCTGACACCATGGATATTGCTGCTAAGGGACTTAAGCAGAGGTGGTTTATGGCTCCTAGATAGGTTTTGGTGCACATTATATGGTCCAGTCTTTTGCAAAGAGGACTATGAGTAGAGATGCAACTCTAGAGAACAAAGCTATCACTAGTATTGTGCTGCAAATCAAACACTGGCCTGTGAATAGACAACTTTGTGGAGCAAACTATTTTTCACAGTAAAGATGTTGTATATTCATTAAACACTTAGGCCTTGTGTTGTCTCTACACGGAATAGTACACCAGCACTTTTTCCTCAGTAAGTTCTCCTTCAAAAGAATTCAGAGTTTCACTAAAGTGATGTAACATGAGGTCTAAGACAACAGTTGCAGTTCACTAAGGCTTTGCAGATTTTAGGCTACTTGATGCAGTGAGATTCAGCAGTCTAACCTGCCTTTTTGCAAAGGTGTAACTGCCCAACTTCATCTGAATGGACATTGACTTTTCTACTCAGTGATAAGCCTTTAATTGTCACGCTTGCTAGTAATCTATGTGATCAAAGGTGTGTATTAAAGGAGAGGGAGGAGAGTGAAAAGCTCTTTATGAAAAGCTGCAAAGTCCTATGCAAGTAACAGCCAACTTTTTACAACAGGAAGGAACTGGGTGATGTCTCCATGCACATTCATTAAATAAATCAATAAAAGGCAAAGGCCAAGGAAACTGGCAAAGCCCTGGGCAGTGTCAGGAGCATCCAAAGGGAGGGCCAAGCTCCCTTGAGGCCAAAGACAGGTGACAGTCATCCCAACCAGAGCAGCTCAGCAGAGCCCATGGATATGTGTACCCCTCTAGAGGGTGATTTTAAACCACTTGTGTGTGCTTTTCTGTGAGCAGAGTCTTATGTTTATCTTTGGAGGAAGCTCAAAAGAGAACTGCCAACTTTTTGTGAATTCAGCCCTGAGTGGGACTGTGTTTGAGGTGTTGGTAGGCAAAATGTGGTTTAGCACTAGGAGGCAGTGCCTGGGAAATAGGATTTCTGCATTAAGTGTTTGGCTGCTAATGCATGTAATGGATTACATCATGTAAGTTTGGCATTCTTATTATTTGCTATTGGCTTTGAATTGAGCTTGTGTGACACTTAGACACTGAGATCCTCTGCTGAGGAAATGCTGTTCCAATCATCTGGACACTCCTCTAGATGAAGCAATGTTACCTACTACTTCTGCATTTAATATTTTCCCTGATGTTAAATAAATAAAAACACCAAAGGATTTCCCAGAAGGATTGGAAAAGCAATTTTAGAAATGTTGTTTCCAACAGAATCACTGGGAAAAAAAGACTATTCATTTCTATGGGAATTATGTTTCCATTCCTGGCTTCTTTTTATAAAGCTTATTTTTAAATAGAAATTCTTGCTGTCTATTCACATTTGATTTTAGGATTCCCTTAACTATCTGGGAGAACATACTCGTATTTAGAGTTTGTTCATCTCATCTGCTTCATTTCCCTATCTGTATAGTTCCTGGTGTACAGCACTTTGTTTGCTTTTTGGTTGTTTGTTTGTTTTCAGTTAGTTCAGTGGGAATAGTGTAAATTAGGTAGTAACTTTACTTATATTCCTGGGAACTACTTTTAACTGAGAAGTGGGTGATACTTGTTCCCAAAGTCAAATCCTAAAGCATCAGACAAACTTTTAAAATGGCTTCTGCTGCTCTCAGTATGCCAAATATATTCCACCTGCTCTTAGGGCTGCCTTGACGGTAGAGGGATTTCCAATAGATGGAGTTTCCAGGAGGAGCTTCCCTTTCATAGGACACCTGATGGATGGACAGCTGACGGTGGCAGCAATTTGGCACAACTGCCAGCCTGACATCAGTCTTGTCCCTGGAGCTGCACGGATGACTGTGCAGAGCAGGAGCTGGCAGCACAGGTACGTGACCTGTGTCCACTTTGTGTCTGCTAAGTTATCATGCACATGTTTTATGGGTGCAAATAGTAGCTGGAAGAAGAACAGAAGGGGTCTTGGCACAGCCTGAAATGTGTGCAAATAAATAAAAAGAAAAAGAAAAAGGAAAAGAAAAAAGAAGGAACATGGCTTGGCATAGCTAAAATGTGTGATTAAAGATGTGTACCTTCATTTGCAGATGAAGGTTCATTTGCTTCATAATGTGTGATTAAAGATGTGTACCTTCATTTGCTTTTCTTCATGCAGATGAAGCATAGTAAAAGAAATACAAGTGTCAGGTACCCAGAATTTCTCCCAGGAAGGCCAGAGTGATGAGTGAGAAGAAAGATGAACTTTACAACAAAAAGCCAGGAGAGATCTCAACATAGGAGATCTTTTTGCAGCATAGAGTTCAATGAGCAGTAACTTGTTAAATTATCACAGCAGAGGACACCATCTAAACACATACATAGATTTAAAAAGGTTTAATTTTCTTCTTTCCACAGTAGAAAGTGCTGTGTGGTTTCTGTTGTTATGACTTTTGACAAGCATTGTTTACACAAAAATCACATTATTCTCCCACTACTGACGTAGTTGATGATGTAAGTATGCCTGCTCAGGGCCTGTTCCTCAGGGAGGCAGAGCACGCATGGCACTCTGATCTCCTCGGGTTGGTCAGCAGCTCTTCATGCCAGGATTTTGGGACCGGCTGCTTTTGTGTTGAGTTCTCTGAGCTCTGTCACGGGAAGCAAGGTTTGGTACTCAAGGAAAAAGGACCTCATTTGAGAACCGCGGTACTGGGTAAATCTCCCTTTTCCTTTAGCAAAGCATTGCGTGCTGCCTCTTCTGAAAGAAGTACCCTTCTCTGAGGGATAGTCAGGACGCTGTCTGGCGCGGTGCAGAATAGAGACACAAATTAACCCTATCTCTGCATTTAGCAGTGACAGTAATACTTTCCTAGGCACGGCTTAAAATGTACGACTGTTTGTTTTTCTGTCTAAGTGTTGTTAAACTATCTTCAAGGTAGATCTCTTCCAAAATCCATTCCAGACAGAGAAGAGGGATTGTCTGAGAGAAGCTGGCAGCAGCACGACATGCTGAACATGCGCTGCCCGCCAGCAGCGAGTGCTGCTCCGAGTAAGACATCAGGGAAGGACTTTGCACAGGAAAATAATGAAAGCACTGACAGGGTGAGACCACATGCAGAAAAGGGAAAGCTTATTTCCTCAGATGCAATCATGCTTTATTAAAGGAGCATCGTGAGGAAACAAATCAGATTATAAAAAATTACTTCTCACAGAAGCAACAGAAAAGAAATTTCTCATAGGAAGGCAACACTAACTGAAGTGTTTTTATGCTATAAAAACATATCAGTGTTGTGCTTGCAGCCTGTGAGGAAGAGGTAAAGAAAGTGAAACTAACTGGGAACAGCTCAAACTAGCTTCTGTGTAGACTAAGAGAAATAAGAGATTCAAAAAATAATTAAATTACTTAACAGTGCATTAGACAACTTTCTAAGTGTTTACTTTAACACAGAAAATATTTGTTCTTGTGTCCTTGCATGCAACCTTTGTAATTTTTCTTCAGTTTTCACCTGCCTTACTTACAATGGCAATAATTTGACCTCTTTTCAGCAGACAGCCCACGAAGACCCCCTGTTTGTTACACATGTAGCTGAAGATATTGGCAGATCTACATGTAAGGCCAGCAGAGCAGAATGCATACTGTAGTTCTGCATTTAATTTCTAACAGTTAATTATTTGCTGGTTCTGAGCAAAGGTTCTGTATTCAGTCTTGTGCCAAACATGGTTAGCATTAAACCCATCCCATGTATTAAGCCTCTGGGCTAAGGGATGCAGATTTGCTACTTCAGTGTTTTTTCTTTCTGCCAACTGCTTTGTTCTGACTATCTATTCTGTAGCTGTTGTCCCAGTGATCTGAGTAATCTTCTTTCCAGTGGCTCTTAAGCCTCTGTGTGTTCATCAGAAAATGCCTGGTTTGTTCCATGCCATAGGCAGGTAGTGGTGAAGAGCATGGGGAGTGGGGTGTGAGCTGGAACAGAATATCGGGGAAGACTCAGTGAGATAAATGGCATAGTACTTATGCAAGAGGGAGAGGAAAAATCCTGACCCAGGGCTGAGTTCAGCCCACATGTTGTCTTTGGAGAGACGGTAGGGTAGGAGAGAACAGGCCCAGCAGCACATAGCATGGAGGCACGGTCTCCAGCCTGTCTCTGCATGCCAGACACAGCCGGGGGGAAGCAGACTTGGCTAGCAGCTTCTTGCACCAATGAGCATCCACTAGTTTGTGACTATCATGGTTTACCCCCATGTAGGTATAGACCAAATGTCCCTCATTTTCAGTTTGTGTAGTTGTGAATCAGTGGGCTATAGATGTACTTTTGATATCAGGTGACAGAAGTGGAGGCATATGAGAGCCAACATATAAAATGGTATAAATTGGATCACATTTGGGTCTCTTGTGTTGTCTCAGTGCCCAGGGATGACATAGGATGTAATACCCATTAGCAACGTGGGAAGATAGGTGTGTAATTCTCACTTTGGAGGAAAATACTTTCCTTAGTGTCCATGTGCCAGCTGCATTGACTCAGAACACTGTAAGGAGCTCCATTAAGTTCTATTGGGTCCATAATCTGCACATTAAGAAAAATTTACATGATAGATGGAGCTGTTAAAGTCTAATTGGGTAATCAAAAATTAGTTAATGTGCCAAAATATGTATTTAGCTGATAAACTCTAATGGTTCCAAAGGGTTCTAGTATTAATAGAAGGCATGCTTGCACATTAAGGAGTTGAGAGTAAGATATTGCACTTCTAACACTTGTTTCAAATAAAGATCTCAAAGCATTGACAGATATTAAATCACATATTGATTAGATTTTTCCAAAATATCCAAGTCTCAGGGGGAATATATGTTAACAATGTGCATTTTGCACATAAATAATAAATTATAATTTCCCCCTGCTTCCCAAGTCTATCATGTGCAATAATCACTCCTGCCCTCAAACCCAGTTAAAATTTCTCTAGGCTGGATCTTCTTTAATTGAACCATATTATGACCCTGGGATACACTGTGTCCACTTGAGTGATAAATAAGTTGAACCCCAGTGAAATGAACTGTTTTGAAAAGGGTTAGAGGTGCAGTCAGTGGCAGACTCAGTAAAAGAACATGGTGGTGCTGGTTATTTCTCCTCTACCCTGCAGAGCAACCAACACAGCATTTGTGTATTCACAGAGCCAGAAGGATGTTTTGGCATTCTGAAAATAGCTTCCTTACCTATTTGTTCAAACTTCTTTATTTTTTAAATGGAGGAAATTAATAAGAATGTTAAAATAGCTCTTCTGCTTAATAGTTTCAAAATGTCCTAGTGTATTATTAGTAGCACACCACTCCCACATTATAATAGCACATGGTTTGGTGTTTGTACATCATCTAGTGTAACGGGGACCTCATCCAAAAGGCTTTTGTAGGCTTTTCTGCAGTTCAGATAATGATAGCTTTATTTTGAAGTGGAAAAACGTTATCCTTGTTTTATGGGAGAAATGGAGGCAGAAAAGTAAAACCTGTGACAGAAGTAGAACTAGACTCCAGACTCAGATGTTGCTTTGCTGCTCTGACTACTGGACCACAGCACAGAGGTATTCTTAGATAGAGCCTTTTAAAAACAATGTATGCTTTGGTCCTATACAATCTGCCTTTATTTCTTTGTGGGATTTATAGCAATCATGAGTGTACTCTAGTGCCAAAGTAATGGCCAAAGTCCCTTCTGTTCGACTAGGCATGACTTTGAGGAGGGAAAGATAATATCTCCCAAGAAAACTCAAACTGAGGGTAGCCTAATCCTATCTACATAGTATGTAAATATTTAAAGACAAACTGCAACAGCCACATTGTTGAATATCCTGCTTTGGATGACTGTCACATTTTTAATGACAGTTGAATAGTTTTGTATTTTATTTATGTGGTGTCATTTGTTTGCTGGGGAATAGGAATTGAACCCTCTCCTTGCCTCTGAATTTGAAAATGTATTTTCCCCAATATCATTAGTTGAAGGACGTTACAGAACTGCATTTTTTCTTTTCCATATAAATAAATAAATAAGCCAAGTGTTGTTATTGTTTGCTGTCTAACATACGTAGATCCAAAGGTATACTCAAATGCTGCTTCAAAAAGATGAGTCAAAGTGACTTTTTCTGACATCTGTCTAGGAAGAGAGCAAAAAACCCAGCCTCATAGAAACAGAAGTAGCAGTAACAGTCACTTGGCTTTTCGGGAAAGCTCAGGCCTGAGAAAGGAAGGGAGAGGGGAAAAAAAAAGAAAAAAAGGTAGGGAATAATGAATTCATCAAGCTGAAAATGCACAGGGCAATGGAGCGCTTAGATTTCAATAGAAGGCGAATGGAAAGAGAACCCCCATTACTGTTGAGATACACCGACATGGCTCCACTAATCGCTTGGTCATGCTTGGTAGACAGTAAGTCATCATGAGCCCTGACATGGTGAGAACAGGTGCAAGGGTTTGTTGTAAGAAGAAATTGTTTATTTAATATCCGTAACCAAGATCAGCCTCTGCCTTTACCTTGCATCCCTGTGCCCAAAGCCGTCCCTTTCCGCAGGGGAAGAGCGCGCTGGGCAAGACCTTCTGGCTCCTGCTGTGGAGCAGACCTGGGCAGCTGATAAAAATGAGGGCATGTTTTTGGTAGGGTGCAGCTGAGGTGATTACAGGCAGAACTGGCATGTAGCGGCAATTAGGCATGTGCTGGTAATGAGAGACAGCACTGCTGTGGTCTCAGTGGAACGAGCTGGTCAGTTCAGGTGTGGTTGTGCACCAGAAGGAGGGTGGGAGAACTTACTACATCTAGCACAGGGGCCATGAGTGTGAAAATGAGCAGGGTGGTACTTCAAGTAAATTGCTGGATGTTTGTCCTCTTCTGCTGCCATTGTTGTAAAATGTATTATGAGCCCCTTCAGCAGAGCGTCCTGTCCTTTCACAACACTGTCCTACCAGATGAGCAGCTGGGTGTATTGTGGAGGCTCTAATAAAAATGGCATATTTAATATACATCAGGATTTAGATTGGACAGGTCTTGAAATACCTGTCACTGTATGGGTGTATAAACTGAGGTATCTTAAGAGACTTCTAGGACATTTGGGTCATAAATTCATTTTTGTAAATAAGGGATTTAAATTGCATTTTTAAAAGATTTTGAACAGTCTGTCCCGCCAAATTTGCCACTCCTTTGAACAAAATTTATAGTACGTACTAGCTTTGAATTTCATTAAAGCGTTGACATGGCTTTTAAGTGGGAAATGCCCCCTCTCTTTAACAAATAAACCAAAACAAACTAAAATCTCCTAGACTTTTTCTTGGAAAAATGACCATTTCTGTTTGAACAAAAGGAAAGATGCTGAATCGAGTGATGCTGGGCTGGGAGAATAATGGTCTCTGGGAACTTGCTAATGTAACATTGAGGGAAGTCTCAGAGCCCAGTCCTTTGAGATAGGTAAGTTTTGTTTGATTAATGCAGTGGATGAGAGCTTGGAAGAGCTGGGCTCTATTCTTGGCTCCTGCCACAGACTTCCTATGTGCTGATGAACAAGTCTTTTAGACCAACACTTTTTCTTTGTGAGAATTTCCTTGCCTTTTAAATCTGTGGGGAATTAAATGCAGTAGACAATTAGATTCACTTCCCCACCTCCTTCAGTAATAGATTAAGTGGAGAGGATATAGAAACATGTTTAAAAGACCAAATCAATGCACTTATTTTGTAACCAGGAAATAAAGGGAACAAGCTGTTGTTTTATTAAAAATACACATCTGCTTTTTTTCCTCTTGGCCTCTCTCTGAGATAAATCAAAATCAGTCTTTGAAAGATTAATTGAGGAGTCTGTATCTCACAAAAATGTAGCCAGTGACTTAAAAAAAAAAAACAAAAAAGAAAGAAAGCAAGCATAGTGTTGACTAATAAAACTGTCTAGCTGTACAAACCTTTAAAATCAAGAAATTGCCTGTCCATGTTTTTTCTGTCACATAACTTAATTAGCTCCACAAATAACACTGGCTAGTTCCCATCTATCAGTTAGCCCCGTACTACTGTGAAATGATCATTGAGAAAATAGACATTCTTTGTTCCTTGTTTTACAGTACAGGACATTCCCTTCATTCTGACCTGATGAGAAAGGAAGACTCTTCATACTCTTTGTGAGAGTGTGGTTATCTTGTAAGGCCCCTGAATTAATGTACAGATTTGCATTATTTCTGTATGAGAAATAATTTAGTGTCCTGAACACACACACACACACACACACACATATTCACACAAAATCATTAAATCTAGAATGCTGAACTGCGATCTGCTCTAAGGTGTTATTCTACAATTAAACTAATACTAGGGAAAG
>NW_009952796.1:2298218-2362702 GCF_000747805.2 Chaetura pelagica | reverse complement strand
TGAGACCAGAATTTAATTAAAACTAAAACAAAACCTTGTGCACTTAAGACAGAAATGAAGATCTGATATATTTTTGTTTTCTTCCTCTTTTTTTTTTTCTCGTCAAAAAGATAAATAATAATACAGAAAGAAAAAGTAAATTGAACTCAGCTCACTCTTTAAGAACAAAACCCAAAATTCCTTGAGTTAAAGATTAGTATGGCTGGGTAGCAGGTTCACTTAAAAAATTACAATTGTTCCTGCAGTCCTTAGTCAGATGAGATAAGGTTTTTTTTCTGATGAGGCATGTATGTGAGCTTGTTAACTGAACCCATAATTAACAGACTTGTAACAGCTAGAGCCCCTAGTACCTTAAGACTGAAATATCTTGAAGGTGCTGACTTGTGAAAGCAGAGGTTTTCTAAGGTCATACTTGTAAGCTTTCTGAGTCACCAGAGGGACAGATATAGTATTTTTCAGTCTAGCCTAGCATCAAAATTTCTGTTAATAGTGGCTTTGGTTTTAATCTTCGCAAACAATCTCCAACTTGTGGAGACTGAGCTGAAACTGTTTCTTTCCATTGCCAAGTGTTTTCTACCATCAGAAGACTGCAGACCACCTTGTTGTGAGAGGCAGTCTGCATCCAGAACAAAGCAGTTTGGAGTGGCTAGAAAAGTAGGGATTTATGGCATGACAGGTAGGTAACTGCAGCAATACCCACCCTCCAGGAGATTGTACTTCTGTTTAGTCCTGAGTTTCCGCAAGTCTAACTTATTACGGTGTCAGTTACTCAACATCTCTCCAGTGAATAAAAGTTCGGTCTGAGGATCTATCCATTGTTCTTCTTGATGAGGAGAAAATAATTGAGTTTAGGCCAGGCATAGCTAATTTTTCTGACTATAGCCGAAGCCCTGAATATCCGCCTTTAGTTTAGATCATATTTCCCTTTGTGGTATCTGAGAGTCTTTAACCATCATGATAACTTGCAGATCCTTACTTAAAAAGGAAAAATTAAAGAATTCAGTATGCCAATTTTATCTGATTTAAAAAAAAATAATAAATGTACCCTCTTTCCCTGAAGTTTGTCACGCTAATATTATGTATCACCAAAGTTGGGTAAAAAGATAGGTCATTCAAAAAAGTGGTATATTATGAAGGTTGTTCTTTCAGGTTCATAAAGTGATCTGATTTCATTTTGAGTTCCCAATTGATGTTTGTTTTTATTTAAAATGTCTGTAAGGGTAACTGCTCAGAATGTACTATCCAAGATAATAGCATTAACTGGCATGGCTGCAAAATCAATAATAGTAACAAAAATATACCTCTTCTGATTAAGAGTGACATAAAATAAATTCTTTAACTAAAATGGATATAGTCAACAGTTTAAATGCATCTTAAATACTGTAATGCAGTTCATAGTTCTTATTTTAACTTTCAGATAATTTTTTAAAAACAACCTTTGAAAATGTGTTTTATCTTCTCTCCTTAGAGAAAGGCATGGAAAACCAACCTGGAAAGTATTTTGCTCCCTCAAATAGAGCCCCCACTCACGAAAATAAACTTGATAACAAAACAGTAGTGGACTTCACCTAGAGAAACCATAGACTAGCTTTGAAGGACAGGTCCTTGTCATCAGTCTTCATGAGAAACAGCAGAGCAGAAATAAAAATAGATCATTGACCAAAAATATCCTTTTCCAGCTGGGTCATTTAAAGAACTGTCTTTTTTTAATCATACATACAGCTGATTCCAAAACTACCCTCAAAAGGGGTCTAACTCCAAGGTCAAATCCTCTGGAGGGTTTTGTTGTTGTTTTCTTGCTTTGGATATTTTTGAGGGCAAGGGTGGTTACAGGGATGAAGAAGAGCCATTTGCAAAAATATAAAGCCCGGATTTGAGTCTTTGAGTCAGGTGTGCAAGTGTACATTCACAAGTTGTGACCAGCACTTGGGCACATGTATCCCAGTCGTGTCACTTCCAAACCAAATGGATTAGCTTTTTGCAGTCATCTCTGCACTGACTCATGGGTTGACTTAGCACAGTAATCCAGATGTGTGGGCCACATATGTTGATGGTACTCCATTAGCTGACCAAAGTTGATTATTAATGTCCTTCACATGAGAAACCTAAAGGCTTCTAGGAACTGAATGGGAACAT
Organism: Chaetura pelagica; assembly: GCF_000747805.2. Taxonomy (NCBI): domain Eukaryota; kingdom Metazoa; phylum Chordata; class Aves; order Apodiformes; family Apodidae; genus Chaetura; species Chaetura pelagica. The sequence continues at coordinate 2,360,566 of NW_009952796.1, read as the reverse complement.
TGAGCACCCAACATAGTATCTTCATAAAGACACAGGTCAACAGTATGGCAAGTTAATTTTAACCGAAAAATGAAAAAATCCATTACTTTAGTGGTCTTCCAGCTGTCTGATGTTTGCTTTTTAGAGATGCTGTATTTGAGGTTAGATTCATATATATCAGGGTTTTTGTGATATATGCAGTTGAAGCAGCCCAGAAAGCCAACTGTATCCTGGGCTGCACCAAAAGAAGTGTGGCCAGCAGGTCAAGGGAGGTGATTCTGCCCCTGTACTCACGTCTCATGAGACACCACCTGGAGTACTGTGTCCACCTCTGGAGCCCCCAACATAAGAAGGATATGGAGATCCTGAAGAATGTCCAGAGGAGAGCCATGAAGATGATCCAAGGGCTGGAGCACCTGTCCTATGAAGACAGGCTGAGAGATGGGGCTGTTCAGCCTGTAGAAGAGAAGACTCTGGGGAGACCTAATAGTGGCCTTCCAGTATCTGAAGAAGGCCTACAGGAAAGCTGGGGAGGGACTTTTTACAAGGGCTTTTTGTGTTAGGACAAGGGGTAATGGATTAAAACTGGAAGAGGAGAGATCTAGGTTAGACATTAGGAAGAAATCCTTAGGTTGAGGGTGGTGAGGCACTGGAAGAGGTTGCCCAGGGAAGTTGTAGAAGCCCCATCCCTGGAAGTGTTCGAGGCCAGGTTGGATGGGGCTCTGAGCAGGGGTTGGAACTAGATGATTTAAGGTCTCTTCCAACTCAAACCATTCTATGATTCTATGAAATATTCTGCATCTGTAGATTACTTTTATTTTCTATTTAGCTGTGAGAGTAAGACAGTAGAAAAGTACCTCTTCACCTCTTCCCCATGTGGCTAGACAGTGCCCTGACAAAGGGATTTTCACTGTGCAAGAGCAGCAAAACAACCAGAGGTTCACAGGGTGTTGTGCGGGTACATGTTGCACAACTTCCTTGTGTCTTGGCATGTAAAAAAAAAATATCTGAGGAGCAGAAGGATGAGCAGCATGCTCAATGGCAGACCTGCAACAGGGGTTCACCAGTTCCATGTAAGCGGAGAAACCAAGGGGGCTGTAGGAGAAGCTTCCCCATGGCTGTGCACGCTGATGTGCAGCTCCTAGCAAGGCACCACGTGCACTCGCTGCAGCTCTGCAGAGTTTTGCCCCATTCCGTGGAAGCCCAAGAAGAGCTCCAGGTCTGAGCTAACTAGTTTAAAGCTATCTGCTACAGTGTAAGTGCCCTGGCATTTGCAGAAGTCTCACCCATTGTGACAGATCTTCAGCTTCTATAAACAATTTTTGGTCAAGTGGGGGCCACCAGTGCATACCAGCTACTTGTTTTTGCTGCCAGCTAAAATGGAAGTTTGGCAAAGCTCCCCTTCGTACTGTGGCATTTCACAGAAAGACACATCTGGGAGACTACTGGAGACAATTCAGACACTGCGTAAATTGTTTATTCATCCTGGCTCTTTCTTTTAACACATAAGCCCAGCTTGAAGGAGAGATACAAAATAAAACAATATTGACAAGAGACATAAAAATATGAAGATTCTAGTTCAGGACTATCAGAGATAATGATACCTAAACACCTTAACCTCAAACATATTAGTCTCACATATCTCAATCAATATGGATTCTCTCAGAAATCAATTTTCAGCAGCAAATATGATTGTTAAATAATTCACAAGTTACAGGCCTTCGGGCAAGAAGAGGTTAGAGAAGCAGAAGGAAAGTGGTGATCTCGACCTGAGATGTGATTTCAATTAAAAGAGGAGAGCATCTGTAAAACATAGTTGTATGTTCAAGGTGTCAAATTTTTTAAAGAAAAAAGGATTAGAAATGTAAATTGCAGTCTTAAACATCATGTTATTTAAAACACATTCTTATTTTTCTTATACTAGCAGAAGGAATCCATTCAATTGATCAGCAAGGAATGTGTAATTTTAAAAATCCTAGCCTGGCATAATTTCTTCTGTTTGTTTTTGGTTTGTTGGTTTTTTTCCCAGTCTGTATTACATAGCTAATTTATTATGAAGTCTCAGTGAAAGACAGCAGCAGTGCAAAACTTTAGGAGATTCTCTCAAACTCTCTGAATATGTCTGACCGAAGGCATTAGGATTTCTCCCTGTTATCAATTTTATTTTCTCATGTCTGCTTCGTTCCATACCTGTGTTTTCATATGTCTTATTAGGTGAATGACAGTTCTTGGCAGGAACATTATTTTAGTTACATAAAGGTCAACGTGGGAGAAGCCTTATGAGGTGGGATGGTACTAGCACTCCAGTACTTTTCTCAGGGCCTTATCATGCCTACTGCAGCACAGAGAAAGATTTGTATTGATCTGCTGAATCTTGGATAAGGCTCTAATTATACTTGTGTAAATTTGGAATTACATCACTGAAGTTAATGGCATAATAACTATATTAGATTAATGCAAATATTCATATTCAGGCCCTGAATTATTTGGATTTTTAGTTTTGTTGAAATGTCCATAGACACAAGTTATAGTTTTAACACAATTTAAAAATCAGAATTTAATTAAAAATATTTACTAACCTAATTATTTCTATACCAGACATCTCTTTGAAGTAATTATAATGCTACATTTTAATCTGATGTTATCTGTATTCTGCCAGGGATTTTTCAATGGGCATTATTTGGATAAATATCAAGCACTCCAAATGCATTTGAATTCAACCCAGGCCAATAATGGTATTACTGTCTGAAGGCCCTCAATAGGTTTAGTCAGATGAGCTGGTGAGCTTATTCCGGTTTTGACAGCACTTAGATGCTCTGATGTCAGATGCCAGTAGAACAACTCAAGCAGATGGAAGAATAGCATTGAGAAGGTACTTTTAATGAGGCACAACAGGGGCTTTGTTCAGAGACCAAACTACATCCCTAATCTTTGAAGTTACCTGAGCAAAGGCTCATTGGTTTGGGGTTACCACCTGTGTGGCAAAACTTGAGTCCTATGCATGTTTTTTATTTCTTTCCAAAGCACCCCATCCTTCACTTGCACAAAGTTTCAGTTACATCAGAGCTAAAAAAAAGAAAAGAAAAGAAAAATTTCTAAAACCTCTCCCTTCAGAACTTAGAAACACCACCTAAGTTTGCCGTCTCTAAGATGGTTCAAAACATGCAAACTTGGAACAAAAAAACACCTTTCAAATATAATTCAACTATCTGTGTCCTTTCTGTTAAATAATATAAAAATTTTTATCTGTTAGGAGATGCAGGAAAGAGTAAAGGGTTTTCTCACCTGTGGATAATGAGTGGATTGTGCTGAGAAGTGAAAGGCAGTGCCTGACTGCTGGTAAGAGGGGGGACAATACCAAGGAAGATCCTGTAGATAGTTTTGTTGTGTAGTGATGGGAGAGAGGACTTGATCCACTTTTCTATCTCAGCTTACTGTGAAAACAGAAAACTTGTATCCGTGAATGGGGTCACAGTCTGAGCCCGTGTCCCAGTGAAGTATATGAGTATACGAGGGACAAGGGAGGGTCTTTACTGCTATGGATTTACAGCCAACCATGTTAAACATTCTTTCAGTCAAAAATGGACTAAAGTAAGTGTAATAAGTATACCATATGTTTATTTTAGTCTTCTTTGCTAAATCTGATTTTGTGTTGTACGAACTTTGTTTTTAAAAATATATTTTGAAATGTGATTAGTGGGGAATGTCATTGAAATTTATTGTACTATTAAAATCCTATTGGGTCTTTGTTTATGAAATATATTTTCCTGTATTTGAGGTTTAGGGAGGCTTGATAATGAGGCTGTGAAGATTCATGGCCCCTTTTCTGCAACTTAATTTAGGCTCTATATCAAATATGTAAAAGAACATTATATCTTCCTGCAGCCTGTGTGTGTGATACATTTTTGTATTATTTCCCTGCCAGTGTTACTTCTTTTACAAATGCAGAGCTGGAAATGGTGACCAACTGACAAGCTTATCTTCCTGTTATATTTTTGGCTAGAAAGAGTAAATCTGAAAGGTGTTGTGGTCATGAATTTTATTAAGGTGAGACATGTCCATGGCCACATGTTCACCAAAGATCACATTATTCTTCATTTGAAATAATAATGGACAGCCAGCAGTGAGATTTGTGAGGAGATCTGTCTCTGCTGCTGACTGAGAACTTCTACCTTCCGTTGTAGGACACATGAAGATAAACGTTTCCATTTGAAAACGTTATGGTGACCCCAACCACATGCCAGTAACCTGGCAATGAGCTTTAGCTTTAGAGGTGTAGCTGAGAGATCCTCTTGTCCTTAGCTGTAATGAACTTTAGACGATGGTCATTACAGTGGAAAGGTGTTATTTTTATGTTCACAGAGTTGGTACGATCTCCTCTTTGATTCTGCTGCTGATTGGTGAACAGAGATGCATGGGTATGGTAGGATTGGTTCACAGACTTATATAAGCTTGACGATACCAAGCTGTGAGGTGTGGTTGACACCCAAGAGGGAAGGGACACCATCCAGAGGGACCTTCACAGGCTGGAGAGGTGGGCCAATGCCAACCTCATCAAGTTCAATAAGACCAAGTGCAAGGTCCAGCACCTGAGTCGGCACAACCCCAGGCACAAATACAGGCTGGGGGGAGAATGGCTGGAGAGCAGTCCTGAGGAGAAGGACTTGGGGGTGAGAAGCTCAACATGAGCCACCAGTGTGTGCTGGAGCCCAGAAAGCAACTGCATCCTGGGCTGCATCAAAAGAAGTGTGGCCAGCAGGGCCAGGGAGGTGATTCTGCCCCTCTGCTCTGCTCTGGTCAGACCCCACCTGGAGTACTGTGTACAGTTCTGGTGCCCTCAGCACAGGAAAGACAGAGCTGTTGGAGAGGGTCCAGAGAAGGGCCATGAAGATGATCAAAGGGCTGGAACACCTCTACTATGAAGACAGACTGAGAGAGTTGGGGCTGTTCAGCCTGGAGGAGAGAAGGCTCCAGGAAGACCTTATAGCAGCCTTCCAGTACCTGAAGGGCTACAAGAAATCTGGGGAGGAGCTTTTCACCAGAGAGAGTAGTGATAGGTCAAGGGGTAATGGTTTTAAACTGAAACAGGGTAGATTTATGTTAGACATCAGGAAGAAATCACCATGAATGTAGTAAGGCACTGGAATAGGTTGCCCAGGGAGATCATGGAAGCCCCCTCCCTAGAGATGCTCAAGGCCAGGCTGGATGAGGCTTGTGCAGCCTGATCTAGTGTGAGATGTCCCTGCTCACAGCAGGGGGTTGGAACCTGATGATCTTTAAGGTCCCTTCCAACCTTATCCATTCTATGATTCTAACATTCTATGACACAAGCCCCGAGTAATGGGAATGACTTACGTAAAACTCTTGCTCCCCCATCAAGCCCCAAAGTGAAATCTTTCATTTACCGACGCCTTTTGGATGGGTAGGAGTCTGTAGGGAATTAAACCATCAGTTCCATCTCTAAAATTGTCATGAGCAGAAGGTCCCTGGTTTGAATTTTTCTTTCAATCCTACCTCTGCTGTGTTTGAGACATTGTTTAGCCAGAAAAAACAAACCTTTAGGGCCAGGCTTTCCTTTTCAGATGTATCCTGGGATGTCAAGAGATCAAAGTTCTGCCAATTGTTCCTCATTCAAGATGCATAGCATGGCATTATAATACTCAAAAAATATTCATTAGACAAAACAATTGCAATAATTATCTTATAAAAAGTCAGGCAGGGTAATTTCTTTTAAAATGAGGATAATCTCCAGAGAAAATTCTGCTCCAAATTTTGTTTTGTTTGTTTATTTTTGGCTGGATGGTTTTAAATAGAAATTACTGAGGTGTCAATGACCTCTGGGTTCAATTGAATTAAGACATTTTAATGAAGTTTAAGCAATATTGGTGTTTGCTGAGAGGTAAAAAAATATTGCAAAAATGCCACCTACATAGATATAATTTTGAAGCCACAGCTAAAAATTAGGTGGCAGAGGGGTTTTCAGCATTTTGGTAAAGCCCTTGAAATGTGGAAAACCAGATCTCATCCTCAGCCGTCCTCAGGATGTTCTGGTTTTTGATGCTTTGAGACATGATTGGTTTTTTTATGTGTCTATGAAAACTCATACACAAAGTGAAAAATAGCAATAGCATTCCTTCTCTTGAAGTTTCATTTGGATCTCAACTCCTATGTTATTCCCAACTATTACCAAGACCCTAAACTTGGGTAATATGCATGATTGGCACAGAAGAAGAACATGCCAACAACTAAGTATTTTAAAAATCAAGTAATCATTTTTACTGAACATCTTTATAATTAACCATCAAAAATTAGGATTGTTTCTAGCAAGCCAAGATTCTCCTTCTTTGGATTCAGTACTGTAGTTTCAGAAGACACCAAGAGTACTGTAAGATTAATTCAGTACTAGGATGTAGCTGCATTGATCTTTCTGATGTCATTGCCCTAAATTATTATAGGATACATCTAAAAAACAGGCCTAGAATACATATGAGCAAGGACGTGATCCAGGAGTACGTCTTCTCGTTCTAATAATATTAGTAGACCAAATCTTTGCTCTGAGAAACCAAAAATTGATTCAGTTTTTTTAAGATTTTATTTTTAAAAATTTTTAAAATCCAAAGGGTGGGTTGTAGCAAGAAGATTGATCACTGACAGAGAAGGCTAGAAGCTGATCCTATACTCTCTTATTCAAATTAATGAATACTTTTCACTTGTACCAATTGCCCATTGAAGTCCATAGCATTTTTTATGTGAGACAGGATCACTCATGCAAACAAAGGTTTACGGGATGAGGATCTAGGTTGTGTTATTACAGGGTCATTTCTTGGCTTTTCTACTTCTTACTTACTAATTTTATAGGTTCTATTCTTCTGCCAGAAGAGGTTGTTACATCATTAATAATGGAGTTTATTATTGCTTGTAATATTTGAATTAGATTTGAAAAAGCTTGAAGGTGTATTAATTTCCTTAGGAGCATTAAATTTAGAAGATGCTGAAGTCTTTGAGTTATACTCCGTATAATTTTACAATAATTTTGGCACTTTTTCCCCCTCTGGCAACTGAAGCCTTTAACCTTATGGGACTCTGATTTACAGTGACACCACAGCCTTTTCAAAAGCAACATTATTATGTCACCAATACTGAAATGGTACAGTCAGAAATCAGCAGGACGAAATTAAGGAACAAAATAGTTACAGTAGATTTAACCTAGAGACCAAGGGCCATATCCCACTTGCTTTAATCAAACAAATAGTCCTGTTGCTTCTCATTCAGATGTATAGTACTAGTGTAAACCCAGAAAAAAGCTCACCACTGTAACTGAGAGTAGAATCTAAGTGCGAGAATTATGCATGTGTATGTAGAGGGAGGAAGAGATGGTCCAAAATATTCATTTCATTTGAATATGTATAGGAAGGGGATGAAAGTGTTGGGCCAAATCCTGCTCTCATTTACATTAATGCAGCCCCACAAAGTGTGTTGACAGCAGGAAGAAATTAAGGAACAAAATAGTTACAGTAGATTTAACCTAGAGACCAAGGGCCATATCCCACTTGCTTTAATCAAACAAATAGTCCTGTTGCTTCTCATTCAGATGTATAGTACTAGTGTAAACCCAGAAAAAAGCTCACCACTGTAACTGAGAGTAGAATCTAAGTGCGAGAATTATGCATGTGTATGTAGAGGGAGGAAGAGATGGTCCAAAATATTCATTTCATTTGAATATGTATAGGAAGGGGATGAAAGTGTTGGGCCAAATCCTGCTCTCATTTACATTAATGCAGCCCCACAAAGTGTGTTGAATATAGAATTTGATCTGACATTAGAACAAACTAACTTTTACATTTGCCAGATTCTTATTTGCTCACAGCATGGGGCCAGCTAGAAATATAAATAAATCAAATCTGTTTCTAGGAAGAATCCAGAAATCCTTTGAAACTTCCCTTCTTTGCATTACAAGAAAAGAAGGGATAGAATAAAGGGGAGAGGATGGAGGGTTACATAAATGAGAGCAGGTGCGGTCGTGCAGAAGTAACTATTCAGCATATGTAAGTGCAGTTGGAAAATCATTGTCTTGCAGAGAATACTTGAAATTGGTCCCTAATGGCCATGGGTTTTGTCATATGGTCTTGATTATCAGGCTAAAATTGCATTGCTGATGCCTTTAGTGTGAACGAGATGGATGAATAATTATTACGTGCGCTGAATACCTTTCTGCAAGGAGGAACCAGGACATCCCCTGGTCACCGAAGCTACCATTTCACCTTGCTGTCAAGAGAATTGCAAGTGGCCTATTCATCATTTCCTTATTGTTCTTAAAATATATGTTTATAATGATAAATGTTCATATCTGCTATGAATGAGCAACGCAAAACCTCACTGTTGTGAGGAATACCTGTGAGACCCAGTTATTTTGAGGACTAAAGGGGTGCAAGTCACAAGAACCGTATCCTGTTTCCAAAGAGCTTGCTTTATCTTTGTATTCAAGCAGATCTCTGTGACTATATTAAGGAGCAAACTGAGTTTCTAGTAAACAAAATAAGCATATACAAGGTATCCCAGATTAGTTTTGGCCTCTGATGCAAAATTAATTACCATCTTCTTTCTTTTTAACAGTTAAAAAAAGGTTCACACGCTGCTTTATTTCTCTCTGCCTACCATTGTCACCATTACTCTTGCTACTACAATAACAGAAGTAGCAGTAATGAGGTTAACAAAAATCTTACTGCGAGCACTAAGTGTCTGTGGTATTGAAAAGATCATTCCACCCTGTATGGGGCACTCCACAGAAAGGAGAATGTGATGGTAACGTTCAGAACCACTCATGAGATCCATGACCAAAGTGCTCATTCATCATCTGGATATTTATATGACATCATGGCTGGGTGAGACTGCTGCTTACCCTCTGTGCAACCCTTGGCAACACTGACAATTAGTGATGGGATCCACCAGTTCCTCAGTGATAGAGGTTGAGCTTCCTCATAGCCACAGATAGAGGATAACAGCCTGTGCTTCCTCTTGGCATATGATCGGAAGGATTGTGTGTGTGCAGAGCACAAGTGTTTCAGGATAAGATTTCCAGTGTCTGCAGGTTTTCCTGATTAATTGCTTGATGCCATTAAAACCCTAATGAAGTGCCTAAAAACAGTTTTGATTAAATAATCAGACAATCATCCAACTATTCAGGTCTCCTGATTATCTCTTACCAGTTGTTTTAGCAGTGACTGCCTATTATGGACCAAAAAATATATTTGCATATGGCTTAAATTTGAAGAAAAACAAGAAAAAGGTGTTTTGTTTTTTTTTTAAAATCACACTTTTTTTTTTTTTAAAATCACACCTAAGAGAAATGGGTTTTAACCATGTTTTAGTATTTTCCATCAAGTTCTCCAAATACTCTGCTTGCATGAGTAACTTAATCACTGCGAAGCATTTCCCGTGAACTTACATATTCTTTTATACCTATTTTACAGATGGCTACATTCAAGCACAGTGTATCCCTCCACTCAAAACAAAATGTGTAGCTAAACCAGTTTCAATATGATCCTGTGAACTGGGTGATGACTGATCAAATTAACAACTGATGTTAGACCTGAAGAGAAGCCTGAAATTAAGCTATCCCAGGTTACCTGGCCCAAAGTGAGGAGGCTTTCTGTTACCCAGAGTACCAAAAGTACCGAAGGAAAAGCCAAGTGACCTGCCTAAAGTAAGTGCAAGAATAGGACCTGAGGGTACAGACTTGACTTCACCCAAGCTCCTATGTAACCCATGAGTGGGCTTGCAGCAAAACTGGGGTAGCAGCCTGACCCTGCTTGTCTTTCTAAACCCAACATGATAGGCATCAGTCAAGTGCAACTGAAACACTGACTAATCAGATCATCTTAAAGGAAGATCTGATGGTGAAAACTAGATTTTCTGAATTTACACCTAGGTAGGATTCAAGTGATCAGAAGCTCACACATGGCACCTCATTGGTAAGACTGTTTTGCATTGGGGCAGCCTCTGGCTTCTCTGAAGTACCCTTTTAAAAGGATTAATCTGTTCAAATAGTGGGTATCGTCTTAATCTGGGACTGTGATGGACTTTTATGTGATTAGACATTTTTGGATCTCACAGAGGTCTCAGACACCTTATGTATCATGCAGCTTTGCAAAAGGTCATGTATTTTTTACATTTCTCTGCTGCAGCCACAGAGCTGCTGCAGGGTGTTGCCAGAGTTCACAGTTATGAGGGTGCAAAGACTTGCTTCCTATCCATGCATGTTGATTCCTGATGAATGGTCTTTGGTTAATTCACACTGTGCCTCTCTTGGTAAAAATTAATAGAGTCATTTTGCTATGAATAATATTCTAACCATGGGCATCAGAGATATTATTATGTAAAAGGATGCTGTTGATATTAAGAAAAAAATCAAAACCAAGCAAAAAAACAGAGGCTAAAATTTGGTAGTTTATAATGTCCTATGGTTTTCTGCTAACTTTCTTTTCTAATTGAGAAAGAGAAATTGATTGAATCATTTGAGCCCTGATTTAGCTTTTAAAAAAAGAAGCAAAAGCTAAAAATGGCTCAGTGAAGCAACTGAAATGCTATCACAAGCTAGTGAGATCGATAAGCGAGGCAAAAAAAAAAGGAAGAAGAAAAGTTTTTGAGTGACAGTGAAAAAATGGGAAATTTAAGTACATCTATATTGCTGCATTTTGCTCCATTGTGTATTGCATAAAATACACTTTGGCAGTGTGTTCCCGTGCAATCTAGAAGGTGATTTATTAGGAACACTGAATTTGTGTTTATGTTCCAAATTGTAAACTACATTTATAGCAATATTTCTGTATTAAGGTATTAATACTAGAAGTGCTACCTAAGCTTAACTTTACCAATATAGCTCAAAGTGTAGTTTATGGTGCTATAAATAGTAACATTGATATTGACACTTACAGCAGCATCTGGCTCCCTGGGAAGCTGTTTCTGATGCTAAATGAAATGCAGGGAGCTGACAATGTATTTATACATACCAAGGAGTACAAATAATACTTCATAGTTCTCATTGTTGAGATTCCTTTGTTCTTAAGAGTTTTTAAATGTTTAGTGGCATTGCCAAATATTCCAGTTTAAAAACCAATGTTTGCGTGTATTATTAGATACATGTTATTATTTATAATAATGTTAACCTCAAGCATAAAAATAGTAAACAGCAGGCATAACGCCTAGTACCTGTTGTTGGGAGCTGATCATTTATCATGGTCATTTTTCCTTGCCTATTTTTTTTGAATCTTCTGGATTTTCACTAGAGGTCTTCTTACATCTCTGAAACATCTGGGAATTGCAACGAGGACTGTTGACTTCCCCAAATGCTCCTTTTATTGATGGGTCTGTGACTAGCAGCCACTTAATGGCATAATCTCTCCTGCAATACATATGGGCAGCTGTCCTATGTGTAACTTTCTCTACATTGTTTAAAGAAAGGAGGAGTAAGGGGGATCATCAGTTCACCAGAACCTGATTTTGATTATTCTGAAAATATTAACAAAGCAAATCCATTTTTTTCTGTACTTCTAATTTAGAAGAACATCTGACATCTTAAATCTCTTAAGAAGTTTGTGAATGACTGTCACCTCATTTTAGGTGGTAGCTCAAGGCACTCAGGACATCAGAAACACAAATCAGTTTGTTTTTCTTTCTCAGGGATCTTGAGCTCCATTCTCAAGAGAAGACCCTATGCACAGTGTGTGTGAAAAGAAACATTTCTGAGGGTTGCGTGTAACAATCTGTCTAGCATGTGGCTTCTAAAAAATTATCTGCTGAACTGCAAAATTAATTTTTCGTGCAGCCTTTCCCGCTGACGTTTTCACTTTCAGCTTGTGGCATAAAAGGTTTTATGTAATTTTTGGCTATATTACACATGCTGAGTATGGCAAGGATGAAGTTTTGTGGTTTTGAGTTATAGGTTTTATTCTCAGTACTTCTTGAGAATCACTGTTAAAGTATGGACAAGTTTATTTCCTTGTTTTCCACGTTTCTACATAAAATATGATTGCTTCCTTGAATGATTCCTTACATAACCATTGTATATTTTGGATCAGTGTGGGACACGAGAGGTGCTCAAAAGTGTAAACTATTTATCTAAGGAATTATATGAATGTGTGCATATGTATATGTTTTGTATTAGAAACTTATATGTATTACAGGTTTATCTAGGTTTATGATGCATAAATGCAATAGTGAAGAAGTACCAAATTAAATGCCCCAATGTGGATAATTACTATCATGCCTTTTTAAAAGGGTATTCTGTCCTCTTTAACTGAAGTTGAAGCTATTCATTTACGTGAGCCCAATTATAACCTCATGGAATATTTAGCACTTGTGTCAAAACGACATTATTAGTATTAGTATTTTCTCAAACAAATGTTTGTCCTTACCATATTTATCCACTGGAGAAGAGTTAGAGTTGATGGATTTGAATGTCCCATGTTGACCTGAGAGATTTAAGCCCTTCTGAGATCAACAATGGTGAGAGGATCCCCTCTCTGTAGAAGTCCTTAAGTACTTGTACTTGACTTTTAAGCTCTTCTGCTCCTCTCAGAGAATGTTTTTAGCTGGGGAAGAACAGGGATGATTCAGAGGGGATGCTGGAGGTGAGCAGGACAGTGAAGGTGAACAAAAGCGACACAAAGATCAGGAAATAGGTGTGAAATCAGGAGTAGGTGCACATGTGGGCTTTTTTTCAATGCTGTGGTTGTGCCCAAATCCCAAGTCTCAATAAATCCTCACCAGTGCATTATCTCATTCTAATTTACTTTTGCCAAAATTTTAAAACTTTTTGCCTTTTTTTCCCCTTCTTTTTAAGAAGTTTTAAAGGAGTAGTAACTAGCCATTCAGTCTTATTTAGCATGATTCCTCACAATACCTCTATTAGCAGAATGGAAACTGCCATTGTGAAGAGAGGTTAGAGCAAATGTTCCCTTTCTGCAGTCCAGGTGAAAAATGACAGTGGAGAGGCCAGTTTCATGATTTTTCAGTTTCTAGTTGTCGATATCTGGGATTCTAATTTAGTGCTTTATATTCCAAAATTAACCTCTCACTTTGGTTCACCTGAGCCTGTTTTGGTGTCTCTTGCCTAATGTAAATTGTGTCCTTCTCAAGCTTTTCCCCAGGAATGTGACTATAGGTTGATAGATTTTTGTCTATTTTGGACACCAGTCCATATACTTTATGCTTTGTTACAATAAATGAAAATATAACTTGTAGCTTTGTAGCTCTGTGCCTTTATCTGTCGAGGAAATAACAGATTAGTGTATTAAAACACATCCTGAGAATGCACAGTGGTTTTAGAGTATTTCACTTCTGCTTTACGTGTCATTTAAAGTACCTTTTAAAATAATTTCATACGATATTCAGGAAACATTCTAACAAGTACTCTTGCAACAAGACCAGGATTTTTCAGAAATGTTTATTTATTATTAAAGTGTTTGGTTTTGTTTTTGTGTGTTTGTTTGGTTTTCTTCTTTGTTTTGTATTCCCCAGTTTAATTAGATGCTTCCTCTTTCTTTCCCCTCAGGATCCTTTACTTTCTGTTGCAATTTGTGATTTACTGCCTAATTTGAGCTCCAGTTTTCTTTACAGTTACAAAAACCCCCATGTACCTTCAGGTTTGTGACTGTGTGATTAGTGTATGGGAGAGACAGCAGGAACATAAAACTAAAAAAAACAAGAGAAAAAGACTGGTCCCAGTATGTATGGCAGTGGTGTCATAGCCCTGTTATTTATTTGTCTGAATAATGGACAAATGGCAAAACTTCCGCTGATTTCACTGGGAGCAGAAATGAACTTGAAATGAGCAGCTTTCCTACATGTCTAATATTCTGAGGACTCAGGTGTTAATTTGTGAAAAAAGATCAACACAGATGGGAGAAGTTCTAGCTTGTGGAAGAATAGCTGGTTGCAATGCAGATCTACACAGTAAGGGCCTAATCTGCTTGCTGCCACACACTGACTTCATAAAAGTCAGGGCCCTTGCAGGAGTCCAAGCTAAATGATAGTAAAAAATCAAGACAGAGGCTAGACAAAGCTTCTCACTGGTGTGAAATCGTGTGTACATCTAACCTTTCACATAGAGATTTGTACATATGTTTCCTTAGAATAAAACGTTAATAAAAGGAAAATGGCATGCGGGAAGACAAAGCATCCAAGACAACCCATCTGCCCTCTTGTCATATGATAAACTTGGACAAACCTAAAGCTGCCAATACAACTGCTCAAGAAGTATGCCAAGGGAGCAGATGCTACCTCTGCAAGGATATTTTCCAAAGTTTGGCATTCAGGATCTTGTGATTATCATCCAGACAGGAAGAGGTGAGGAAGAGAAGTGGAATGATGTTGCCTTGGCACCTCCTGGTGTCAGCTTGCCTTTCACATTCACTTGAGTTATGTCTTTTCAATTCTTTTTAAATCTTCTTCTGCCTAAGAGAGGCATCTGGTGTGGAAGTTAAAAAGGAAAATAGCTATGTATAAGTAGAATACTGTGAAACTTGATGCCACCTTTAAAATATTTATTCAAAGGCAAATTCATGAATGTATTTAGATTTATGATGCATAATCATGTTTGGGTTAGCAAAGGGCCCACAGAAGTACTGAATAAATCTGTGAGATCAGAAGCCAGTGGGGCTTTTGTGATCTCAAGTGGTTGGAACAGAAGATTGTTATTATTTTTAGAGAGCAGCCTGAAAGCAATGCCTTTTGGAGAAGATCAGGTCCTGCAGTACCTTTGCTCATTCACAAGGCTGGGTCATCTGATCACTGCGCAGATGCTGGAGGAGCCAGGGTTCAATGCACGTATGAGGAACAAGGAACTGCTTTTGTGCAAACACTTGCACATCAGCAAGACCAGGCCATTGCAGTGAGCTGCCTCAGCACGTGCAAGGGCTAATGTGGGACTCAGTGTGAGAAGTGGGAAGAAATGGGGACTGCCATGGTGCCACTGCCAGGACCTAGTTTTGTGAGCTGGGGTTAGTGCTCTGTCCCTGTGGTCAGCATCACCCACAACCAAATTTAGATATTTTCCTTAAAAAAAAAGTAAAATCCTCTAGAATTGTTTAAATATTTATCATTGTTTTCATGCCTTCTACATTACTGATTGTGAAGGATTAATGTGACAGCCATCAGGTCTATATTCAGGGGCTCAGCTTTTCTAGTGACCTTCAGTATCCATGTTGTTAGGCCTGACACTGGGCCATATCTGTGAAAACGTCCCTTCTCCAAGCTAATCTGAGGAAACACAAACATATCCAGCCAGTAACAGTCTCTGTTTCCAAAGGTTTATCGTTTCTTCTAGGCTCATGCTGATAAATAATGTTCCAGTGTTTTTTTTAACATGAGAAAATACCCCTTGCGGCTCACAGTTCTCATCAAACTTAACTGGCTTTTGGACTAAGTGCACTTCTAATCAAGCCCTACCAGCACAGGAATTAGTAAATCATGACCTTTATTTTGTTTTGGGTTTGGAAGAGGAGGGGAAGGAGATGGTCCAAAACCTGATTCCCAAGACTCATCCCAGCTGAGCCATGACTGACTGGCACTCTCCTTGAGTCCCAGAGAGCCCCTGGGCCTCTGCTTCTAGCCCCTATGAGAAGAAGCAGGGGGACAAGTGGAGGGAGGCCTGGCTGACCCTCCCTGCAGTGGCGGCCACCCTGAGAAAGAGGGGAAGAGGCCTCTGTGTGACGAGATCGGCCATGTCCTCCTTGACCTGCTCACTAGCAGGTGAGCTTGGTGTTTGTGTAATGTGGCATTTGCCCTTTCTTACCACTGGATGCCATGAAAGGCCACCTGAAAGGATCTAAATGCATCATTTCCTCTGTGTGAAGGATGCAATAGGTCACCTTTGAATGAAGGAAGTACTTTTTTTCTTGTGCTGCAAGTGTTCCCTTTGCTGTTACAGTTCCTGCAGACAAGTACTGTCACTTGGGTTAAAATCAGCCTCAGACTCTGTCCATGCAGCATCCTCCAGCATGGCCAGAACCCTTCCTCACAGCCCTGGAGTGGCTGTCTCAGGTGTGAACTCTCTGTCTTACAAGGTGCAGACCCAGTGGTTGGTCTAGTTGGCTCTAGACATCCCTGGAGCATTACAGAAACCCTGACTGACAGTCCAGCAAGGAAAAGGTTTTATACTGGTTTGAGCAGCTTTTGTTTGACTAGACAGCAGTGTCCTGGGCAGAAAACCACAGTAACTGAATCTCATTTGCTAGGATTGAAATATAGCAGCCAAGGCAGATCATCCTGTCTTGCTGTTTTTATGTGTCCCTGAGTCTAAAGTCATTTTTAAAATGTGAGTGATGCAATTTCTTGCATCTTTCATTTAATATGCTGCTTGGTAAACAGTGCTTTAGATTAGTATATTTGTTATTTAAATGAAGACAATACATCAAGTCAAGTCAGAAAAGAAGGAAGAAGTTTAAGGAATGATTGATGCCTCTTTCAGTGTTATGCCCTCTTAAAAAAAAAAAAAGGCATAAGGAGAGGAAAGAGGTGGGGTTATTGAGGATCTAGTGGGGTAAGAGAGAGAAACTATTGTTCATGGGCAGAAATATACTAGTTTTAAAGTCACAGTCAGCTCTGATAGCTGAATCTGTTTTCTTCAAGCACACTAATAAATTCTGCCTAATTCATTTTTTATTCTCTCTTGGGGTCTGCTTGCAGATTTGCCTCAACAAAGGAAGCATCATGTTACTTCTTTTAAATAATTGATGGCTCTTGGTCCAAGCCAGCTTGAAGGAAATTCAAAAATAGGTACTGATTGAGTAAATACTCTGCCTCCCCCCCCTGCTTGGACCCCCATCCTTAATTATTTTTGCAATCTGGGTGACTGGCAGTTGCCGGTGATGTCATTGAAGCTTTGGGTACACCCAGCACTTAGCAACTCTGATTTAGCTTATGTATTTATTTATATTTTTAAAAAGGCAAAGCTTTTAATTGTAAGCTGTCTGATGGAGCTAAGAGCTCTTAATAAATCATCAGCAGTCTTGCACTGTAACAACCAGTGTTGGACTTTAACAGGCTGCGGTTGGAACAGGTACCCAGAGAGGCACTGGGGAGACTTGTGTATATACCCTCTCCTCCTCACTGGGGATGTGGTCTTCTCAGGGTACCCAAGGATCAGTGGTTTCTATCATCTTGGTTGTCTGCAGGCTTTGTCATGCTGCCTCTCACAGCAGCATTGTTTCCGTGGAATAAGTCCTTCCACTGGGCAGCACAGATTTGCTGACGCTTTATGATACCATTTTTAAAGATGCACCCTTTATAACTTGCCCTTTAAATTATTAAAAATCAGAGATGTCTCAAGTAACAACAACAAAAAACAGCATTTTTTTTTCCCCTCCTTTTTAGCTAGCCTTGGAGAGGCAGCAGGGTGTTTTTCTTCTGTCTTTACAGCCAATACTGCCACAGTTAAGAACACACTTGGTGTAAAGTACTGCATAGAAGAAAATAGTGGAGGAGACTGCATCTAATGAGTTTTACATTTATACTCTGATTTGTAGTCCACCTGACTTCATACCTACCCAGTTCTGATTGCAGTGAGCTAAGGGACTCAAGAAAATATAGCGGAAGGTTGCTTCTGTGTAAAATTGTTATCCCTTGTAGGTTCTCTTTGTAAGGTGTATCATAATTTTGTAATGCTACTTGCACAATGTTGCAGAAGCCAGGGATGCTTAACTCTAAAAGGGGCTGATGTTTGCAGAAGAAAACGGGGAACTTTTTTTTTCCCAAACAGGCAAGTCCTACAGTTCATCTCAATAAAACATTTTAACGCATGAAACCAGCACTCGCCTAGTAAATGACATAAGGTCTTCCTGACCTTGCAGCATTACGTGGGCATGCATGCCATTCAGCTGAACTACTCTAATGTCCAATACCTTGGAGAAATTGTCAAGTATTTCCTCTGATGCCATGCTTGTGTCACCCACGCTCACTCAGTGTTCCTCTCTGCCTGCTAGCGGTGCTCAGGCCACAGAGCAGTTTGAGTGCCGAGAGCCATAGTGGGATCAGGCCAGGCCTTTCCAGCTGGGAGAGCAAAGCACCATCAGTGGCATGTCCACATGAGTAGGTGCAGATGGACCGAAGCAGACTGAACGTGGTTTAGCTCTGGTCTGAAAGCCATGGAGCTATTTAATGCAATGCTGGCTAATAGTCTTGTTGTGTATTAGTAGTAGTGTTAGATCTAGAAGCTCCAGTATGAAGACTGATCTGTCCGAGGTATGCCACATATTTTGTTAATTTATTGTCCTGTTTTTCCTTCTGCAAAGTGTGTATATTCTAGTAAAGTAAGCATTGTAATGGAAAATAATCTGACTTACAAAGAAGGCTTTCTTTGATAAACAAAGTGATGGAGCCAGTTGTGTGTATTACTTCTCCCCCTCTCCCTAAAAGGACATAAATGGACATCTAGGGGTACATATTACGAAAAAAGTAGCATTATGGGGGGCACATGGAGACATCAGTCTATTATTTCTGAGGTCTAAGCAACAAGAATGAAACTTGAAATATTAATACCAAAAAGTGCCTGGCAAAGCAAGACATACAGTTGCATATTTAGATGTCTATAATGTGTTCTGTGCTCTGGCTAGTTCCTCTGAGCAATGTGGTGCACATTGGTGCACAACAATGTGTAAGAGGTTTTTCAGGTGACTGAATGCATACACATTTTTATACAAGTGACTATAGTATTTGGAAACTTTTCTTCTGTGTGGTGCGAAGTTCAAAAGCGGAATTTAGAGATTGTTCAGATTGTCTCACTATCTGCCAAAAGAATAGGTAAAAAATAATTTGGTGATGGAAAAAGCTTAAAAAATTAAAAGCTCACGTTGCTTGTTAGTAGTCATTTGCCATAGAGGGAAATCAAAGGCTTGCTGAAGGCATGGCATACTAAGGTACATCTATTATTGTCTGGTTTACTCTGTTGCCTGGAAGCTCTTATTAAATGCAATGGCCAGGGAAATTGGCCTCACATGTTGGTTTATGCTTTTTCTTTTGGGGCTGGATCCTGACTCACATCACACCCATGTATAAAGCTAGCGATTTACTGACTTATCCATGAAAAAAATAGTTAGAAAAATGGGAAATAATGTAATTGTGCTTTGAAATATAAGCTGCGTCAGAAGCTAAGAGTATGTTACTGGATGTAGGAGGGACCCTTCCATGAATGTGATGCCATGTAATAAATCTCATGAGACAAAGTAAAACCAGTTCCTCTGATGGCTGGACTCTTTGGTTATAAAATGCTATTGCAAGCATTCTGTTTAGGAAGGGAAGTTAAAAGCCTCTCAAGGCTACATAGAAAATGCTGATCCTGAATGTATAAATGGACACATTTTAATCTCAAAGTTATTAATTATTACTCATGATTAATTGTAATTATTTTATTACTACTCCAAACCCTTGGGTCAAATTGCACACTGAAGTCGGTAAGAAATTTGCTGAAAAATATCTTGACTTGGTGTGTTATCATTATTATATTGAATACTTGACATTATCAGTTGTACTGGAGAGACCAACTGCTATCATGCCATCAAATTACAGGGATATATTTGGGTTGCAGGCATAACTCCATTTCTTTCAGTGTCATCAGATATAATTGTAATTTTAATGCACAAAGGAAAGGGGAAATAATCTCTTCACCCACAAAGACATAAATTAAATGTTACCCCATGCTAAAAAAGGTAGCCCTAAATGAACCTTATATTCAGGAAAGTTCAGTATATACATTAGGTACATAAGCTCTTTTCAAGGGGATAGCAAGTACTTGTGGATTAGGCAGTTTTACTGAGGAGTTTCCAGTGGAAACGCTTGGCACCCCTCCCTCTAGCCAGCCCTACCTTCTGACAGCCTCCCTCTCCTCAAGTAACCAGAAGAATCTTTTTCTTCTGAACATGTAGCTTGTAATATACATAAAAGCAGAGTTTGCTTTGATCCTGACAGTGAAATGTTTATTTTTAAACTCAGACTGGGCTGTTGTCCAGAAATGCTCTTTCCTTTGCATCGTGCCCTGGGTCTCAGCTCTGCAGCCCATCTGGGTGCAGCCAGACCTGCTGCAGGAGGGACCTGGCTTGATGGGTCCTGCTGAGCTTCCTCCCTCCCTTCCTCTCCCCCCCCATTCCTCCTTCTTCTCTGGTTTTGAAATTCAAATTGAATGCAATTTTCAGCTCATTTGAGCCAGAATATACTCTTGCTGAGCTTCAGTGGCTCTTAAATTCAAACTCATGGGAGAAAACAGATATCATCTGTCACCGAAGGTGGGAAAGGGTGTCCACCCCACATTTTATTCATGGGAGGCAGGGCTGCACTGAGTAATTCCAGTCTTTCTGACTAATCACTCACCGGCAAACTAATCAGCTAATCGATACAACTTGTTTCTTGAAGTTTGGTGCCTTTTTGCAGGGTTTTTTTTTTAATTTCTCCAGCCTATTTAGTGTATGTATTTAATGTCCTAGAAGTGCCCTAGCTGGAACGCCTGTGTTCCCATTTGCTTGTACCTGCTCTTTTCTGCTCTCACTGTCTCCATCGCAGACTATTCTCTGTAATGGACTACCAATGGAAATGTCCAAATCAGGTAGTCAGCAGAGGGGAGAGAGATTTTTGAAAGATTAAAATGCGAGAGAGAAAAGGAAGAAAATGTGTTAACTGCATCAGTTGTTATGTCAGAAGGTTTGGGGCCATGTACATCTATGGGGTATGCACCCTAGCTGCTTACTATATATAATCTGTTTCTTATTAATACATGTGCCAATACCTCATGAATCACATCATGGGAGGTGGGAGTCAGCTCAAAAGTAAAGAAATACAACTCCCTCTTTTGCCTTGCTGCTTTTTTGTTTTGTTTTTGTAAATACTATTTTTGAAATACAAAAATACTCTTGTGAAGAGGACCAGCTCCTGCTTTTATTGCAGTCCTTTACAAACCCCTCTTTCATTTAATGAAAATAGCATTGGTTTGGAGATCAGCAAACTACCTCCAAAAGGAAATGTTGCAAGAAACAGCAATTTGGTAGGTGTAAGGGCAAAACTAAAGTACAATCTGTGCTAGTAGAGAAAATAGGTTACTTAATCTAACAGCATGATAGCATTTTAATGCTGCTCTGAGCAACATCAGCTTGTTACTGGCAAAAATCCACAACTTGAACTTTTGGTGTAGCAAAATCTACATGCCATAAAGGATTTCAGAAACAGACAGGACATCTGCAAATGCTAAGAATATATTAAAGTCAGACTGGAAATAATATCAAACACCATACTGGTCCCTCAATTGTTTATATGCTCGAAAGCCTTAATATAGTACTAAACCTGGCTTAGAGTTGGAAACTGCAGCTTTCTTTCTGCCTGTTCCTTGTTTCTCATACTGGACAAGTGTTTGTGTAAAATTTGGGCCAAATCCTGTAAACAATTTTGAATTTGATATGCTAATGTCGCCTAGGGAAAACAAGCTGTAATTCCATCATTACTTTTGTCAGATATTGAAGTTTTTTTTCTGCTAGTATATTCCCTCCTTCTGTCTGATGGCATGAAGCATTACTCAACAAAATAAAGATGCTTAATAACCTTGTACAAATAAACTAAACTGAAAGGAAACTTTCTGACAAAATTCAGTTGTCACTTTGGGATTATTAAGTACTTTCAGTTTAGTGTCTTGTAATCCCTAAAAAAATACATTTTTGCTGTGGACTGAGTCAAAGCAATGATGCTGGCCTGTGCAGTCAGCTGGCCAGTTCACAATAGCCAGAGAGAGATGCCAGAAGCCAGCGTGCTGTTACGGCAGAACTTGTGGATTTTATGTTAGAGATTCACTGGCATAAAGCAGAAATGAGGAAACAGGGCAGGGGTAGTAAGTGTTAGGAGTAGCTCAGGCTCACCTTGGGGACTGAGCCCCTTCACAACACAGGCAGCATCTAGGGACCTGTGTCCCAATCACCATGGGGTTCAGAGAGGTACAGGCACACAGCTGTCAAGGGAGCAGGAATTGATTTCCAGTGGTCTTTATGGTCATAAATGCCAGCCCTGATGCATGTACAGGTTCTGAAGCAGGGGATTTTGGAATCTTCTTTTTAATTAGGCAATTAAATTCAGGTTAAACCCTGGTTTAGGCACCTTGATGCCTCTCTGAGTCTTCCCCTTTGTTTCCAGCGGCTCTGTTAGACATTGACACTGACCTGCAAAGCTGGTACTACAAGTCCTTATAAAGAAATCTGATATTCCTGTGGAAGTTATGATGATGTATGTAAATCAGCTGCCATATCCACACTGTCACCTCTTCAGCTGAAAAAGAAGGGCAAATAATTTCGTTGGTAGCTGCTGAAACCGTCAGCTGCACTGTCATTAATACTCTACCCTCTTTCCTGGAAACTCAATATGTCAGCTACCTGATGTACCCTTCCTCTTCCAAGAATACATCTCTCCATTCCTTCAAATTCTTCTCGAGCTGGGACCTCCCATCTGTCAGTGTATTGTCCTTCTTCTGGCCCATTAGTTTTCCCTCCCAATCTTTTTTCATATCCTCATGTGTTTTTTCTAGAGTTTTGCCGTGTGCTAATGACTAGACTATTTGAGCTCCTTCCAGGAGCATATGAAGTGATGCGTCTGATTGCTGCGATGCCTTTTTGTTTCTTCTTCTTTCTTGTGTGGAGAACAGTGGGGGGTAAAGCATTAAGTTTTGAATTATTTATTGATGTGATATATATACCCACATCATCATGATCCTGGCCATCCTCTGCTTACAAGGCATCCCCGGGTCTACCCTGCTTGGACTTTGGTGCTGGATCTGTTCCTCAGGGAACTGCCCAGATTTCTTCCGCTGCCCTCTGAGAAGACTTTCTATATGGTGTCACTTCTCTGAAGCAGGTCTTCCTGGTCCCTCTCTGTAGATGCCATTGCTGAACTTTCTTGTTTCACAGCCCATAATCTGTCTTGCTGCTTAACTCTTGATGGTCTCAGAGTTCTTCTGTCATTAGTCTCCTCATCTGTAATTTATTCTTTAGAGGCCACATGGTACTTGCACACAGACTTTGTGATGGGATTTGAATAATACAAAGTATCTTGCTTCACAGCAGTTCAAGAGCCATAGAAATCCAAGAGAAATAAGAAGTGCCTATCTTCTTGCTTTGGTGGACCTCTGGGATCTCATGCCTTTCTGGCACTTGCCTTCCTTTCAGCCCCCAGCCATCTTTTTTGAATTATGCGTGGCCCATATGCAAAGCTTTCCCTTGCAGAAGGAAGCAAAACTCTGGCTGATGTCAATGGACATTGGCATCAATGGGATTTTTACTTAAAAAGAAGTCTCTGCAACTTGCCTTTTTGTTTCAGCATATATTGCCATCGTATTACTAAAAAGCAGCACCTGTCAGATTTCCATGTGAGTAGACTCTTGTGCAGCTGAGGAATCCTATCAAAGATGGAGGTTTTCAAGTGAGGAAGAAAACTGGATTAAAAGTCACAAGACTCCTAAAATTGTCCTATCCTATGAAAAACGTGTTGGTGTGTCTTTGTGTGTTTTGCATATGTAGGTGTGTATCCATATAGAAAGATGTATTTTTTATTGTAAATCCTAAATAGCAGATTACTTGTTGCTATTCAGAGGTCAGCGGGTGACTTGTGGTTCTTGCTTGATTGTAACATACTCAATAGAAATCACAGTTTCTAATTAATAAATAGCTGCCAAACAAACTGATTGTTTTTGGCATTGAACCTGTAATCAGGTTTTTGCAATTTAATTTCTACTGTTAATATTGCATATGTTAAACCTCCTGGTTGGTGGTTATTATTCTTCTTTAGAATTATTTTTTTGTTTGTTTCTTTCTTTATGATGCTACGAGTTTAGTTGCATGCAATCTGAACTGTTCTCTTTGAAATTATCTTTAAAACTGTTATTGACTTTAACAGGATTAATGGTCATGTTAGAGAGCCTGAGAAAGTGGTCTTACACCACACACAGCATATGATGCCTAAAAAACAAACCTCGTTGAGCCAGCTATTTCCCTTTGTCACGTTTTGTTCCATCCTGGCACAAACCAGACTGGGACCACAAACTGTATCACCAAAGAGGCATGACATTAGCCTTGCATATATTTTCACCAGCCTTTATATTGCCATGGCAACAATACTTTTAATTATGGAGAGCCAAAATGATAACTTGTATATCAGATTGGGCTCGGTTTTCCCTGTGGACTAAACTCTGATTAGCCATTGGAGAAAAGCTTTGTATCTCAGTCTTCCTCCCAGGCTGGGTTTTATTCTCTACTTTAACAGTCAGCTGTTGTGCTTGTGGTGTGAACTTGGAGGGGCAGCAGCTGGCTGGGGGGATTGCCTGGACAGTGGCCTGGTGGGAGTTGAACTGACCCTATTGTCCCAGGGGCAGCCTGGCACTGTGGTGGTTCATGTGTTTAAGAGCAATCCTCTCACTGAAGGACTGCTCTTGGCTTTCCTTTAAACCACTGGAGATCTGCATATTTGGAAAAGTCTGGTGTGAAGTGATGTCTAATAATTGGCCTTGACAATGTTCAAGATTGTGCTTGGGGGACAAACAAGGAGCTCCATTTCAGCAGCAGACATGAAAATTCTCAAAGCAGATCCACATCCACATTCAACTGTGATGGGGGAAAGAAATGTGTCTGTGTGGTAGGATGCAGGTCAGGAATAGCTTTCTTCACGGTAGCAAGGATGTTGTTTAAGTTTCTTTTCCAAGATGGGGCATGTGAGGGCAGTGACCAAAAATGTGTGCATTACTTGGGGAAGAGTGCCTTTGAAAAATACATTTAATCAATTATGTGGATTTCTAATGCATTCATTTCCTATTTTGGATGAATGGTGGCCCTTGGTGGTTATGGCAGGGCTGGTTTTGTGTTTGTGAACTTCCTGGCAGTATTTGAAAAGCAGAGAGGTTAGTGACATCACGTAACTTCATCTGAGTCTTCTTTGACACACTGACATTCCTAGTGTATGTTTTAATGATTGTAGGGCTGAGGCAACATCGTCAGGTGATTACGGCCAGAGATCATGGAATCATTGAGAATAAGAGTTGCAAGATCACACTGTTAAGTAGAAATTCAATAATTCAAATGTGGTTCCAGAATGCAGGGGGCTCAGCAAGCGTGTAGGCTAATATTTAGACTTGCTGAATCACTAATCTTACTTTTTTTTTTTTTTTTCTTACTAAACCCTGGCAATAGTGCTATTCACTTATACTTTTTGCAATCTAAGAAGGCTTGTCTCTAAGATTGCAATTTTGGAATTTGGGATCATAAATTAAACCCTCTTATGAAAGAAAATAAGAAGTTTGCTGTTGTTTTTAATAAGATTTTATGGTACGTATGGCAACAGCAAGTCTGTCAGCCCCGGCTTTGCTGCACATGTGTAGCTCTGTGCTTTGAGACCCTTGAAATGTCTGTTTTTAGGACATCAGCAGGGGGCTAATGAAAAGGCTTTGTTGATTTTAACGAATTGCAAGCCACTGTAGCCAAAATAAATATAATCTGCTTTTTGGATTAGTTGTCACACATGATTTTACCTACTAACAGTGATTAAAGAACCCTGGTGGACTAGAAGCATAGCTGCTCTCTGGTGACTCTTGCTAAAATAGCAATAAACAGAAGTAAATAAAGACTTAGGGCATTAGTTATCTTTAATAAACAGTGACACTGCATATGATGTTATGGGGACACTTCAAAAGCCTGATTGTATACAGCAGTGTCACTCTCTCTAGTGCAGAGAGATTGGTCATGCGAGATGGCTGGAAATAACAGCATCAACGAGCTGCTTGCCTTGAGTTTACTGACGTGTAGCCGCTCTTCAAGAGCTGCTGACCCAACTGGACGCCTCATGGGGACCTTCATTGCTCAGCCATTTGCATCTAGCAGCAGACATCAGAAACTAAGTTGAAAAGGTCCAAAACTAGAGGGATTACAAGAGGGAGAGGAAGGGAGTATTAATCTCTTGTGTAATTATGCAACCTCTGAACCACTGTAATTCCATCCAGTTAATGAACGGAGGACTGGTGCTGGTCTCTACTACCTTAGTTTTTGTAAGCTGATAAAAAGAATTACTTGCCCCTGCTGACATTTTTTATCCCTGATATTTTCCCAGTAATCGAGAGTGGGTGTGTTTCTTCATCCCCTTCACCATTTGTTGTGAGAGGCAACAATTACAGTTTATGGTATTCCATTACTCCTTTGGACTCACTGTTGCTTTTAATCAGTGAGTAGAAGAAACAAAACAAATGAAAGCATGTGCTCTTTTCCAAGAGGGAATTATTGCTGCAGTACTGAATGTTGGTAACAATTTTAGGCTCTGATTTAGGGGGAAAAAAACAAACCTTTCCTGGAAGTGACAGGGAATTAAGGAGTTTCCCAAAGTTAATATGGGAAGTCAGGGCTTTTGAAATAAAAAAAAAAATAAATCAGGGGATAAAGCATGAGAAAGATTACTTTAGGGAAAAACATTACTGAACAGGGAGAGGGTCTGAGCTTTCCAATGAGCCTTCACCTTGTATTCATCTGTCCCTAATTGTACACCCCTGGAAGCCACATGGCACTGTTCTACAAGGAGTTTATCTTTTACATGACAGCTAAAAACTTCAAATTAATCAAGCAAATGTCCTCTGGCTTTTTTACAGTTACATAACTCTTTTTTGATGTATGGAGTTAAATTCTTGTTTTGTTGAAGTTGTGCAGCAGTTACAATACAATTCTGGCTTTACAGTCTGTGGAAAAAGTACTTTGATATCATGCTCAGGAAGGGAGTAAGACCCACCAAGGACCCATCCTTCTCTTGGCTGGCAGTCATTAGGAGCTTGGAGACTTGCCCGATGGTGTAATTCTAGTCTTGACTGCATATCTTATTGGTTAAAAATAGGAGCCAATTCCAGCTCATCAGTTTTGCTAAGAAACTATTGATTGTGATTAGCAAGCTTAAAAATAATTACCTGGTGTGTTCATTGCTATCTTTGGACATACTCTCATATTCTTACTCTTATAGAAAGTATTGAGCAGCACAATGGGACGATTTGATGACTAAGGTGTTACATTGTGCATGTGGGGAGAAGGATATTGAGCACTTCTGAATTGTTCCATCTCCTGGTGATTAAACAAACACATAACACCTACACAGAGGAGAAAACCCACTGGTCTTCCTGAAGGGTGCAGACAAGCCATCCACCAGCCTCTTGTTCTCATAGGGTCTGAGCTATACAACCAGAGTCCTTCCCAGTTTCAGCCATCACTGGGACTGCTCAGCTCTCTGGCAGAAGCCACAAGCCCAGCATGCACCACCAGTGCCCCACAGGAGAAGTAAAATGCTGATTTCCTTAACACCTGAGGAAGGGGGAATAAGTTTCACCTGGGTTTTAACACCTTATTTAAAAGCCTGATGGTGCTGGTGCATACCTGATGGTGAGTTGACCCTAAGTGGCCAAGTCAGTTACCAATCCCTGAAAGCCTTTCTGTTTCTGGAAGTTGTTGTTCCTGTAGCAGCTGAATTTTTGTTACTTACAGTGCTGTGTATTCAAGCGAACCAGCATCCACTTCAATCTGCTCAAGTCTGAGCTGCCTGCTGAGCGTGTGAGAAAAGCTACCTATACCTGTCAGACTCCTAATGCAGGTCAGTAACCACTTCAGGGGGGCTTCCTTCCCTAGGCTTTAACTCTTGAGCACCCTTGAAAAAACTGATTCTTGTTGTGTTCTTTTCTGTTGAGAGAGCCTAGAAAGAGTAACTTTTTTATTTAAGCTTGCTGTCAGAAGTTGGATGGTGGGAATGCTGTTGCATAATACTTTGCCTGAAGCTTCTCCCAATCTTGTTCTTTAGGTTTCATATCCCCAATAAATGTGTCAGTGATTTCAAATAATAATTTGTCCTGCCTGGCTTGGTTTTGAGTTTTCAATTTGTATTTCTCCTAGAGTTTTACTCTTGTATTGGTTTGGTGTGTACCAGGGTTGCCCTTAGCAGGCACCTGATGTGCTGCTGGGGACATGCACAATAGCATGGGTTAGAATACAAATTATTCAGGTGTTGTGCAACCATAGATGCTTTTGTTGGGCCTTATGTGTCAAACTAAAGACACTTAAGTGTGGGCCTGCTCTTCAGGCCACTTGTAAGGCATGTGAAACTGGGAGTATTAGTTTGTGTCTAGGAGAGGGATTTGTCCTAGTTTTTTTGTCTGTTAGTGGCAGCTTTTTAATTCAGAGTTGGAATTTACTTGGGGGGTGGAAATAACTTCTTGCAGTGTTTTCAAGTGCATTGGTCCTCATACCAGCACGTGGGTGGAAGAGGCAAGTGCTGGGTCACACTAGCACTTCCCTTGTGTGAGTTTTGGGTTTTGTGTTCCTTCAGGAATGTAGAAAAATGAAATGTGAGGCTTCAGTGTGGTAGAAAGGGAAACTGTGGACATGTTTGCTTTTCTTTATGCTGTGGTCTGTGTCAGGAGGAGATGCAGATGGACTGCAGCTCTGAGCCGGAATGAGGTGGCCAAGGTGCCAGGGAACCTGGTGGTAGAGTGCAGTTGTCTTCCTCTCACTGCCTTGCAAGGGATGATACAACAGCCCCGAAGAAGGTCTGGGCTCTGTGGGTAGAGAGCATGTGATGGTAAGGGATACAACAATTGTCAGGAGTTTCTAACAGCAACTTTTATGCATAAAGGTATTGTCATATGCTTTTAAAGACTAAGTGACTCTAAACCTGTATACCGCAGTCACTGCTCTATAAATATGTCTATAAACTCTCAGTAGGCTCATACACATAAGCTATGTATTTCCAAACAACTTGCTTAAAAAATATTTGGGTTTTGTGAGAGATATTACTGGAAGAGCTATTTTTTTCCCCTTGTATTGAAAAAGGCTTAGACTTGAGCTCTTAAATTCAGCATCCTTTGTTGGCATGATTCCAGGGCTCGAAAGGATTTATGTAAGAGTTGGAAATATTTTAAATATTTTTTTCACGTTTAAAAAACAACTGCTACAACTGTAAAACTTGATCTGTTGGGTGGTACCAGAGCTAGAAGTGAGTGTTGTATCATTTTCCCATGGATCTCGTACCTTCTCCTTCACCCAAGAGGCTGAAACATTTTTTTGTGTGTGTGGCTGTGTCAGCCTTAGATGCCTACATGGTTGCAACTGCTGCAGTTTCTGCATGTTTCACAATGTTTTGGGGAGAATGGTATTATTACCTTAAACACATCATGGATTCATTAATACTGTGCCTTTCTTTAGCACCAATGAATTTTCACAAGGGTTTTAGGACTTTTTTGGGGAAGAAGGGCATGTTTTGGAGGGACTTTACTACAAAGAGCAGGTGCACATTTTGCACTTCAAGAGGGAACGCTGTGTTTCAACAAGTCTTGGCTGTGGAGAAGCTGAGCTAGTCGGAAGTGCCCTGTTTACTTTATTTGGCATGTGAGTAAAACTGTTACACAGCCTATTGGTACACAAACAACTTCTGGTCTTAGAGGGTCACTTCTTGTATTATAGTTAACACTTTCCTTGGCAGAAGCAGTGAGAAAAGGAGGGAAATACTTCTGCATGTGTGCAATTGGTGGCTTAGAGGGAACTACAGCCACTAGTCTGGCAATAATTTGAGTTATTGCAAACACATGGGAAGAGTAAAAGGTGCAGGGCGGGAAAAATAATCACAAGGGAGGTTTCAAGAGGATAAATTTTTAAAAGTTAATGTTTGAAGTGATGTTATCCTTTTCATTTGCTGTATTTAGTTGCCTTTCTGAAGCTTGGCATAGCTATTCTGATGTGCAGCAAAAGTATTACATCAAAGGTGAGTGTTTGAGTTCTGGCTGAGAAGTAAAAAAGAGGGTGGTGGGACACAGAGCAGGGGGAGAGAAGCCCCAAATGACCAAGTTCTTGAAAGTAAGATATAAAAGAAAACAATCATTTTTCTCCCCTCACAAATGGTTCAAAAAGTAGCCAACAGTTTGGATCTGGTATGTTGTATTGCATACAAATGAAGAAACTGTCACCATCGGTTTCCTTTGAAACCTTTTGATTTTATCTTCTGTAGTAAAGGGCATGTGACTTGATCAGGGCTTTTCCTCTCTGATACATAGTCAGAGTCCTGATCTACTGAAACAGCTGTGACAGCTTTCTCCACTCAATTGATATGATTATTCTTTTTGTTTGTTTGTTTGTTTTCCTTCAGTCCTTTTGTTTGTGGTGGGTTTAGTTCACCCCTTCCTTTCCATCCAGGAAGACCATGTTTCTTATTTGGCAATTTCCAGCTAATTATGTCTATTTTGGTTTAGTCAGTTGTAGTCTTATACCTCTTTTCTCTCTATTTGCCAGACTGACTTTTTTTCTAATAAGAACACGAAAGTGGAATTGCAGTATTTTGTAAAGAAACATTGGGCACAATTCTTCCAGAAACTCACGGGTTATGTATTATAATAAATTAAGAATTGTTTAGCTAGAGTACCTTTAAATGGATGATTTTGATATGCATGGTCAGTAGTGTCAGGAGACAATAGTGGAAGAAAAAGATTTTTACAGGCCTTTAATATTTAATCTTTAAAAACCAAAATTTCTGTGAGATGTTTATATTTTTAACATGACCTGTATTAGCTAACATGCTTTAGTTGATAAATGTTTTGCTCCAGAGCTACTGAAGTCAGGGAAACTTTTCCAAAAGGGTTATCTTCTACTGTGGCAATGGATAGCAAAAATATCTTTAACTTCTCTGCTGTGGGACTGTGCTGTGAGGGAGAGTTGGAGTAGGAACTGAGCCCCAGGAGGTCTCACTGGGCTCCCCTTTGCAGAATAAAGGCCACAACAAAATATCCTTGGGCCCATGTGTTGTCACCACTGGGCTTTGCCATTGAGCTTGTGAAGGATATCCTTGCTGGTGGTCACCCTGGAGAAATTTCTGCTCCTGCTGGAACCCTGCAGCTGGAGGAATAGTTGGCAAAATTTGTGAAGCTTGCAGCAGAGACAAAGAATACTGATACTGATTTGTTTTGTCCTTCTGTTTTTTTTCTCATGGAGGTAAGTAGTGATTGAGGTGTCCAGGAATTTTCTCTACCCAAACTAGCTAATTAAAAAAAATGTTGGGGTTATTGAGTGCAAAGTGGTGTTTAAATGGGTGAAAGTTAATAGCCAGTGTTTGTGAAGGAGGTTGGACTCGTTGATCTCTCTTAACCTGCAGCCAATTAACCCCGAGTATGTGATGCTGCCTTGCCCTGCAGCCTTGCAGATGGTTAGTTGTCTCAGAAATCCAAAGATTTCCTGGTCTGCAGGAGTGACCGGCGTGGCCATAGGCTGCCCATCTGACCTGGCTCTATTTTGTTCTGTTTGGTTCTCCACTGGGCTTTTGTTGCTGAGGTGCTTGTTACAAGTAATGGGCTGATAGAGACTGGAAGAAAGCCTGAAGTGTACCAGTTTAACTGGGAGATGTAGCTGGTTAAAGTGCAGGTGATTGCAGTGCTGGTCCTGAAAGCTGTTTCATAGAGCAACTTTGTTCTTCAGTGGTTTTAACACTGCTAGCAATTAGACATGTGTCTCTCTACATACTGAGGCAGCTTGTACATGCTCTCCTTCTGACTTGGAAAAAGGTAGCTCTCAGGCTGCTTGTACAGAGGGGTCTCTTTCAGAGTCTCTCATTGTGTGAAAATCTCTCTTGAGAACCAGAGTATGGGAGACTCATTCAGCAGCACATTCTCCTGTCCCGGAAGTCCCTCAGCTCTTAGCTTCTGGTTTAGAAGAGTAGCAGAGCATGTCAGGACATCATACTGGGGCCTAAATATGTGCTAAGGATTTTTATTTCTTGGCTAGGAAGGAAAGTTAGCAAAACTAACTTTGTTTCATTTGAAGAATTTGACTTTTCTTGTGTCTGTGCTTTTTGCCTTTTGTTGTCCATTGTGTGAGGAGTAAGAGCTGGTGTTGGAAAAGTGGTGCCTGAAAAGCAATGGGTTTGGATGCTGAGTGGAGCTGAGGGTTCTAACTATTGGGATTTTGGAATGCAAATGGCATGCAAATCAAAATGGATTTGCCTGTTATCTGTTTACACAAATGCTGGTCACAAGTCTTGATTATCAATGTGGGTGAGAAATCAGTCTTCCTGGTGTTTCACAGGACTATCAGTTTAATATATGCTCAGTGCTTCAGCCCTGGAGTGTAAATGGCCAGGGACAAACACCAGGGATTTTTTTCCTTCTGCACCATCTGGAGATGTATGTCATTTCACCAGCACTCTTTATCTGGGTTGGGTAGGCAGCACTTCAGCAGCCAGCTGCTGAGCAAGGAGGCCTGCTGGTGATGCTGAGGGCTGGAAGGCTCAGATGGGGATTGAGATAAGAGGCTGCCATTGTAACTCACCTTTCCCCTGCCTGGTGGGAGGAGGACAATGGGGACCTAAGGAGCTCACCATCTCCTTACATGGAGAGTGAGAACAGGAGGGAATGTGACACTTAGCACCCAGCAGCAGGGATTAGGAGATCCAGAAAGCCACCCATTTGCTTTCAAGGCTTACTCTGCAATCAGCATAATTTCTCAGGAGGAGAGGTTTTTACTGTACAACAGAAGGTTGGGGAATGGAGTGGGGAAAAAGGAAAAATAAAATTATTTATGGACTGGGAGTCCAGGACCTTTTGAACCTGATGACCCATATCTGTCTGCTTTGAACACAGGAGGCAAGTTATTGGATAGCTTAAAATGTTGGCTACTTTATGGTAATAATAAGTTAAAGATTATTTTTCCCAGCTGCTAGAGGATGTGATTTTTCTTTCGTAGGCCATTATGTATGCAAGACCAATTGGTAAACTGCAACGTAGTGTTCTGTAATTATTCTCCCCTGTAGCTTTAATGAGGAGATCTGCGTGCAGTTTGATGGGAGAATACACTCTGCCGACAGCTACACCGAAAATCAAGACAGGTGTAATCCGCTTACTGTAGTCAGTGAATCCTCACCATGTGGCTATGTTATCTGTAGTGCATGTTTATAGAAAGATGCTTGTAAAAGGATTTAATTTAATGGAATAATGGTAACTGACACCATGGAAAATGAAGGGGCTCAAATAATATGGTGAGCAGAGTAATATAAATACTAAAGTAGATGATTAAAAGATGGTGATATGTCGTTCAGTTAACATAATATGAAAGGAAAATACAAATTAAGTAATGTTATGTACTAAAAGAAAATGCATTCTTTCTTACTAGCTTGGTCTTAGAACAGACTTTAATGAAAACATATAATTTTGGAGCATGCACGTACAGATCTGTGCCCAGTCCTGTAGTTGCACTTGGGTGGGCAGACGTGCATGGCTATCACTGGAGCTCTGCATGGGTGAGTTTCCAGGACTGAACTCAGAGCAGAATATCTTTTTTAGAAGGCAGATACTCTGCTGAGTGATATCCAAAAGCTGCAGCTTTCTCTTGGATAGAACAGTTGTGTGCTGAAAGGACCAGTTGAGACTTAGGAACCCACCCTGTTTCTGGTGGGGAGGCTTCATCAAGACACTTCCACCTTGTGCCTCTGTTTTCTTACCTGTACAGTGATGATAACAATATACTATTTGTAGGAAAGCAGCCCAAATAACTTAATATTTTGAAACTTATTGACAAAAACCAGATCTGTTCCTTTGGAAAGATAAGATTATTTAGGCAAAACTGAATTTGGATCTTCTTTTCAGAGGCTGAAAGAAATAATATCAAGTTCACTCTCCTTGGATGCGATTTATTAATTATCAGTCATTCTTAATCACCTAATACTGACATATATCTAACACACTGGAGAGTTTAATATCTGAAAGAATACTTACCATGATCTTTTGCAGCAGTCCATTTTTAAGTGCTGGGGGAGAAATCATGTGGTGCCAGTGCTGTTGTATTGGGTTTCTGATCCTGTATGACTGTCTTTGAATGTAGAGTGTGAATGTACTGAGGATGGCAACATATTGCTAGCAAGAGCTATGCTAAGCATTGCCATGCTTCTCATGCAATTGTTTGAAAGCCATTGGCTTGTACAACTTGGACATCTCATGACACTTGGGTATTAAAAAAAAAAATCACCCTTTTGGTGTTAAGGTAAATGAATATAATTTATTCATGCCAAGGATTGCAAAACTGCATGATCTGACATGTTACTGCATCAGGTAAAAAGTATTTAAATATATATATTGAAAAGCACTTCTGTTGGGGAAAAATAGGGGCTGGATGGGAGTTGGGCACTACTGTTAATTATTCTTACTATGCTGATCTTGCTCAGATTTTGAGTCTCGAGATGGTACTGACAAAGGAGCAGCCTTGATTTCTGCACATATGTTACCATTACTTGTAAAACTGGGCTCACAGATTGTTCTGAAACATTTACTGTTTCTGCAGAACATTTCCATAGTTCCAGCAGTTTGATCACAAATGCAGCATCTCTCTCCTAATGCTGTGCAGGTTGATAAAACAGTTGCAGAGCTGGAGTCCCTAAAGAAATTATTAATTATCTGGTTAATGTGCATCAGCCTGTGAGAGTGTGAGATTAATCACCAGTGCTGGGATGAGTTGCTGAAGTGGATTTTGGTTTTTTGTCTCCTGTCACTTGGTAATGGCTTTTCCTTCCTTCACCATCAGGTGAACAGGTGCGGAGATGCTGTATTTTCATTTTCCTGTAGTTGGTAACAGCCGGTGACCAGGAGATGCCTTTTTCTCAGTTCTGCTGCATGAGCAGTTTACAACATGGAGCACTACCTGCTTCGGATGTTCCAGCTGCGGGAGGTGCTCATGTTACCATTACTTGTAAAACTGGGCTCACAGATTGTTCTGAAACATTTACTGTTTCTGCAGAACATTTCCATAGTTCCAGCAGTTTGATCACAAATGCAGCATCTCTCTCCTAATGCTGTGCAGGTTGATAAAACAGTTGCAGAGCTGGAGTCCCTAAAGAAATTATTAATTATCTGGTTAATGTGCATCAGCCTGTGAGTGTGAGATTAATCACCAGTGCTGGGATGAGTTGCTGAAGTGGATTTTGGTTTTTTGTCTCCTGTCACTTGGTAATGGCTTTTCCTTCCTTCACCATCAGGTGAACAGGTGCGGAGATGCTGTATTTTCATTTTCCTGTAGTTGGTAACAGCCGGTGACCAGGAGATGCCTTTTTCTCAGTTCTGCTGCATGAGCAGTTTACAACATGGAGCACTACCTGCTTCGGATGTTCCAGCTGCGGGAGGTGCTCCTGGGCTCAGGGCTGACCTGAGCCTTTCCAGATAAACACATTTGAACACCTCCGTTTGGGGAGGGGTACCAGAGAGGACTGCTGGGCTGAGCCAGGGTTGGGTCTTCTGTATTTGCCAGGTCTCAAAAGGGTTGACTTATATTTTAATGTGGAATTGCAACTTGACGCCCATTTTGAACATATTTATAGTACTCAATTCTTTGATAAGTGAACATTCAGCATGTCTCCTTTGTTTAATGTAACAAAAAAAAATTTGTCTCCTTTTTTGGAAAGCTACAGAAGGTTCTTCTAGCTCAGTCTTTAGTGGTACCATTCTTAAAGCCAATGCGCTGCATAAATATTCAGCTGTTGGAGAATGAGTCAGCTCCTTTCTGGTGATGGTGTGTCAGTGCATTCAGATGCTGCAGCACTTGTCTTGTTCTGTAGCTGCTGTTAACCATCAGCAGTGTTGTCAGAAATTGTTCAGTGAAGCCCTGATGTTCTTCCAGAGGTCCCAACTGGATTATGCATATGTGCACCACACAGTGCACTGATGAAAAAACTGAGGAATAATTTGTCTTTAAAATGTTTCAGCTGTGTTGCTACATGAATCTATATACAATCCAGTGTTGTACATGAAGCCACAACAGCTCTAGCTGGGGCTTGGGACCATTGGCTGGAAGAGTCTTTTGCTTTAGTAACTACCAGTGAGGAAAGCAAGGAAAATCAGATAGAAGGAGCTACATGGTATGCATCTAAAGCAGACAGTTTGCCTGAGGCTGAGGGAGCACCTTCTAGTGAAGAAGAAGCTGTCTACAACAGCACAGGAATTGATCCAGTAGTATGTGCTGAGGGACAGAAGCAGAGAGTGAACCTCTCTATTTGTAAAGTCTAGTCATTTGAGTTACTTTATCATCTCTAACACAAGTGTTGTTCCTCCCTGAGGAAGTTCTGTAAATGACCAGAGCTATTGAGGCTGGGATGCGTGTGACTTGAGACTGGAGACCTGTTTTTAACCTTCTGCTTGACTATGTTGAATTGAGCTTTTTTATTATGTGAATGTGTAGGTATTGACCTTCTTATGGCAGGGTTATGGGTTTCTTGGCTGAACTAGTGGGGTTTTGTCCCTAGTGAACTGAAATTTTTTTATTACCTTGCCCCTTCCAACAGGCAGAGACATATTTCTATTTAAGATTGTACTGCATTACTCCATTGTGGAGCTTTTGCTGCCCTTATTGTACTATCCTGAATCCCTCTTCAGCTAAAGGTGTTACCTTGGGAGGGGAGGAGAGGTGTGCAGTTTTCAGAGAATTTGCTTTTTACAATAGCTATGTGCTTCAGTCTGGAATCCCTGAACAGCCCCATGATGGCATAAACATCCATTTGTTTGGCAGGCTATGGTATAACTTCACATTAAATGTAGATGACCCATTTGTGTTTGAAAAACCCTAAGCAGCAAGTCAGTGTGGCAGCAGAAGAGTTTTAAACATTAAGCGGTCTTCAGGGCTTCAGGTTGAGTATTTGCATTAGAGTTGTTTGAGTTTCTGCTCCTTGTAGAGCTTCCTGAGCTTGTTGTGATAAGTAAAACCAAGTGTACTCTGTTAAGCTCAGCAGTTCCTGGCACTGAAGAGACAACAGGGGGAAATAAGGAGACAAGAAGTAAATCTGTCTGTATGGGGATGCAGGTCACTTTTTGTATGACTTTATTTGATGATGTGCATGGTTCTTTGTGTGGCTGTGTGACCATGCATGCAGGTGTGCCAGCCAAAGTGGTGTACAGAAGTGATGCAAAAGGAGTGTAAATGCATGAACCATAAAGACAGTAACTCAACAGACTCTTCTGTAGCTGTTGATCTCTGGTGCTTAAAAATAAGTAGAATGAGATTTTTTAGATGAGCAAGTTGTGCAAATCCATGCCTACTTTACATGTATCACCTTGACTTGCTTGTACAAATAGGGTAATTGTGCATGCAAATAGCTAATTAACATAATTAGCCAATCTGCTGATGCAGTCTCAGGATCTGTAAGTGTATGCTAGCCATGTAGTTATCATGATCTGCAAAATAATTGAAAAATAATCTAAGCCCTTATAACCACTAGTTATAACCACTAGTAGATGTGGGAAGTTGCTTAATTTTTAATATAACATTTTTTTGACTTTGGGGTGGAGAAGAGTCTGATGGGGATCACAACTGTTATTGCAGTTGGGAGCCAAAATCACTGAAGTTTATTAGAAAAATTTCACTTTGAAGTCACAAGCTGGCATGGTTGCTGAACAAGCTTACAGTGTTGTGACCCATGGCAGGCAAGCTCATCTGGTGGCATAAAGGTTCCAGTCATGCCCATCTTGTATAAATTGTTCTGTGTGAGCAGAGACTCATGCTGATTTTGCCCTATGGCTTCATAAAAGTACCTATGAAGAATGCTTGTTAAATACCTGCTTTTAACTGGTTTTAGATAAGCAAAATATTTCAGGTTTTAAAGCCTCCTGTCTCCTTCCATCTTAGTAGAAAGAATTTATTAAAGATTCAAAGGGCAAGTCTCCTATTTATCTTTTTGTCAAACTTAAGAGATCTCCCTTGGCATTTGACTACTAGGCAAAAATACCCAGGCAAATCTAAACATCCAAATTATCAAAGTTTTGCAACTACATCAATGGACATTAATTATGAGTCAAGGGATTTCAGAAATTTCTCATGTCTTTGTTTCTATTATTTTTAAACCTGGTTTGCAGGGATGGACACTTTGCTTTATAGTAATTATTTATACTTTCAAAGCAAACAAGATGTGAACTTGCAATCAGTTCCTACAAATAGCTTAACATCAGCGTTTGTGGCTTAAGTCTAGTTTACACAAAAGTAATAGCATAACCTTCTCAAGACAGTATTTCTTGAACTACCTTTTAAATAGTTTTTAGTTATAAAATAGAAAACTTAAATCTGTGTATTAGATTTGTGACCTACTTATTATCCCAATTGCTCTCTGAAATTCCTTTCTTTCAGGTGTAGTTTTATTTTAAAACTAAGATGAGTTATGCCAATACCAGATTACTGCCAGGATTGAAATCTTAGCAAGAGGTTTGTGACCAGGAGAGCAGCACTGTTCTCTTTCATACACTTAGATTTTTCACATAGATGTTTGTGGTATGTAGAATTTTTCTTACTCGGGGGACTTCAAAACCCGTTGAAAAGCAATGAGTTAGATGCTGATTATGCAGGACTTGTGTTGGCAAAAAGAGCACCTTGTTACATGCGCTGTGGTAGCACACTCATGTCCTTAAAATCTGCTCCGTTGTCAGTGCGGTGTGGAAGGCTGGGATATGTCTATAAAGAAATGTTGTGAAACGTTTTACTGACTCCTAGGTGGCCACCAGATGAAGACTCAAGGGACCTGAGTGTAAGACCTTGTGTGAAAATACCTTATTTCTGGCAGAGCAGTATCCATCTAGTGGTAGCTGTGTGCAGACAGGAGAGAGAAAGAGTGACCACCCTGGTGGTCAGTCAGGGTGTTTCTAATCAAATGCAGATAAAGCATCTCAATTGTGGACAGAAAATGTACATAAAGGTACATTTTAAAGAAAGTAGAATGAAAAGTGAAGCAGTGAAAGCTCTTTGTTAAATATTTATGGTAGTTTGGGCCTAACATGACAAACAGCCACGAGGCTACTCACTCAACTCCCCCCCCTCCACACACACACAGACACAGTGGGATGGGGAGGACATAGCTCAAGTAGAAGCTCATGGGCAAGGAGGGTTCTTCACTCTCAGGCAAAACAGACTCAACTTGGGGGAAAAATAATAATTTGATACTAATCAAGCACACACAGGACACAGACCACACACAGAGCAGGGCTTGCATACATTACCCCACCCCTTCCTTCTTGGGCCCAAATCACTTTATTCCTGGTTTCTCTCTGTCCCTCCCCCCAGCAGCACAGGGGGACAGGGGATGGGGTTTAGAGTCAGTTCACAGGCTGGTGGTTCCTGCTGCTCCTTCCTCCTCAGAAACAAGGATTCCTTACAGTCCTGCCCTGCTTCCCCATGGAGTCCTTCCCATGGGAGAGAGTCCTGGATGAACCTCTCCTTCATGAGTCCTTCCCACGAGGTCCGGAGCTGCTCCAGCCTGGGCTTCCCACAGAGTCATGGGCTGCTTTGGGAACAGTCACCTCCTCTGGTGCCAGGGTCTTCCACATATGCATAATCCAAGTTCATGGGCTGCAAATACAAGTTCACCCTTCCTGGTGCCTTCAGGGAATGTTCCACCACGATCCTCCATGAGTGCAAGGGGACAGCTGCCATCTCACCATGGGTTGCAGGGCACCTTCTTCCCTTTCTTCCTCACCAACCACCCGAGATCTTCACCCCAGCACTGCCTTTTATCTCACCAACTCAGCAATTCTTTAACTGCTTGCCCTGCTTAGGTCTTATCTCAGTTCTTTTGTATGTTAGTGGCAGAGGAGCATCTGTTGTCCCTCTAATGGCTCCTTGGCTGGGTTTGGAGCAGGGGGAGCTTCTCAGCTTCTTACTGGAGCCACCCCTGGGGCCCTTCCCTCACTACCAAAAAACCCACCAAACCAGCACAACATTTAATTTAAAACTTTTTTTTACATAGCTACAGCTTTTATGATTTTTATAACTCATTATTTTTCATTGAGTCTTTAAAAAAAAGTATATAAAAGATTTTTACAGTCATTGATCAAGCAAATTTCCCTATTGACTGTACTGGTGACCTGGAATTTAAAACTAAAGGAAAATGAGAATAAAACAAGATAAATAAGCAGTCTCTTTTTAATGGCCAGATTGAATGAGACTGAGGGAGAAACAAAACTGAAATGAGCAGAAAATCTGACAAGCAAAGCTTCAGTAGCCCTTTGTGTTGTGGCAGTGTAAATCCCACTTTTAACAGGTTGCAGAACTGCTTGCAAAGCCAGTCAAAGGCTGTAACATCCTGAAGTGTCTTATAGGTGTGTAGTGTTTTTCTTTCTGACCTGACTCTACCTGTGTACTGTACAGTGCCAGTCAGGAAAAGAAAGAGGCATTTATTGAGCTGTTTAGAAGTGGGAAGGGCAGAGATCACACTTGGCTCTTGTGATGACATTTATACTTCAGGTTAGTTGAAATGCTGTTAATATCCATGAGTACAGGCTTAAAGCCTTCTCTAAAACCTTAGGAATTACCTGTCTGTTATTTTCAGAGACAGCTCTTTTTTTTAGATGAACTATGTCCTATTGGATTAAGTGGGAAAACTTCTACCTGTGATGGGATAATATTTCCACTCCCTGGTTCCATTTCGCTAAGGTCTAAGGGAAAAGGCAAGGTTTTGTGCTTTAGAATGGCTTGTGGGCTTTTTTCAGAAAGGGTACACCTGCCAAGCAGTGAAGCAGCTCTTCTGTTCTTAGTCATCTCACTTGGAAGATCCTAAAATGTGATATTTTTCTCCAGTTACTCATAGACATTAAATAAACTGAAAATGAAGTTTTGATGTAAGTGCCAAATGGCCACAATATGCAGACGATTTATTTCCTTGTCCTTTCCTGTCGAGGACCCTAGTGCCAGCCAGCAAAATGGCTGATTGCTTTTGCCTGATCAAAGGATGTTTGAGGAATAGCTGATGGCTGAAATCCTATAAAATAGAATTGGTGAAGTGGAGGAACCTGTGCTAAGAGTTGGTAACCCTAGTTTAGCTAAAAGAATGTGCCTTCAGCCACTCTAGCCCACAGTTGAAGAACCTGCTTGAAATCTCTCAAGACTGTGGT
This sequence comes from Chaetura pelagica, assembly GCF_000747805.2. Lineage (NCBI taxonomy): Eukaryota > Metazoa > Chordata > Aves > Apodiformes > Apodidae > Chaetura > Chaetura pelagica. The sequence goes on along the minus strand of NW_009952796.1, from coordinate 2,319,675 downwards.
GTCCACAAAGCATGATCTCCATTATCTCTAGGTGATTAGACTATGTTCTCTCTGGCAAAAAAATGGCCTGGTAGATATTTGTCTGTCTTGCAGTCCACAGCCATTTGGAGTCCCTGCAGATGAAGCCAGTAGCACTGAGACTAGTGTTTGTGGCCTCAGCAACTAAGTCTCTGGGAACATCCTAGTGCTGGCTTCCAGGCAGTTTTAAATCCCATTTGAAATCATGGGTGTTTATCTTCCAGTTTCTTTGTGGCTGGGGCTTGCTTGGGTATTTTTATTAAATTCCTGTGACGAAAATTGTGACAACTGGCTTTGTGACTCTAGCAGCATGGAGTGATCTGCAATAACTCCATGTTAACTTTTTTCCCTAAAGAATCTTCTAGTGGAGTTGTACACAGCTGTGCATTGAGTTTAAGAAATGTTTTGTTCATCTTGGTCGTTTCAGGTTTGTTTGGGCTCTGTCAATTGAACCTTGTCAAAATCTATTGTCCAACAGCCAATGCAGAGAGAGCCTCTGCTCCAGGTCTTGTGGGATGATGTGAATGGTTGCATGGGCTTTATTGCAACTTTCCAGTCACATATCTGGTCTTGTGCACTGAGTACATGTTTGACTTCCTTCTTGCCTTCCCTATGCCAACTGCAGGGTTACTGTTTAGAGTGCAAACAAAATGCTGCTTGAGTTTTTTCCTTTGTGGAGGATGTGAGAGATGACAATGGTTCCTCAGTGTGATGGTTCTGGGGACAATGTGCTGATACTCCCTAGCACTTCTTAATCCTTGTTTCTGTGAAATATGGGCTGTTACACCTTTCAGAAAGCAAAGAAAATGTGCCAGTGAACAGACGAAGGAAAAAAATAAATTGTTGTTTGTCCTGCAGTGCTTTTATTTACAGGGTTTACACTGGGACCCCCAAAGCATCATTAACTGTAACAGAAACTCAGTACACAATGACTTACCTTTCCTGATGAATCAACAAGCTTACTGTATTGACATTTAAGTTTTGAGGTCTTTGTATATCCCTGGTGCAGCCAGAAAGCTCCCAGCTCAACTGCTACTGGTGAAGAGACGTAGATGCATTATTAGGGATAACTTGGTTTATCTTCTTTGACACTTTTCTGATATCTCTTGATCACTAAGGTGTGGATTAAGTGGGGAAAAAACATTACTTTGCACAGATGTTATGTAGCTTATGCCTCAGATCTTTTATGAGAGAGTTTGGGTGCTTAATGACTTCTAATTCAAAAAGAAAAATCAAAGTCTTGTGTACGGCTTGCATTTGTCAGGTGCCAAGATGAGGTTAGGTGAATGCATACCAGAAACCCGGGTATTTGAAAGTCACATTTCCAGTTGCATTTAATACAATTGTAGATAAAGCACATTGAAGAGGAAGGGGTTGTTTAGGGGTGTTCTGGCATTTACTTAGTGGATTTAATGAAGTTTAAGGTGTACTACTATGTCACTCTTGAGAAAGCAGTCGCTTGTATTTTCTTTCCCATGAACCTGCATCGTGATGTTCTCATGAAGCCCTGCTGTGTCAGGGGCTCATGGCACATTTGTTCTCAGCGTAGGAAAGAGGTGGCTCTCTGTTAGTGCCAGCAGCATAGCTGCACAGGTGAGGGAAGCTACTTGGCAGCCAGCAAGTATTGGAAGAAAGAAGGAAAGTAAGGTCTGTATGTCTGGCTACCCAAAAAAAACAACCCATAATGATCTTCAGAAATGTATAGTTTTTCGATATTTTGTTCCAAATCCCTACTCCAGTGAAAATCTATATTACTTATCATGAATAAGTTAATGGCTTTCTTTGTGAACCTGTAAGAGAATGCAGCAATCAAATGTTTCCATCTTTCAGCTTAACCAAAAGTGCCAATTCATGTTTCACAGGAACTCAACAGGAGTTTCTGGTACTCCTGAGCTTATAAAGGATCAGAAGTATCGTGTTGCTTCACTGTGATTGCAGAAAGACCATAGTAGTATGGAAAGACCTGTCATAGGGACTGATGTATTCAGTAGCCCAGTGTCCCCTAACTGGGGCAGTCCTTTATTTATCCTAGTTTGTTCTTCTTCAGCAGTTTTCATCTGAGGATTATGAAAAGTGGACTTTACCCTGTGAAGCTGTTACCGTAACCATTTATGGATGGAGAGCTCAGGCTCAGATAAATTGTTACTTTCCAAAGGTTACCTCACATGCCAGTAGTACAAACAGGGGTCGGTGCATTGTTTCCTGGACTGCTGCTTTTTCCACACTTAAATCGCATGGGAAGAAATTCATCCCTACGCAGGGTCTAGCACAACTTAGGTAAGCAAAGATCACTTAAGTTGTCAAGTAAGACCATGTGTTGGTGCTGCACAGAGGTATAAATTGTTTGAGAACTTTGTGGGCTGCTGTACAAATGACTCCACAAAATTTGATTTGCAGAGAAACTGCTTCCTAGGAGAAAACAAACTCAGCATAAGTAATTCTGCAAACTAATGACATAAATATAGCTTGGATAATAAAAAGCTGGTAAATAGAGGCACAACAGCAGTTTGGATGTATGCAAGAGAAAAGCTCAATGGATCTGAGTTTGAAGGAATTTAGTATCTTGCAGAGTTCCTCTAGTTTAACACAGTCAGTGCTAAGTCACTTTTAGTTGAAGCAGAAGAGTAGTTATTTCTGGAAGCCTACAGTGATCTTCCTGTAAAACAAAAAAACCTGCCCAACTGCAAGCTCAGGCTTGCTCAGAATAATCCAAATGTGTTTTAAGGACTTAGGGATATATTTCCTTCTGAAGATTCCCATTATTCTGTATTTTCTTTGCCAAGTGAATAATTAAGTTACTCCTTGATTATTGCTTATCACTTTATACTTTTTCATGCAGACAGCAAGGGATTGTGAGGCTGTTAATAGCTGTGCTCAGATCACATTTCTTTTTCAAAACATGGTCTTATTAGCTTAAAAATAACAGTGGGAGTGAAATGTTTCTAAGTTTCTGTATTTTTATTTAGTTTTTTTAACTGTAATCCTGGGTGCTTTCCAGAGTGTCCTCAGTGAATATCAGAAGTGTGTAGTCGCACTTCTCTTGCCTGGAATTTCTATACCCCAGCGATGTTGATCAACAGCATTGGACATGAAAGCTTGACCCAAGCTATCTTTAGTCTCTTTTTCATCCTGTAGTTGAAAATTTTCTTTCGTCTTTTCAGATGTTCCTAAACATGGCAACAAGCATGGCTCTGCAACAGATGCAATTCTTTCTAGGTCTCTAGGTAACATTTTAACCTGTGTAATGTTCACAGCATAGCATCGTGAGTAATATTCCAGGAAATACGCTGCTGCTTGTTAAAAAGGATAGGACCCCAGAGATGCCTTTAAATATGCCTGTAAAGTGAGAGGTGCCAGGAGAAAGATAATATGGCTGATTATAGTTATTTACCTTACATTTTCATTCGCCCTTAACTGGGTGTAATTTAGGGGCATGAAATCTCTTATTGTAAGTGTATTTGCATTAAGCAGCTCTAAGCAACCATGAAAGTGCAGAAGCTGAAAAATTGACAGACTGGGTTCCTAGAATCCCAAAGTAGCATTTTTGTAATAGGCATACAAACAAATCAAACATGTTTTGCTTCAACGATTTAAAGAATATGGTCTTTGGAGTAATTTGTCTTTTTTTTTTTTAAACTATCGTTTCTAACCTTTTCACTGCCTATCTCTAGTTTGCAGCTCCTCCTAACAATCTGCAGCAATTTCCAACCCAGCTGTTGTGGTTGCAGAGCATTGTGCCTTTGTTTAGCTTTCCCTAAACTATCAAACCAGCCTGTAAAGGGGATTACCTGGCTGGTGATATTGGTTTTCAGGTCTGTATTTTTAAACAAATAATTGTTTCACAGTGTTTTTTCAAAAGGAACCAACCAAACAAAACTTTTACAGTTGGATGGAATAAAGTCTTGGAAAGTAGGTACCTTTGGTTAACGTTGATAATCCCACTCACTTCCTTTGCAAGTGATCACAAAGTTATGGAAATCACCTTGCAAGAGCACTGGTTCTTTTCGGTCAGTACAGAATTTTCATGTGTACTTCATTAAAAAAGACATTCTTTGTCTGCTATGTTGTGTGCAAAGTTTGAGAAATTTATAATACAACTGTGTACGATTAACCAGGTATGATCTTCCACCTCACCCTTTGAGTAGTCGGTTAGTTCTTTCATATCCATTGCCTTTTTCATAAGGCAATTTATTTAATTGAAGTTTGTGAAGTGTTGTGATCTTTGCATGAATGGAGTTATTGAAGTGAAACACATTAGCACTATTTATTTCAGCGGATTTCAGATTTAATGGCTAAACAAGAATAACTGGTAAAACTTGCTTTTTAAACATACAATAGAGTCTTTAAGAAACTAAGTCTCATTTAAGAATATGACCATGTCTGTCTGAATTATATTACGGTATGTGTGCTCCCTGTATCATGCTGTGTTGAAAGTTGTCTAACAACATATGTTGTTGAAATATATCTAGAGTATTCGTTTTGGGGTGTTTTCCCAAGTTGAAAGTTGACTGCTTAGTGCAAAAGATACATTTACTGTTTTGAGTGTCTTCAATTTTTGTTCCCATTTTGCAAACATAGTATGTTTTAATTAAGACATGCCATTCAAGATCTAATGAATACGTTTACTGTAACATCTCCATCTTCAGGAGGTGAATTTGACTTAGAAATTGTCTTTGGCACAGAGAGGCTGATAGTATCAGTTGAAAGATTTCTTTTCTTGAGGAAGAGCAGTTTGCATAGTTGGTGCTGCTCTTGCTGGGTACAAGGTAGCTGTGCTTGCCCTAAAGGATTGCAGAGCGATGCTTATGGTGACAGACAAAAAAAATCCCACAAAAGGTACATGTTCATGTATTTTTGGTGATATTTTACCCACTTTTTTCTTTGACACAGTTTTGGAGGTGGCTTATTGATTATATTTGGAAAGATAAAGAAACTCCTCTGCCTGAATCATGCTTCTGTTAGCATGCAAGAGGACTTTGATCAAACAAACAATGAATTGTTCAATACACTCAGTAAAAAAAAGTCCTATAAAAGTGGGTTTCAACTGACCTTTTACCTGCACCTGTTTCAATGCTGCCAGGTGAGAATGAGCAGGAGGAGGGTTCTTGTGCTCCTACATCTCCATCTCCTGTTATTGTTTGTGTTAAAACTCCTGCTTTTGATGTCAAGTCAAAACCATAACTAATTTTGCTGTCATGTAAATGCTATTTTATGTTCTGTTGTTGTGCAGGAAAGCACAGAAAATTTAATTTGGCATCTTCATCAAGAGAAAAAACTTAGTAAAGGTTTGTACCATTTCCTTTTCAATGTTGTAATGTATTCAGCTGAAATTATTTTCAGCTACTTAAACTGAGATTAAATTATGGTACTGTCTTCTTGGGAAGTGTTGTGAGGGAAAGCCTTTAGCCTTCAAGCTTCTTTCCCATGCAGTTCTATTGGCAACTTTTACCTTAGCTGTATCCAAACTGTGTTATATCCACCTTTGTTAGAAAATGCTGGGTTTTGCATGAAAAAAGGGCCTGGTGTGGGGTTGAGGCAAAAAGGAAATACTAGGGGGACCCTACAAAGCATGGTAAAGTTTCCTGCCCTGGGGTCTCTGGTGCAGAGGGCTGCCCATGTCTAGGTGCTCTCCTCTTCCTCCTTACCTGCTGAGAGCAGGACAGAACAGCAAAGGCAGACAGTGCTTTGCGGCACAGAGGGGTTGATAGGAGGTGCAGTAAGAGGGTGGGAGGAGGCTGGTGGGATCCTCTGAGAGCATTCCATGTGGTGTGCAGTACAGGGAGAAGCCCAAAAGAGAAGCTGATGGGGTGGCCACTTCTCACACATCCTGGTTAGGGGCTTATTTGGCAGGTAGAATTTGATTCATTTGCACTCATCCAGTGCAAAGGTTTGGGAAATGCTGTTGCCTCTATTTTGTGTGTGAGGAATCATGTCAGGTTGAGAGCAAAGCCCAGATTTTTTCAAACATACTTAGGTGCACCTGCTCTCCTATCCTCATTCACAGCCCTAGAGGAGCTCTGTGGTGGTGAGAAGGCCTGAGGCTTCCTCACTTAAATAGTGCCATGGGGCTTGTTCTTCCACGTGCCAGCCCATCCCCAACACAGGGATGTCCAGGGCAGGCTGGCGACCAGGATGCTCTGCTCTCTGGCCACTGCAGAGGGGCAGGGAGTTAAGTGCTGCAATGGGCTGCCTGTGTCATGGCAGGTTATGGCTAGTGATAGACGTGTGCCACTGATAGGTAGTGCTTTTTCTGACCTGCCTTCATTTTTTCTGGCCAGGCTTTTAATTGCCAGGGAAAGGTATAAACAGATGCAATAAAGGAGCCAAACAAGTTGGAGCTATAGCAAGGCTTCACAAGGAAATATGTTTTAGCAAGATTATTATTATTATTTTTTTAAACTAATTGGGATTTTGTTGTCAGGCTAAAACAGACTAAAAATAAACAGCTGTATAGTACTTCATTAAGCTGCCTGCTTGGAGTGATTTTCCCATTGATTAGTCTCAGGGCTAATGCTGGTTCATTCCTCATTTCATTGCTAATTAACATCAGCTCGGCTCCTGACCACTTGACCGTACTCTCTCTGTGAACATGTGCTGGTTTGGCAAGTAATAACTGCTTCCTCCTCCTTAAAAGAGAGAATTAAGGGAGAAAATAACTATTAAGTAGATCTCTGGCTGCTTCTACTGTAAGGAGAATGATCTGTAAAACTGTATCAGCCTGTATGAGGGGTAATAAACATAGTTTACAGAGCACAGGAGTTAGAGAAACTATGTAAATACAGATGATGAGCTCAAGCTGGTGTATGAACTGACAGGCTTGGCTCCTCTCCTGTCAGTCGAGTTGATTCAGGCTCTTCTGAGATGCTTGTGGTGCAGATGACCTGACCCAGGGTCTTACGACTGCTGGCAGTCAGGATGAGGTCTGCTTTGGATGGGCGGCACTTACTTTTCCAAGTCTCTGCAATGTTCTGGGAGTCTGAATAATGAAATGGATTGGCAGTGGGTACGGCAGGAGCAGGAAATGTACTGCCCTGGTTATGGCTTTGTCAGGCTGCTTCCATGCAAACGGAATATAGATGAAAAGGAAATGAAATACCAGAATTGGCATGGATGCGTTCTGAGAAAATATCTAACAATGATAATGAAATTAGCAACCTCTGTTCTGGGTGAAAAGGTCAATTTTTCCATAAAACCCAAGTGAACTTGTATTTTGGAAAACATCTACTAAACCTGGGACAGAATAAATAACATTATCCCAAAGTCTTGGTTCAATTCCAGATCATAGCATTTTCTTTTAATTGAATTGGATATTGCATTTCATTTTCAGAAAGTCTCTTTTTTTAATTCCTACATTTTGAAGCATTCATATCTCAGAACTAATTGGAAATGCAGCTTTATACAAATCTATCAATCAGAAACAGTCACTGGAGGGAGAGCTTCTCTGAGTGATAATCCTTTTTTACCTACTTTTCAGCAGAATCCTAATTCACTTGTTCATCAATTATATATTTTATATATTTCCACCATTATTTTAATGGACTTAGGGCTCAGTCTTGCAAACACTTCTGTATGTAAGTAACATAATTCCTGCAAGCAGGCTGCTTGTATGATTAAAATTAGACATGCAAAATATTTGTAGCATCAAGTTGTGCAGTAATTGTGTGTACTGACACACAAAGCCATTGCCTTCCTAGTTCCCTTTCTTAGAGCTGTAGTAGCAAAAAGCATCTTTTGCTCATGTGAGTAAAAAAAATAATTATAAAATGTATTTTTTAAAATTCTACTAATTATCATAATGAAAGATAAAAAAGTCATTCCTATGAACTATTGTGTGATTGATTACATCATGTGGCTGTCATGGAGAGTTTTGGAATTGGGCGCCAGAGCAGAGAGTGTAGAAAATCCCTTTTTATTGTTAACCAACTTTAGACAAGGCTAAAACCTGATTGTGCTGCAGACTTCATTCAGTTGAAAAAAGGTAATGAAATCTTGCTTCTTGTTTCCAGGAAAGATCCAGTATCTCCTCTTTCTACAAAAGATACCTATGATATTTAACTTTTCTCATTATAATTCCATTTTAAGTCCCAGTCAGGTAAAAGGAAAGCAGCAAACAAACATTTACATTAATAATAAAATAAATCCAAGAAAAATATTTCCTTGCATGTTTTTGAAGTTTGAGGAGTCTGGTTTGAGGAAGTGTCTTGGTCACAGAATCCTAGGGGTAGGAAAGGACCTTGAAAGATCATCTAGTCCAACCCCCCTGCCAGAGCAGGGTCACCTAGAGCACATCACATGGGAATGTGTCCAGGTGGGTTTTGAATGTCTCCAGAGAAGGAGACTCCACAGCCTCTCTGGGCAGCCTGTTCCAGTGCTCTGGTCTCTCGCTTTTGGTAGGTCAGTAGTTACCCAAATGCAAGCAGGAGAATATATTTCATATTTTGCTCTCCTGTGGACAAGTAGCAGATGATGATAAAATACTGATTCACCGATAGCACAAAAATGCACCCAAAATTGTGAGGTTTTTACTCATTTCTGTAGTAGAGTAAGCACATGTACATACTTATGTACATATGTATTAGGAGCAAGAATAGTTCTGTAAGACAGAGTCCCAGATGCTTGCTGGTCATCCCATGCTGAATTGAGCTTTTTGAGCTGCAGTCACACCTGGCAGCTTCACAGGCTGTGTGATATGGCCTAACATCTATGGGCAGAATTGAGGGCACAGGGAAGAGCTCTGCCTCCCTTGCAGCATTGGAGGTGACTCCAACCATGGAAGGAAGAGGAAGAAAATAACCAATGGGCAGGATTGTAGCTTGTATGTGGTGGTTGCCTGGAGTCTTGCAGATTAAGCTCAAGCAGTAAATCTGCGGATGCTTCCTCTTCTCTTACCAAATACTTAATAACAAAGCCAAAAGGGGAGGTTTTTGTTCTCTGCCTCTTCATTTGAAAAGTGTAAGAGGAAGGAGCTAAGACAGTTTTAAAAATTATTTTGAAGATGGAGCACATGGAAGACTGATTTTGGTGACAAAGCCTTTGTGATCCTGAGCAGTGTAGCTATTTAGGATCTAAACCTTATGATAAAGATACTCTTTCTGGCCAAGTTAACTTCACTTCTTAAAAAGAAAATGAGGCCTTGAGTTTCCAGAGTTAAAAGTTACCTTGAAGGCCTTAGTTGTTTGAACCATGAATTGACATATAATATTAAACAAGCTTCAGTAGCTTCTTGTTTCACTATAGGCTAGAATTCGGTGAATAAAGTGCAATTAATAGCTCTTACAAAACTCTGGATGGACACCCAAAGGAGAGAAATAATATAGTTGTAGTATTACAAGTCATCAGCATATTAAACATTTTTTTTTCCTTAGGAAAGGATTTTCTGTAGAAGTCCTGAAGAAAAATAAGTTTCATTAGTTAAGCGTCGAGCAGAGATAGAGCAACAGGATTGATTGTAATAAGCCTCTCCTTTTTACTGAAATCCATTACTTTCTGAGCTATTAAGTGATGAAGGGGATTAAGAGAATAAAAAAATATAAGCGGGACTGTATTCGCAAATCTAATAAAGTTGATAAGAGCAGAGCATTTTGTGGAATTTGCATGTGAATTTATAACATCCTAATCCATCGGCAGGCAGCACTGTGCTGCAGAGGGAAGGGGGTGCACCATGCATACAGGATAAAAATGCAAGCACAGAATTTCTGGCCAAGAAGCCTTTTTTTTTTTAAATCCATATGGATATCCATATGTTTTATCACACATTCCATACTTTTGGTGCCAGGATCCATATGTTTAGCTTTTGTTCAAATAAAAGACAAAAATCATTCTTCATTATCTTTCTTCCTAGCTGGTGTTTTTGAAGACATAACCAAATGTGATGCTAGATTTTTGAGGCATAGCTAGATAGGATGCAGTTGGATCTCATCGGTGGTATTTAAAACAAGTACCTGGTGGGGATTCAAGGACTGGATTATCTTCTGAAAGTTATGCCCCTTGACAGTGCTTGAACAGTGCAGGGGGTGCTATCATCTGATTGCAAAGTCCTGACAAGTCTTTTCCCTTATAAAAGAAGTTCCTTTGTGAGCAACAATGAGAGTTTTCCTTCTTTTTATGTTTAATTCTCAACCTGCTCCTCTGCCTCTGTGCTTCTGCTGAGGTGTGTGTGATCCAGGGTGATGACATCATGGAGCTTTATTTTAATTCTGCCTTTTCTGCTTGCCCAGGGCTTGCAGTTGGTAGAATAGCAGCAGAATTTAGAAGTGCTGATAGAGGGAATTTGGGGCTGGCGTAAGGATGGTGCATCACTATCTCCTTGACATGACCCAGTCTGTTCTGTGCCAAGCAGATAGATAGCACTCATTGAGAATTGTGCCTAATAAGGTTTTATTTATCCTTTTGTTTTCTGCTTTTGATGGAAAAGTTAATATAATGCTTCTAAAGGTGTAAAATTTTACTCAGTGTCCACAATTAACCCTTGGAATAGGTACCAAGTAACCATGAATAGTGAAGTCTGCATGTTGGCTCTCCAGTTGGAGCCCATCTTCACTTGGACTTCCAGTCCTTAACTTCTTTGCTGGGACAGAATATGGCAGAAAAGCAGCTGTGGTGTGTGACTTTACTTCTGGGAGGTTCTGAGTGTCCTGTGGTGGTTTTAACTTGCTGAAGGGGTAAGGAGTACCCTATACTTTTAAATAGGAGGAAAGTAGGATAGTCATAATTGCAAAAATTGCAATGCACAGTTTAAAAATAAAGACAGCAATATGAATACTTTATTCAGCATTCCCACCTCTAGCCTGTGAAATGTAACCCTGAGTTAGGCTTGGAGTTGTGCTTTCTTCTTGGCATTCCTTACAATAATAGAAATTAATGTGAGAGTTTAATAAGTATTGTGCATCACAGCTGTATTATCTTTCATGTGGAAGAAAGGAAAGGCAGCTATCTTCTCTAAACCAAGCACTAGCATCATAACTTTAGACAGGAGATAGTCAGTGCCATAGGAACCAAAAGGAGCTACATCTTGGATAGACACATTTTATTTATTTTCAGTCTAATCCCACTCTCAAAGACAAAAGAAAAACTTACTGCTGATATCATTCAAAGCAGACATGGCTCCTGATATTATCTGTACAGAAGCTATAGAGTAACTTAACCTTTCTTTTGAAATACACTTGTGAAAGTATCATCTGCTTGAGGCTGAATTTAGTTTTTGAGTCTATGGAAATAATCAGTTTTCAGCTCTACACTTCCTTTGCAGGGTTGTGGCTCTGGCAAGGTCAGCAGCAGGTTTGTAGCGAGTTGCCAGTTGTGAGCTACCTCATGGGACTTGATTGATGGTGCAGTGAGCCACTATTCAAAAGAGATGGCTCATGAGGTGGCATGCCCCAAGCATGATGGCCTCTTGTGTGTGGCTGTTCCTGGGCACAATGGTCAGACATTTCACTTCTATCTGCCTGGCTGCCTGGCCTGCATGTGCCATCCCCACTGGAGATGTCTTAGTGTGAGGAGCTAGCATTCTGACCCCTAAGTGGGCAGAGGTTGGCAGGCACCTATTTGTTATATTCATATGGAGAGGAAACACACTACATGCAACTCAGGCTGATTGTTCAGACAAATTGAGTGACCCTTTCCTCCTTTCAGAAATTATTCTCATGTAAAAATGCTGTGCTTTTTTTTTTAAATCCCCCTCCTTTAGCATTTGAATACCAGATTGAGCTAATTTTAAAATTCCTCAGGGCAGTGGCACTCTGCATTCCTTCCACTGTGCTATTCCTTACCACATTACCTCACCACATCAGCACTCATATCTCCCACTGATGGCATCCAGTTTCCATTCCATTCACAGTGGCCAAGGATCATATCTCGGATCCACTTAGAAACACAATGATCTCTACCCCTGAGAATGCAAACGCTTTCTCAGTCAAATCTATTGATCTACAGGGCTCTATTTCTGGCTTTCCATTCACTCACTTGACGTTTGGGATGCTGCATATTCTTTCTGGGGAAATAGTTGGCTACTAGGAACTTGGTGAAGAATGCTTCTGTATAATCCAAAGATAGACATGTTCTCTCATTCTTTATCTGTACAAATACTACACTTCTTAACTGGGCAAATGAAAGTCTTTCAGCTAGCTCTGTGGCAATGATGGACCTGGGTCTGCTATTGCATTCTCATCCCAAGTTGATTCACTGAGTGCTAATGTTGAGACAGGCAAGCACATGATGATTTCTGCAAGAGAAGAGGTAAACAGTTTACACACAGCCTCCATGCTAGGGGAGGATTTGCAGCCTGAAAAGAGACCAACAGGCAAGGGCATTGGATGGGCAGAATGATGTAAAAGCACTTCAGAAAATGTGCTGGTCCTTCTCTGAAGAGCCTTGCTGCCCAGACAGCCTAAATCATAATGAAATGGGGGAACTTGGCTTGTAAGGGCTTGACTCTAACCTCTGTCAGAGGCATACTTGTGAAGAAAAGCAGAGATTGGTGGGGTTAATATTGCAGCCTCCCCCCACATGTTATATATTGAAATAGGCCTCTCTGAGAGGCAAGTCCAATGTGTGCTTCAAATAGTCCTCAGGAGGTCCTCATCTTTCATCACTGATAGCACAGGCATCTAGGTCCCTAACTCTGGCATTGTTGATGTTCAGAGATGCCCCCTGTTGTCCCCTGATGGGATTTTGCTTCTTAAAATACAGGGTTTTAAGGATTATCAGGTGTTGCTCAATATTGACCTTGAACTCGTGTTCAAAAGAACTCCAGGCACCATGATGTTGAGTGAGCTATGCTTGACTTAATTTAATTATCTAGACCTTAATTTTTAGAATATTACCTGTAATTCATATCTTCTGGGTTCCAGCTGAGTGGCCTGTTTTCTGTATGTGTACATGACAAATGAAACTACTGTTTCTGTGTCTTTTTTTAAATTAAGTACAGGTATTAGATTACCACTTGGTCTAAAAGATTACTTTTCTTAGTCAACACTTAACCTGCTAGGGACATAGTAGCTAAGCTGGGCTGATCTTGATTGTGTCACTTACTCTATAACTAAAGGTGTCCCTTGCCTCTCATGGTGTCTTGTCTAACAACTGAACTACCTTACTTCACTTTCCTGTTAGCTGAGACACTTTTCTTCCACTTCTTTTGTGAACTTTTCCTGCAAATATAGGTAATAGTAAATAATTAGTGCACTGTTTTGTAGCTTTTCCCATGTGGCCAGCTTCTCTTAACCATTTGGTGTGTTTGTCAACACTTCCAAATTTAAGGTGAGGGAGGGGCAAGAAATTTCTTAATGAAAAAATGCAGGTAGAATAGTATAAAAATCTGAATACTGAAAATAATATGTAAGGTGAGATATTGTCTTTGGACCTTTTGTTACCTCTACAACAATAATTTAATAATCTAAAACTTCAGGGACATAATAGTGCAAGGATAATCCTTCTCTGCTTACAGACATAAAATCTGCTTGTGTACATAAATACACACAGGTGAAAGCTCCCCCTCTCTCTTTCCAGCAGGTGCAAACCATTGATCACTCTTGATTCCTGCAGAAGCTAGAGGGAATGGGTGGGCACCTTTTAAGAAAAGCCCAGAGCAGCTTGCCCAGGTCTTGAATAAATCCAGTTCTCTTGACTCTAAGTCCTTAGCTGCCTCCTTCTACCAAATGAGATATTGTAACTCTTTCGCATAAAGAAACTAATTACTTGAAAGATTTTATTACTTGCTTTTTTTCAGTCCTTGCTCCTAATATACTGTTTGCTAATGCCTTTCTCTCTGAAAGAAAAGAACATTGCATTCTTTCCATCTGCCTCCCTTATCTGAACGTATGTCATGAAAAGTTTGTCTTCTCTAGCAGATTATTGGAACATGACCAGCACTGAAAAGGTTTCTATACTGCTCTGCACAGTGGTTTGGTAAGGTTTCAAACCTCCCTCTTCTAGTACCCTTGTTCCAAATAAAAAACTTCCAGAAGCAACACATTTGCCCTCTGTAGGCATCTAGCTACTGTTGTATTATGGGGTTTTGTTTTGGTGTTTTGCCAGCTACTTGACATTGTTTTACAGCTGGATTGTGTGGCTATTTCCAAAAGGCTCAGATAATTCTGTCCTTTTTTATCAAGGAAATTCTTGAGAAACCACAATAAAGCAGCTGTAACCCTGGTGATGCTTACAACTGCAGCCAAAAATAGAAATTGGTGTTTCATGCATTTTCTTAATGAGGGTATAGGGGTTTTTTTTCAGGGTGATCCTTGACACTTAGCCAAGTTAGGGCTTGGCTCTAAATTATCAGTTCAAGCTTTATAAATAGGCCTACATCGATGGGGCATTTTTTTTTTTTTTTCCCCAGCAGCATGCCCTCTCCTGGCTGCTCCTTCCCTGGGCAACTGCACTCTTGGGACAGGATGGGCAATGAGCCTTTTAGGCCACAGTTGCCAAATACTTCACAGGAGGTGCCGATCACCTTGGGTTCCTGTTGGCTTAGAGGATGAGGCTCAGCATCTTGCAGAATTAGGCCTGTAAGCTTTTGTTATTAATAACTGCCTTCATATTCATTTTGCTTACAGGCAGGATTTATTTGGCTTTTGATCATAAGTGAAAGTGTCCTTTTAACTAGATTTTTATGCTCTCTCTGTACAAATAGAAACCCCTGGTTTATTTGCCAAATCAAATAAGAGTTTACATGTGTGAGTTTTTTTCTGTGGCACACAACACAGCTAATAAATGAATATGAAACAGCTTGATGCTAGGATGTCACTTTGTTCCCACAGGCAGGAGAGAGATGAGGGAATGTGAATTAGAACTTTGGGAAAGTTCAATCAACAAACTAAGAAGTGCAGACATACTGATTTATAAAGATACTATAACTTTAAAATGTGTACTTCCAATCTGAAGGACTGCAGTAGGGATTTAAAATATGACTATTTAATTTTATAAAATTACATAAATTAAGTGAACAGCCCATTAATGGGATGCCATCAAGATCACATGGCCAATTCAGTTCAAGTTACATTATCTTGCTGGCCGGATTTGAATAAGAATTAAGAAATTACTATTCAAAGTAGTATGGGACATTGATCCTCATTCACAATGAAATTTGTCACTATAACTACCTGGAATTCCGCTGCTTTCACAGAGGTGTTCCACTGAATCTTCTTTATTGAGCAACTAGGAAGGAATTGTATTAGTGGAGGAGAAAAAAAAGCTGCTAATTAGTTGTTCTGCCTACATGTTAAATGGAGTCTTGTCTTGCAGAGAGTTCACAGATAAGCAGCAAGACATGTCTAATGAATGGTAACCCAGATTCAATAGACAGTGAACTTCCTCCAGTTGGTCTATTGCTTGACTACAGGTTCACCTCAGGAGCTATTTATCTATCCTAGTGAGAGGAGCTAGCCTCTTACTTAGCAGCTCATACTTCATTGCCCCCTCCCTGGAGGTGTTTAAGGCCAGGTTGGATGAGGTGTTGTGCAACCTGGTCTAGTGTGAGGTGTCCCTGCTCATAGCAGGGAGGTTGGAACCTGATGATCTTTAAGGTCCCTTCCAACCTTAACCATTCTATGATTTGTATTTGAACTTGCCAAATCAAAGCATGTGTGTTGGGGTTAACCAATCTGATGTGGTGTAAGGATAAGTTGTTTTCAGTGAAATAAATTTCACTATTTCTGTTGAACTGAGTAGACAAAATGCACCATTACTTGCAACTATTTACTTACTTTTCACAATTTTGGAAAACTGTTTGAAAACACCTAAACAAAATATCAATGTATTTCAGTGCTACGCTATGTCAAGAATGTGTAAAGAGTAAACTAAAAAGCTGCTATGAAGGGTCAAGCAACACATTACAGTTTAAAGAAACAAAGTCAACATGATTAATCTTAAATAGATTTAGTTTATTTCATAAATATTAATTGTACCAAGCAACAGCGTTTTTATTTTACTTGACTGCAGTGCACTTCAAGTCTAATTTCTGTGATAATTAAAACGTGAATATCAGAATCGAATTCTGCATTTGCACCATTTTTTTTCTTTGCTCCAGTTTAAATCCATTGACTTGCTGCTAATTTATGCTGGCATAAATACTAGGCTCAGCAGTTCAGCACATTGAGATCAAAACCTTTTAAAGCCTTTTACTGACAGAGAACACTTGGAATGGCAGATGCTGAGTATTTGTATTGTTAGACATTTACAAAATGTGATAGTTGTATATAAATACTAACATGGATGCCACCAGATAAAGTAATACGTCTGCATGTCAATTGAAATTAGCATTCTAGAGCTTATAGCACAGAAAGAGTTGCAGTAGATGGTAATGAATATTGGTGTTGCTCACTGCTACCTGATGTTTCATAAACTGGTACCCATATCTGGTTCAACACAGATGCATTCCCTTCTAGACTCGCAAAAAATTTTGTATGAAAGCTTTTCCAAATCTAGGATCCCTTAAGGCCACAAACTACTGTCGTAGGGGTTTTCCCCTTCTTTTTGTTTATAATGAGAAGTTCATCTGACCGAGGAATAGAAATGCTTTAGTGTTTTCTCCTTACCTGGCTCTTATTTTAATTTCACCTGTCTAATGGAACTGTAAAATGAGCTTATATGGCATCAGGATGGAAACCCTACATAGTGCTTCTGTAGCACATAGATTATGAGCAGTGTTTGTCCTCTAGTGCCAGGAGATGTGAGTGGAATATTTCTGGGTCAAAAATTAGTATCTAAGAAAGCTGTGTGGCTTTGTTGAGGTTTTTTTAGTTCTTTTTCTTTTGAACACAGATAAATGCTTTTGTACATAAAGCCCACGTTCATATAACAACAGTGATTTGATCACAGTTCCTGATGAGAAATACATTGTAAGCACTTTTTTTTAGTTTGTTTTTGTTTCCTGCCAATCTGTGTTGGATCACATATCTACATAGTCTGGAGAAGAACAAGTACTTTAATCGAACCTTTGTGTTTCTGACTCTTCTGTTTTATGTTTCAGTTCAAGACAGTACTTGTGCTTGGGCTGAACTTGGTTCAGGTGGGCACGTGAGGCTGTGCTCATCTTTAATGCTGCACAGCAGAAACCAAAATGTTGCCTAAATTTAAAGCAAAGTTAGGCAAATTGGAGAAGAATTGAGACTGGGCCTTCTTTTGTTGCCCATTAAAGCTTTAGTGGTTCCCAGTGCATCACTGGTGGTGCTGGCGGTGTCACTGCAGTGTCTTCCCTCTGCTGGGGTGCATTAATGCAGCAGTGTAGCAGCAGCTGTCTCTCTTTAAACAGCTTTATTTGTAATTTTTTTTTCTCCCCTAGAGTAAGCTGACCAGATTTGCCAGTTTATAAAACTAGGACAGCCTAGCAGGGGAGAGGGTTGTCCACACACTGTCTTCAGGGGATAATAATATCCATCAGAGAATGACTGCCCCGACAATTGCAGAGAGGTGAATAGCTGTGTGCATGTACCCATGCAGTAAAGAGCTCCCTTAAAGAGAGAAAGATGGTGAAGGCTCCTGGATTGGGTGCTGGCTTTCCTTAGAGCTGAAGCAAAACACTGGCTGAACTCTGGACAACATGCTCCTATAAACTCTTCACCTCGGTATTGTTTAGACAGAAGAGGAGGTGCAAGAATTGGTTTAAATAAATAAACAGAACTAGCAAGGTTCCTTTCAAGCTCTGGGTTTGCAGCTATAAGTAAAATATTGTGTATAACAAAAAGAAATAGCTCTCCTTGGAGCTATGTTTTTCTTCTTGCACTGTGGATCTCGATTTGTACCAGGCACCCAAGTGCGGCTCCTCTGATTTCTTCAGTTTCAGCTGGTCCCATGGAGCTGGGGTTAGTTGATGTTGGGAGCATGCTCTGGGGGTTGCCTGTTTTATCTGGCTCTTCCTGAGGGGCTGGATTAGGGGGGTACAGTGAGGGAAGGCAAGTTGTGGTGCAGCAGGCATTTGAAGGTTTCCTAAGGTAGCTGGTGGCCAGGCGGCAACTGCTGTACGAAACCTGCCCCTGATCTGTACTCTCACCACCAGTTTTCCAAGAGAAAGATTCTTCTCTGTGTATCTGTTAACTGATGTATCGAGAAAATGAAACACAGTTTGAAACAATTTTTGTTTTTACTGTTCTGTCAAGGGCTTGAGGGCAAAGAAAAGCAAATAGCCCCAAGCCTACCCAGTGTGTTTGACTACCAGCCGCGTTTAGAAACCCACAGGTTCAACAAAGCCCGAAGTACTTGCTGGCAGGACAGTTCATGCTCTGTTCCCGTCCCTGGTTCATGGTGTTCCCAGGGGCATTACAAGTAAAAATTACAAACTTGTGCATATAGATAGGAGGGTTGGATTAGCTGGGGAAGATTATAACAGTATGACTGTTTTTCACTTTCCTTCAGCCTTTAAAACAGATTCAGTCTTGCATCTTTTCTCCTGCAAAAGTAGTATACATGTATGTATGTGCATATATGTATATAATCATAGAATCATTTTGGTTGGAAAAGACCTTGAAGATCATCAAGTCCAAATATTAACCTAGCTCACTGCCAAGTCCACCACTAAGCCATGTTCCTAAGCACCCATCTACGTGTCTTTTAAGTACCTCTGTACCTCCAGGAGTAGTGACTCCACCTCTACTTTGGGCAGCCTATTATAGTTCTTGACAATCTTTTCAGTGAAGGTTTTTCCAAATATCCAATATTATAGTTCTTGACAATCTTTTCAGTGAAGAAGGTTTTTCCAAATATCCAATCTAAACCTAGTACAACTTGAGGCCATTTCCTCATGTTCATATACATATATTCCTCTTTGACAGCCACCCAGACTTGAATTCTAGTCTTCCAAAGTGCTTTCCAGTCTCTGAACTGAACTGGAGATACTCAGTGACATCCTTCTCTTTGGTTGTTATTGCTGGTTACCACAGTATATCCCTGGTGCTGCCACAAATCAAGACATTTGGATATTTCCATCACAATCAGTATGCTAAGTAGTGAAATAAATCTAAGTTTCAGTTGTGTTATAGCTTGGTGAATGTCACAAGGAAGTAGATCACTTAATCAGTATGGTTTAACCAAATCTTTGAAAGGAAGCAGGAAAGGCACAAGAGAGTTGTTGGGTTTTTTTTCCTTTTAATATGGTGATAGGACCAAATTTAGGTGAGGAAAAACTGGAACTAAGATTTTTTTGTTTTCCTTGGTACCTTACAGAAAATGTTGAACTGATAAAAGCAGGAGGAAGATTCTAATTGTTAAAAGCCTCATATATTGAAATTTATATGCATTCAGTTACTTGGCTTTCACTACTGCCTAAACAATTTAAAGATAAAAACTAGACCATCTATTTTGTGTGCACAAGTGGCTATCTACTTACCCATGTGCATCAGTGTGTGCATATGTGCATATATAAACATATACCCTGTTGGTGTGCTTTTAGAATGTTCATCAATAATTTTTTTCCCAACTCCTAGATTTCAGTGTTTGACCCCCTTCTTCAGAAACACAAGAGATTAAGCAGGACACATTATTTTGACATCAAATGCGAGCCCTAAATGGTTGCTAGGATACAGGATGTGGCACTATAATAATGCTGTGGTGTAAGGTTATATTGTCTTAAGTGTGGAGAGCAGGCCATGTTATAAATCTTAAGTTGATAGAAGAGATAGCGATTGCTGCTCTTATACGTTCCCTTGTTTTAATTATATTGTATAAGACAATTTTAGTTTTATTTAACACAACTCTGCTTTTATTTGGATAGTGAAGTACTATCAAGAAGCTATTTCATTACAGTCTGTATAGGTTTTTTCTACTTTGTTTTCATCTGCATTAATTTAGAGTAACTACAGATTTATCATTGGCACCAGTTTAAGGAATACTAAAATTTGGGTGTGATGTCAGACCTGTTGATTTTCTCTCTGTTTTCCATTTGTGATCATAGTAATTGCAACTTTGCTTTTGATTTCAGTGGTATCAATTCAGCATTTTTCTTACACTTTCTGAAGGGCTCAAACAAGCTGAAAACTTGGTATCTTTGAAAAAAAACAAACCAACAACACAAGCAAAAAACAACAAACCACAACTTTGCCTTTGATTGTAGTTTTAGGCTAGGCAGTGTTGTATAATTGTCTCAGTTGTCACATCTAAATTGGCTCAGATGCAGTGTTTAACTGAGTCAAAGCCTGTCCAAGTGTGACTGTACAAATAAAAAAAAGCAGACAATTTTATTACTTTTAATGTCTTTTCAGAAGAGGAAAAAAACCCCAGCAACACACACAAAAACCCAATACCCAGCAAAATTAAGATTTTTCTTTTATGTTTTTCTTCAAAATCCCAGTGAGTTGTGTTGAGGAATGGCAGTGGTTTATATGCAAGCCCTGCATGCAGTTGCCACTCATAAAGCAACTAGCTCATGTGGAGTGAAAGCCTGCTCTCTGCTGTAGAGCTGAAGTGTCTATCACAGAGGATAAAAAAGAATACTTTTGACTACCCAGGTGGGAAATGGGTAGGTGCAGGTGGAATGTGATCTTCTGGACCAGGTTGTCCACTGTGCACACAGTGGGGCAGATCAGCACACAGTGATTCATGGCTTCTTCACCACTGTTGAGACAAACAGATCCTTGGCTGCTCCAGGGGTCTTATCGAGATGCAGGTGTGTTTGTCCTTACAAATGCTGAGTTGAAGGGACATCCAGCTCTTACCTCAGAAAAGTAGTGTAAGTTGGAGGTGGTTGATAATAACTGTGGTTTTTTGGGCAAAAATAGTGTATGTCTGGATGGAGCATAACCAAACAAGTCCTTACAGGTCTAACTGAAGAGGTTACTGCCTTCATGGGGACATAACATGAGCTTTCCCACTCTGGGAGTGGGTGCAATGAGTGAAGCTGCTGAAGGTTGCACTGGAGTGCACTGAAGTGTTTGAGCAGCTGGTGAGGCAGCACTGAGAGACCCCTGGTCAACAGTGGAGGGCACCAACACCTCAAGGCAGCAGGGCTGCTTCCAACAGGTTTCTCTGCCCTTGTTCCAGCAGCCACTGAGGTGTATCCTATTTGGGAAGCACTGCAGGCATTATTCTTTGTGTTGTCACAACAAAAATTCACGGGAATAAGGGGCAAGGATCACGTGCTCAATATTCATATAATCCAACCCACTGACTGGTTAATGGCTAAGGAGGTATTTCATATCCAGCAAATATCCAACTAATAAGAGAGGTTCTGAACAACTGATTAAGCTGCATAGCAATGTTTTAGCAGGCTGGGTTATGTCTGGCAGTTATTGATTTCAGTGACTATATGACTTCATAGTGTTGCACCACCAATATGAGGTTGTGCCATTCAGTAGCAATTATTTTAGGGTCATTTGAGTCAAATGATGAAATACTTCCACACCTATTTAATCAAATCTGTATGAATATCAGTTGAATTCTTGTGAAATATCTTTTAAGATGCTAGCTTTATTTTCCCTATTTTATGAAGAAAGACATGCAGGTTCAGCCCCTA
>NW_009952796.1:2208218-2293218 GCF_000747805.2 Chaetura pelagica | reverse complement strand
ATAGCCCTGTCACCGCTGGATCTGAGCACCAAGAGCATTGTTGAATACATTTTCATACCTTTGCATTTCCCACCTTCCCCCTCCCCCTTTCCCAAGTTAGGCCAATTCTCAACTGTTCCAGCCATTTTTTTTCTCCCTGACTTGAGCTAGGATTCAAAAAGCTGTGCCAGCCTTTATTTGATACCCTGTTTGCTGCTAAATCTACTGTTTGTCTAGTAGAAGAAGAGTGATGCAGAAGGGACACTGAACTTTAATTATGTGCTGGAAGCGTTATTCTTATGAGCAATCCCATAGCGCATCCATCCCCAAATAATACTGATGGTGACCATGCAGAAGTCTGCAGGCTGGACTCGAGTTCACTTTCACAGAATCTGGGTTGCCCACTACATTTGACTTTGTTGAAATGTCTGCTTTACTATGAACTTTATGTGGATCTTGTGTGTTCCAGTGACTTTCTTCCTCCCAGCCCTTAAATTCAGTTACCTCAGTTTATGTATGCAGGTAACCTCATGTGCTTATGTTGCAGGTATGTTACAGATCTGACTTAGTAGATTTATCAATGAATTGTAGGTTATCCTTGACTGGTAATTGCCACAAAACTATAAAATAGTAATTACTATAATTATTTTATAGTTGTGATTAGCACATGGAGTTGCAAGTCTTACAGAGCAGGTGTTTCTTTGGAAGTTCAAAACAGACTTCACCCAACTCTTAGTGAGACAACCTGACAGTAGCAAATTAATTCAAAACTTGACTTGCAACACAGGTCAAAAATTTGGGGGTGATGATGAATTTGCTTGAGATTGCAATTTTCAAGGTGCAGGCTTGACAAAGCCCAGTTTCCTCTTTTGTTCAGGTACCATTACAAAGTCTGGTATGAAGTCCTTTCGGTGGAACTGGAAGAGGTCTCATCTCTCTTACCACACCGGAGCATGAATCTCAGATTCCCTCTCCTGAAAGTGGCCTCTAGTTATTACATGAGTAAAAATAGACTATCTCTGCCAGACATACACGGAGACTAGGTGTCTGTGCTGACACATCAATACAAAGAACTGTTACCACAGTAAAATTTCTCCTTTTAAACCTGGGCTTAAACTAATATGAACAGACATACAAAGGCCCCAGTGGGTGACCTTTGTTCACACAAGAATATGTCTGCTCAGGGATTTCTTAGTTCATGTTAATTGATTGCCTGATGGGATTGATTAACTAATTGATTTACTGTGGTTTGTGGTTTAACGCGAGGATTGGCCTAGGGTATGCTTCAAAAGTTTTTGACACGGAGCGGGAATTTGGGAAATGCCATCACTAGCACCAGCAATCTTTTTGAGCATGACTCGAGTGTCTTAAGCCAGATGAATCTCATTGCTGTGAGTGTGAGTTACACTTTATGGGCTGGGTTACAGTGAAGTAAGCAGAGGAGTGAATCCACAGTGTCTTTGTTAAGCCATGCTTGTTTCGTGTAAACCCGCTTTAGGTGCATAATAACGTCAGTATGTGAGGTATCAATTTTCTATCCTTTTGAAGTGAAAGAGCAAAGGACTACCAACAGAGCCTGTGCTCAAAATCATTGTCCCTTCCCTCTTTTTGCAGGACTGGGCTCCTTATTATTCTGTTTGCCTGTACTCCTCCTCACACCATGGTGCATATGTATGAGCTGTTCTTGCCATGAAGGTGCAAAGACATGAAAACCCTCATGGGAGACCAGACTTGAAGCAAAGAATACCCCTGATGCTGTGGTTTACACATGTCTCTGCTTCTGGCAAAAAATGTCATTAAGTCTGACATGCCAGAACCAAAATTCAGATCTATATGACTGTTTTAAAAGCATGTACTGTTTCTGGTGGATGCAGTTGAAATAGCTTTCCGGTTGCTTATATAAACTTGTTCCAAAGAGATTGTTCTGTAGACCTACAGTGAGGGCGCAATAGACTTGCTGTTCACACTCCTGGGTATTTCTTGGTACTTAGAAGACTCAGAAAAAAATTATTTCCTATTAACCTGTTTTGAAAATAGTCTTCCCATATCAAAGCATGTGTAAAAAAGCAGATTGTATTTGATAGCAGTAACTAAAATGCAGTAAGAAGCAGCCTTTTGATCTGTTGCAAATAAACTCTTTTGCAGATAAATATGTTACAAGTGTATTTTTGTTCATTTGCTATCAAATTGAGTAACAACCAGTGGAATTGAGTTCAACCAGAATGGTTTCGTATCAGACTTTGCATACATACTTTTAAATATTAAAAGATAATGATTTGTATGGCATTGTTATATAATGCATTTCTTGTCTTCTGTTATGTGCATGTGACGAATTCCAGTCGATAAGCCTGGGACTCTGGAGTCAGTTGTCTGGCTAGTTATTAAGATTAAGATAAGTACTGAGAAGGGAAAGATACAGCACATTGTACTGCCCTGCTGGGACTGGGCCACCTCGAATTCCAAGTGTAAACAATGCATTAGTTCTCCCTGGCTTATTTCAAACCTGAGGTGTACACTGTAAATATTTGGGAAATATGATGGAAAGTGTGGAAAGACTTATGTTTTATCCATTAAATGTTATTACTAAAATGAACCTTACCCCTGCCTATCATCCCAATTCATTACTCATCTCTAAAAATCCAAGACAAATTTGTGTTAATTACTTATGAAAAATCACTTTTTTTTCTCCTTTACCTGAGCCATAAGAAAGCAGACAGACGTTTGGACACATTATCACTAGGCACTTGCTGCTGAATGTGCCACAACAGTAACAACACAGTTCATGCACAGCAAAGCTCAATTAGGGCTTTTTGGGGTGAAAAGGGTATGGGGGAGGCATTTGGGGAGGGGGAATAGGATTGGATGGCCTGAACTACAGAATAATGAAAGTAATGCAAAGTGTCCTTATAACTTCAGTAAACTTTGGATGGGGTCCAAAATGAAAGTTAGTAAGGTCAGTGCTTTCTGAACAGGTTGGAGCAGGTACTGCTGTTGTCTCTGTGGTGGACTCCTAAGAGTATCACACTGTCTTTGCCAAATGGGAAGAGGGAGAAAATTCTCTCTTATTCCAAAATATAACTGAGTTCATTAGAATAAAAAAATGAGAGGCAAATATTTCCTGAAGTTCAGTTGTTGATTCTCACTGTAACAAATACAAGCCTTGCTACAAATTGGTGGTCATTGCTTTCAAGACAGCAAAGTTTGAGCAATGATTTAGAAAGTAAAGAAGCTGCATGCTGCACAATGTAGACCACTGGGTAGCAATTAATTTTTGTTAATGAATTTAAAACTAGACGTATGGAAATGGTTATTTAAAATGTATACACTGCTAAACAGCTAACTAGTCCTTGGGGGTTGCATTTTCATTATTGGTATGTAAATCATTTCAGCAAGCATGATCTAATGAGTCAAAAGATGCTCTGAAATTTGAGTTCAGATTTGCAAGGTGTTTTTTAAAAATCCTTGTGCCCTGCTTCATTGTATGGCCATTACAATTAAGCTATGTCTGTCTTCTGATAAATCACCTCTTATGTGGAGATAGTTCGTAGGTTTTATTGTGTTTCAGAAGGGCTATTTCTAAACTCTAGGAATACCCAGCATTAGCAGGGATGGGAAATTAAGGAACAATCAAACCATTTGAGAGAAACAAGGAGCACAGCTGAATTGTCCCCAGTGGCCCCTCTTAAATCTAGTATTTTTTAATGTGGTAGGAAATAAAGACTAAAATAAAATAGTTACCTGTAAAAGGTTATCTGACAAAATAATGCACTCTGCGTTTTCCTAAGCATCAGAAAGTTGTATTACTGAATTAGAAGCTGTCTCTTCATATGCCAGTTAAATCATTGTCTTCCTTAGTTCCCCTACATTATACACTACAATTTCCTCTTAACCAGCAATGAAGATAAATGCACAGAGCATACTGGAATACTTGGAATGCCATGCCCTGTTTCCCACTTTTTTCTTTTTTTTTCACAGCATGAGCATTATATCATGGTTGTGTACATTCCACTTAACTGCAAGTGAGAAACCACTGCTGAGGTTGCTGAAATGTCAGTGCCACATATGCTGAGGACAAATATGGATGGAATCCCCCATTATAACTCTAATTATCAAAACTCTCATATGATACAAGAGAAAAGCATGTGTGTCCTGAATGCTGTGTACTGCAGCCTAACAAAGAGACTGCCTGGCTGAAAAGCCCTACAAACAAATCTGTCCCCTAAGCTGTTTTAGATTTCTAAATGTTTCCTATGCCAGGTGAGAAAATTTCATCTCTGGCACTCAGACAGCTTTCTGCTGTATATTCACTGACTACCTTTTAAACCAGCCATATGTTTTTTAAAGGTCTTTAGCTGAACCCTGTATGGTCTGAAATACTCAGGTAGTTATCATTCCTGCCAATTTGATATGATTGAGACCTTTACTTGAACTGACCTCAGAAGGAATAGAAGACTAATTGAGGCAGCCCTAGTTCTAGCTCTCTAGAGGTGTAAAACACTGCAAATGGTATCTGATGCATGCATAAAAAGGTTTACATAGTGGAAGGAGGGATGTGGTAAGAAAAAGAAAGACTTCTTTTTCTGTCTCTCATCAGCCCTCCTTCTCTCCAAAGCTTCAAGAAAAAAAATTATTCCTATTTTAATGTCATTGGATGCAAAAATAATAAGGGAAAATTAAAAAAAGGAAAGGCACCCAAACAATGTAGCAGGTAAAATTAGGACAGTGCTTAGGTGCCTCAGGGCTGTAATTAAAGCTATCTAGATAAAGAGATATTCTGCCTCAGATTTATGTTCTGAGGAGGGGGCAGAAAAAAAAAGCTGAAAGTGAAACACAGCAAAAGAAATCTGTAATTCCAAAGTATTCAACTCACCCATCAGAAGAAATGGCATTAATTCAGGTACCCAATTACTATAATGTGGTTCAGAGCACCTCAATAGGTGTTTCAATCTCAAGCCAGGACTAACATTTGTAATCCTTTAAATGCACTTAAGAAATTGATGTTACAGCCCCACAATCTGTTAGGGGCCTTGCTTCCTGGCTGATTGCAAAGTATCCCACCATTAATTGGATCATCGGAATGTGATCCGCGTTCTGGTCTCCGGATTATGTAAGACTGACTTTGCAGTGACGCGCTGAACCAGAGGCTTCCTTTGCTGGGTATTTTGACCCTTAATGTAGATAAGTGGTATTTTTCATCAATCTTAGCTTGCATTAAAAAAGGGAAATGTCAATTAAATGTGGGGCGTTTAACTTAATTCAACATCTTTTAATTTAATACCTTGGAAAAGTTAGTCCGCCTTCGACCTGCTGGAGACTTCAGCTGATGGAATGGTTTGCGGGGCTAGAGGCGCGTTGTTCCGGCTCCGTAACACAGCTCAGGGCCCAAAAATCTATTCATGTTTCTTCCCTGTATGAAAGGGAAAGACAAAACAAAAAGACCAAACAGCCCTCTGACCATGCTTTGCCATATTGATAATGAGTTTCTTCAGCTCCTTTGGTTGTTCCCTAATGACTGCTCTACATGTTTGAGGGAAAAGAGACAAATTATTTCAGTGTTTACTGCCCTGTTTTAATTTGGGACTTCAGGCTTTCTTGCTTGTGAGTTTTTATTTTTGTTTTGGGTTTGGTTTTTTTTTTAGTTTTGTTGTTTGTTTGTTTTTTAATCAGAGTGCTTTGATTAATTTGCTTAATATTCTTAGCTTGTTTTGGTGCTCCAGTAACAGCCAATTTGGAATTTCTCTGCGTCGCTTAGCCCTGAAACCCTGTTGGAAATAGGGAACATTCTTTGACTAAAGGAGGCTTTGTCTCAAAAAAATTTTACCAGAATAGGTACAGGACACATAGTAACAGCTTACCCAAACCACCTACCTCTTTTTGTTTGTTTTTTGGGGTTTTTTGGTACTGTATCATACAAGCTTTCCTAGTGCTTCACTTTGTGATACTGAATGCATTTGTTAAAACAATAAGCTTCCCAGTTTTCTTGCACTGCAAAGATCATCAGATCCATTTGAGACTTATCATGGCTTTGGAAAAACCATTATATGGTATGGTGTCTCTTGACCCTTATGATTTTTAGGAGTGAAGATGGTGAGGTGAAGTTAATAATATTAGGTTTTATGTCCAAGGCTTGAGGTTTCTTCTGAAATTGATGCTCAGTAATGCTGGGTTTGGCAATTATTTAAATAAAGTTAGTACCTGCTACCTACATATACATAAAAAATCACTGGCAGAATCTGACTCTTTTTCAGTATTTCAGAGAAAGAACAAGCTCTTTTAACCTGTGTCACACAGAGGTAGAAGCTCACAGAAATAATTTTGCAGCTGAGGTTGATTGACTCTTCGTTCTTTTGTTTTCTGCCAAGGTCTCAGTCTTATTTTTCCCACTCTCCCTTCTACACTCTCTTTTGCAAGTCTATAAAAAATAATGCCCTACTGCAGGCAGAACTGTGGAGGCACAGCAGTGGTGAGGAACTAGTTGTTCTTTCACTGCCATCTTCTAGACTTCTGGATGTTTTTTGGCAGATCTTTAGAACATTACAAGTTGAAGAAAAGCAAGCTTTTGAGGCAGTATCTTTCTGTTTTGTTAGACACATATGATCCCAAGGAAAATTGGACTGAAGAGGGTGGTTCTTGCATTTCTCCCAACATTCTTGCTGACCTGGACTAATTCAAAGTCTGTTGTGCAGGGAATGAAGATAAAAACTTTGAGGCAGGGAGCTTAAACAGGACGTTTGGGATAGTTTCATGAGACAACTCATCCATACATGTTTTGCAGTCACTTAGGATGATACTGTGGAAGCCTTATCAGCATGGCAGAGAATGTACCTGTTTCATGCCCACTAATTATGTTTTGTAGATTAGTAGAATACCTAGGTTAACCTTCTCAGTGAATTTACAGAGACAATAAGCACAGATGTACTGAAAGGCTTTTGGTGGGAGATATTTCTTTGATCTTGAACACAGTAGAGAACTGATCTGGTGTTTGGAGTGAGCTGACTGTTTATTACCAATTAACTGTGCACTGAGCAGAGGAGGCAGAGTTTCTGATATTGGGTTGGGGGTCTGGATCTGTGAGAGGTTGCTGTTACTCATACAAGGCATGTACATAGTTTGTACATATTGAGAGGTTGCTGTTACTCATACAAGGCATGTTGCTTGTACATAAGTACCTGACCTTGCTTTGTTTTTCTCCTCCTTTTTTTTCCTCCTTTTTTCCTGATATGAAATGAATAGGCTGGTAGATGTATACAGTTCTGATCAGCCTAATTGGCGCTAGAGGTGATATGGTTCTACACTAGGACAGGATAACCTTTAGGTTTTAGGCTTCTGGCTGAAGCACAAGAAACATGCTTTCAATTCCCAGCAATTCTCTTGACTGATCTGTTTAAGTTGCAGAATGTACTGGTCATGGTGTTTTCCTCTCTGCACTTCTACAACTCCTGGTGCAGGAGAATCTCATCTGGGACAATAGGTATTTTTGAACTGTAAATAAGAGCCCTGGCTTGAGATTTCTGTAATCAGATGACTAGCTTTCAAAAATGTCATACTTTTCTACAAAGCATGTTTCATGTTACAGTACTTTAATCTCTGTGTTCTCCTTGAAAGTCCCCCCATGAATGAAGAATGTGAGTTCATGCTTGCTATACTAACACGCAAAGAGAAGTCCAAAGGTGTATACTTTTATACTAACCATGAGGGAATCACATCTACTTAAGTTTAAATATTTTAACAGGCTGTGTTGAAGGAAGCTTGTTTGGCATGTTCAGACCTGATATAAACAGAATCACCGTTCCTGAAGTGAGTGAAGCTCTATCTATGTTGGCCAGACACGTTTAGCTTGCAGACTTCCAGAGAAGTCCTGGTTTCACAACTCAGCTCATTCAACACTGATACAAAGCTCTTTTATGAAAGGAGAAATATAAAGCAATATAGGTAAGCTTGTAATTATTTTGGCCACAGAACAAACATATTGTTTCTTCCTGCTTGGAAGGGCCTAACGTTCTGCAGAGAGAGTAGGATCTGTGATATCTCTGGCATTGATAGTGTTCCTACAGCAACTGTGTTTTCCAGCAAGCTTTGTACTACTGTAGGATGCTTCTGAGTTATTCCACTGTGTGGAGGGGAAAGGAAACCTTTTGTAGCTTGTGGTTGTGCCTTCCTGGGCAATAGATTTTAAACACAGTGTATCTCAGGGTGTTTTGTTGTATGGAGTTGTATTGGAAGTGCATCACTTCCAATCTGTTTAATTGGAGTCTTGGGTGACACTTCTGTGCTGCCGTATCCCCGGATAGAAAACTGATCTACGTTTTAGCTTTAAGTACACTACAAGGTTGGAAAGTAAAGTTGAGTTTGCAATGAAGCAGATATATTGCCTTCCCACGTTTTGAAGACAAATGGAATCTCATCCATCGCTGCTATACCAGTATGCCGGTGCTGTTTCAGGCTCCTTTGGGTTAGGATTTCAGCTTGCCCTTCCTTCCTAATGGGGTCCCTTGGTGGAGAATGCCATCCAAGTGCAGGATGGATGAGATACCCTAAGGACCTGCATCAGGCTTGCCTTTTAAGCAGTGCCTTGCTGAACTGTGAACTGGGCTTTTCTTGAAGTGCTGCGGGAGGATAAGAATTCAACTTGGAGACAAAAAAAGGGCACAATCACCACATACAGCAGTGTATGTCAGCCTGAAAGCACACAATATTCAATGGCAGTATTAATATGCATCTAAAATTATTTTCTTGCGGTGTCTTAAGTATTTCCCAGGGGCTCCTTTCTTTGTTCTATCTCCCTGTGGAAGGGGCAGAGAAAAATGGCTGGTGTGTTTGCTTTGGCCACTGTCAGCGCCAGGCTTGCAGCAGAATTAATTCTGTCCTCTTTAATGACCGTCAGTTACCTCATTGCCGGGGAAATGGCCCCCTCCGTCTGCAGGATCATAGCAACTAAGTTTCATTACGCAGGACAATACATTTCCCTCCTCCAGGCTGCCCGCAGAGGCTGAAGCTTTTCTGCTTGCCTGTATGGCTGAGCAGCCAGAGTTTCTCTCTTCAGTAGCGGTGCCTGTCCCAGGGCAGGCTGTGTATCGACGGTTTGCACAACCACTGCTTGGCATCTTACTGGGTTTGGTCTTTCTCTGAAAAGTAAACTGTTTCCTTGGCATTGGATGGGGAAAAATAAGATTTAAAAGAATTGGGCAGAGTGAAACAAACCCACGTGCTCTGCCCATCATGAGCCACATCCTCACCTGGGCTTCTCAGGTCCCTGAGAAGGTGTGTTTGCAAAACCAGGTGGATATGTATAAATACTGAATGTTTTCTGTTTTTGGCATGCATACATTTTTGGAGTTGGACTCCTGCTTGAATTCATGAGTTTGCTGTTCACACAGGCTCAACTGTAGAGAATAAGACAGTTTTCAAGGCAACGTTGATTATTTCAGCAAATTCAGACCATCTGAGACTGTGGTGCAAAACAGATGCCCTGTTTCTTTTTCAGATTTGCCCTCGCTATGGAGTTTACCTATGTAATTAGTTGGATGCTGTTGCTAAAAATGTATGACAAAAGTGTCCAATGTGAGTGATAGCTCACACCAATTACAGTGTGAAGCTGAGCAACTGTCTTTTAGATGGTTGATTTGGGTTTCAGCATAGAGCTCAGCTCTTCCTTGAAACACTCTTTACAGTACAGTAATGTAGAGTGTAATGGTCTCATGTAAGGAAACAGATGTGAATCACAGGGGAAATACTTCTGAATGATGACAGGGGTGTGAATGCTCTCCCTGCCCTTGTCTTTCCCCTTCTAGTCTCTCATTCTGCTATATATAGATTTTTTTTTTCTTCCCATCCCATCTTTGCAACACAGGTAGACACGTTGCAGTGTGACTCTGAGCCTGCTAGGTACTGGTTAATCTGGTTCTGGTAATTGATTTTAATGTCTTTTTTTTCACCTTGTCTACTTTGAAGAAACCCTTGCAGCCTCAAGTAGCTTTGAATGTACCAGTAAGTGTATGTTGTAGAGTGAGAGTGAAATGAAGAATGTGTCTTCACCCAAGATTTGAAAGTGGTAGGAAATGACGTCTTAACACTTCTTTAGCTTTTTAGATCTTTAAGCCCTAAGCCACCCTAAATCTATAGGCCCTATAAAAAGCTTCATTTTAAAAGGCTTTAGGAGGCTTGCTGACCTTGCAACCTGCTTTGTAAGGAGTCTGCACCCACAGCTATTAAACAAAATTAATTTCAGCACTTTTAAATTGTTAATCTTGCAAAAGACAACTTGCTTGCTCTTCAGTGATCCCACAGGTCATCATTCTCTGAGTTGCAAACCATCGCCAGAGTTCATGGCT
Organism: Chaetura pelagica; assembly: GCF_000747805.2. Lineage (NCBI taxonomy): Eukaryota > Metazoa > Chordata > Aves > Apodiformes > Apodidae > Chaetura > Chaetura pelagica. The sequence goes on along the minus strand of NW_009952796.1, from coordinate 2,282,908 downwards.
CTGAACACCATCACTCTGATGGTGGCCTCCCAAATGCCATGCAAAATTAATTCCTCTGTCCTCCACTTTTCCTCCCCAGCAGCTCTTTGAGATCTAGCTGCTTGGTGAGCTCTGTGTGTGTAACAGCTCTTCACCAGTAGCCACACCATGGATTATTCTCAGTTGAAGGTTACTCTATCCTAAATCGGTGCTTCTGGTCCTCAACTCACAGTAATGAACTTTGAGCAGCAGGACATGAATCCAGGTAGGAAATGACAGAGTATTAGGTTTTCTCTTGAAAGGCTACGTCTCTTGTAAGTTAAGTTTCTTCATATCTATGAGGCAGATGTTTTACCAAGTACTAATTTGTTTTCTATCTTAAGCGTGTTTTCGGTGCCTGACCAAGATAAACTGGAAACGTTGCAGTTCTTTTCCTCTAGGTAGCAATGTGTTTGAATGCTCCAGGGGTGGGGAAGAAAGTGTGTTGTGTCTGGTATTATCATGCCTGGTTGTCCCTGCTCCTTCCACCTCTTTTGTCTCTGCCACTCAAGCCAATTTCAGCCATCCGCCGACTCTCATTTGGGATAATAGCCTCTCTTTTTACTGTTGTCTTGTCATGTTTGATTCGGCAGCACAAGGGTTTTAAATTAGCCAAAACGTTTGCATGCTGAGCTTACTCTGCTGCCACTACCAGTTGTTGAGCCACTAAACCACTTGATGCTGAAATTGATGATTGCTTGGAAGGAATAAGAAATTGTTGGTGGCTACTGGGAAGATTCATTCATGCCGAGCCCCTTTTAAGAAACCTTGGGGGGAGGGAGAGAGAGATTTCCTTCATTTTCTTGCTGCCTGGCTGGTGGTTGCATTGTGCATGTGCCAGGTTCCGTCTGAGTGATTACAGCCTTGCTAGGCTGCGTAGTTCCTGTGATTTCAACATAGAAACAGAAAAAGAAAAATACAGAGGGAAAGGATGGGGGGATAGAGCTCTGAAGACTTGCAGCTAAATTCAGTAAGGTATAATTGTGATGTTTTAACACAGTGCCCACTTTTTTTAGGGTTTTTTGGTGGCTTTTTTTTTTTTTTGGATGGTGGTTTTGGTTGGTGGTGGCTTTTTAAATCTGATTTATTCCCCCTGGCTAGAAGTTTACTTATTAGAAATTTTACCTGGTGGAAGGCTCACTATATTGGCCTGCCTGAGTTGGTGATGCTAAACCACAGCTGGGCTCTAAGCAGTTTTTAATATTATCTGGATTTAGAATGACCCACCATTAATGGGATTTGGGATCATCAAGAAACTACAAAAATTCTAATAATAACTCCACATGTCCACCAAATGCCTTGTTTATATTAAAGATACAGAGGGCTAGAATTTATAAAGGAAAATATGACAGCACTTGAAAAGCTGTACAAAGAGAAAACAAAGGAAGATGTAGAATTAAATATGAATTACTAGAGTTGCTCAAGGTATATAATTATATTTCAGAACTATATATAATCGCATATGCCAAATGAGAGAGGTATCTTTTTCCTTTGAGTGGATTTGGTTTAATTTTGAAGAGATACTTTGTTTTGGCCTTTTTTTTTAAATATTGTAGCACTAGTTTCTGGGTAGCTGTGATTATAGGTAGTCAAAGGATCAGAAAAAGTAAGACTCGTGTACAATGTCTCAGGATTTCCAAGTTGAAAGACAAACACTGTTTAACAGAAAATAATAGCAGCTGTGATTTAAAACAAAACAACCAAACCAAAACCTTCTATTAGCCATATATGAAAATTCCCAGACATTCAGATGCATGGCTTCAGGTATGTAATTAATTAGAAAGCATCACAAATAAGACCCTAACTATAACATATTTTGGAATGTGATTGAATAGCATCCAAGCCAAAAAGATGTTTTCATTTGATATAATATTGCTAACATTCTCACTTTTTTCCTGATTACTAAGCCACATGTTCTCTTGCATAAGATGCCCTTTTTCTGCTAAAAAAAAAGAAAAAAAAATTGTAAAATTGAAAGTGCTGGCAACCAACTTTGCTTCTTTCTTGTATGTAATAAATTGTGATGAAATCATGTGAATTACTAAAGCTCTAAAAATACAAATCTAACTAAGAGGCTGAATCTCTGGGGCCCAGCAGTGGTGTGCTGTTGTGCAAGTCTAGCTCTAAGGGCTTCCATCTGTGCCAATTAACAGTAGATTGGAAAGCGAGGCGACCAGGATGGGTTTAGTCCTGTTATCTGTTTCTAGCTGCTGCACTGTTCAGAATTGCTGATTTCTCTGCAAAATCATGACAGATGTGTTACAGGAAAATGTATTGGTCGAGTAGCTAGTGAGAGAGTTAATGCAAAGGATAATAAGTAGCTAAGGCTATGTCCTCCAGCAGACTTTCATGTGGTTTGATAATATATGGGATGGGTCAATCTGCCCTATTAGCAAATGTAGCCAGTTTATGCTCTACATACAAACTAGAGATTTGATAAAGTACTAAATTAGTTTCCACAAGGTATTAGATGTTAGATACTTAATGGGATCATCATGCTTTTGCTACACTTGGTTAAGATGTGTTCTGTAACAGAAGCATGCAGCAGCATGACATTTCACCAGGAAAGGAAGCGTGTCTTGTGACTGAGTCACGAGTCTGGGAATTGTAACGTCCAGGCATTGCTTGGCTTCTGAATTACTGTCTGTCTGATTTACCAGAGAGGTTTCTCTTTTCACATCTACAGAATGGGACCATGACCTTCCCTTTTCTCTTTGCCTCCTCGTGAAGCTTAAGCTACCAATGCTTGTAAAGTGTATTTTCTTTTTAATCCTTGGATGCAATGAGTGTAAGTGGTCATAATTCTGTGAAGCTTTGGTCACATAAGACTAATACTTGTCCTACTCAGTAGGTGCTAGGACATTCCCTAAACTTGGCAGCAGAGAATTTATAGGTTCAAGCAAATTTGAATAAGAAATCTTAGCAGGGTGTAAAAGGTGAAGCTCAGGGTTCTGATGTAGTGTTCCACAACTGCACTCTGCATTCACTCTTTGCCAGTGTTCAACTACTATTTAAAAGGTAAAGTAAAGCCAGTAGTTCAGGGAAGCTAGTAAAATTTTTTAACAGCTGAAAATCCGCTGGTAAGATATGCCACATGGGGAAAACATCCTTGCCTTCACATACTTGCACCCATTTGACTGGTGGGGAATGTGGGTGAAGAAAGCAACCTTCCCAGTGCCATGCAACAAGTTGGTCTCTGAAAAGGGACCTTGGTTTGAGAATTCCCCTTATCTTAGCTGATGATCAATCCACTAAAGCAGTCTGCTGTTTTGATAAGCTGGTAATACTTGTATAGCAAAGAAAGGGCTGTAAATTACTTATTTTTTTCTTTTTTTTTTTTTTTTTTCAGTTCTGTGGTTTTTGTCCTGTTAAATAAAAATCTAAATCTGCTGGCAGCAGTGTATGCCCACAGCTACCTTCAGAAATCTGCTTTAAAATCCATTAAGCATTTCGTATTTATCACTTGAATCTAATTTTTGCTAATGCTATTTTTCCTCGTGTTTACAGATACTGTCTTTAATTACAGTTGAAATGTATAATTTTACTTTCTCTAACATCTTCCTGCTTATGCAAGTAGTCGGTCCTGAATGGCCATAGCCAAGCTTTATACTCCTCCCAGCGCTAGGGAGACATTCATCCCTTTTTGTGAAATGCAGCAACAGTGTCACATATAAAACGTTCCTGTTTGAAAGGATAGAAGCCTCATCCCAATATAGATCACAGTGGAAAATGACTCAAAATTACATGATAGCTTCTTCCCCATTTGGCCCCCCCTTCCCTTTCTCAGCCTCTTTCCCAGTGGGGCTGCAGTAAGAAACACGTTGTGTATTGCGACATTTTAGTTTACTGTTACTAATAATCCCTTTGCATCTTCCATTAACGTGTTATTTATAGGACTGCAAAGGGCATGGGTACGTCCCAGCTCTGAGGTGGTGCTGCCGACATCCCAAGGCCTGAAAAGTTTTATTATAAGCGCTGGGTTGTGCCTTGGCAGCGGGCAGGCCTAGCTCTGAAAGAAGTCCGTGCCATGCTTTGGGCTGAAATCACATGTTTTAAAACCTGCTGAGGCCCATGTGGGCTTGGGATGCTTGTATAAAGAAGACTTTGCCTCATAACTCCTCCTAAGCCTTCACAACTCCTCCTAAGCCTTCACCTGATGAGCCACTCAGAGCTGGAGGGCTGCCTTTCCCCTAATAAATTCCTTTTTTGTGAACCCACTTGTTAGTCAAGTGTTGTGCACACTAACTACAGCGAGGGCCCTGTGTCTTGGGCATAAATTACTCTTGCGTGGCACTGTCTCCAAGCAGCCCCCCAGTTATGGATTACTTTGTTCTCGACTTGACAGGAACATAATTAGAACTGTTGATGAAATCTACCAAATTGTTCCTCCGTGGCCTCAATGGTCAGGAAATTTGGCTGAGTCGTATTTGTCACCGATGTAAAAGCTCTAAACACTTCATATTAACTATGTTATTAATGTGCCCTCTAATCTGTCCGTGAATTGGTAACACTTGGAGTGAGCTTGTGCTCTAATAGCGCCTTGTGATGAATATATTGGAATGCTGTTAAAAAGTTTCTGGAGGGTGGGGATAAAAAGAAAACCAGCCCTTAATAAAAAGTGAACATTTCTAGGTTGTTTCTTTTCTCTGTATGTGCATTTTTATGTTATACAGTTTTGCTTAATTGGAGATTAATTTAGGCTTTACATTGACAGACCGTTTTTTGTTCTATAGGATTTGCTGACATTTGGGCTGTTTCATTGCCAGAGGAGGCTTTGTGTGTCCCAAAGGAAGTGAGTGATCTGGCCATAACAAATCCTGCCAAAATATTTTAACACCGTTACGATTTTCTAATGCAATGCGTAGTGAATGTGACTAGAAAAGGATGGTGAGTCCATGAAGGGGGTTCGCTCCCTCTCCTCTGCGATTTATCTGGTGGAACGAGCACGCAGGAGCTGCTGGGGGTGGTGGGGGACCGGTCGCAGGCAGCAGTGGGCGGGTGTTTGCCTCCTGAAGCTTATCGCTTCAGACACAGCAATGGCTCATGCTTAATCTTTAAGCCCAAATTTTGATCCTGCTCTTGAACTTTCTGAGAGTCCAAGGTGTTCAGATATGGTGTTTTAGTTATGCTAAATAAGCTCATTTTGGTTGCTGTAACTGTTCAATAAGTTAAAGCCTGGAAATGTGTGCTAGACACAGATGAGAGAAGGCTTGAACATCCTACGAGTTGTTTTGGCCCTGTCTTGGCCAAAACAAACTCTTACCTTCAAAATAAAGAGCCATCTCCTGTTTCAGTACAGTTTGGAAGAATGTTGAGGTGGTTCTTAGCTATATAAGCAACTATGCATAGGTAAAGTGTTAGAACACAAAAATAGGAGTTTTTACGTGCAGCGTACCAGGAATAAAAATTATTCTGACAATGTGATGCTTAGCATAGAGGTGAAAGTGAGGAAACCCAATAATTTATATGCCTGAGCTATCCTCTAAATAAGCAGCTAAACTACCTGCTGGTTTTCTAATACCTTGGTGATTTGCTTATATTAAATTTAACACACCTCACCCCCCAAAAAAACCCACGGGATGACTGAAGTTAATATCTAATAGACAATGTAAAACCTAAAAGCAGAAAGCAGTTCAAAATTATGGCTGATACTCCACAATCAACACATCTCCTGTGCCCACTGCCCACCAAGCTGGATTACTCTGGCAATTAGCTTCTGTACCAGGGTAAACTCATGATTCTTTGTTAATTTTAAATTAACATACTTAAGAATAACAGAGTAGCTGACCATCTGTACCATCAAGTTTTGCTGAAAGTGGGAAAGCTAATGAGAAAGAGAAAAGCTGAGCATGACCAGAAATTGCTCCACATGGAGCAGATCATTCCACCTCTAACCAACAGTCCCAAATTTCTGACTGGGTTATCTGCCCCAACCTGTATTATCAGGTGCTTGAGTGGACATGAATAAACAAACACTATCACTGTTGGTGGTGCTTCCCACCTGGAAGTGTCTCTGTTTCTTTGTCCCTGAATACTGAACAGAATTTTAAGTTCTCATGCTTGTCTCCCGAGTCCTCATTCTGTGTTTTGCTGAGTTCACTCAAACTGCCTCTTCCCTGTGGCCATTTTGAGTGCTACTTCCCAAGTTCTAGGGGCAGTGAGGCTTATACCAACTGGAGGAGAGTGTGAACTTGGGAGTTAGGACTTACTTTCAGTAAGATTTTATGATCTTAATATTAATAAATTAAATGGGAATCTAACTATACACCTTTCTCATGCAAGTGAATCTATTTCTAGTAATGAGCAATTTAAGTATTTAAAAAATATGTAGTTGCCATCTCTGCAAATCAGGATTAGAATTCAGGATGCTCAAATTAGGTGTTAGTGCATACAGATATTCTGTTGATGTTTCTGTTATTGGATCTTCTTCTTTTCACTGCCTTTCCCTCTTTTTCTCTCAGCTTGTCTTGTCTAAGTTTTTTTTCTATTCTTTAATTTCACCCTTTAATTCATTTCTACCAAAGCCATGGGGTCTTGAAGGGCTTTCTAAATTTTTTTTATTTGTAGTGTGCTCAACACTGTATTATGTTTTCTTTTGTCATAGTCTTGTTTTATCACAGTTTTAAAATGGGATGTTTGGGGCACTCTTCCTCAAAAGCATTCTTTATGCTGACCTCACTGTACTTCATCTGTCTTTCTAATATATATTTGCTAGTATGAAATTTTCTTTAAATGAGTGAATATTCTATTATCCTGAGCAACCTGGTTTAGTGGGAGGTGTCTCTGCCCACGCAGGGAGGTTGGAACTGATGATCTTTAAGGTCTCTTCCAACTCAAAAAGCTCTGTGATTCTTGAAATGCTATCTTTGGTTTTGGTTGGGGTTTGTTTGAGTGGGGTTTTTGGTTTTGTTGTTTGCTTATTTGTTTGGTTTGTTGTTGTGGGGTTTTTTTGGTTTCTTATGGGAATATAATGATATGTGTCCTGCACACTCAGTTATAACTTTTTTCATTTAGTAGATGAAATGCATCATGAGCTCAAAAATTAAGCTTATTCCTGATTTCACTTCTTGTTTACAAGTAGGAAGCAAAAAATAAACCTGTAGAAACCAAGGCACTTACTTGAGGGAGACGTAGGGAATGGGGTTTTTGTGTCAGAATAGGGCTCTGGAATATTAATTTGATAAAACTGTGAAATTTTACAGTGTCAGCTGTGGAGAGCATATGCTAGTAAATGGTCTTGTTTGAAATTGGGATTCATAGTTAAATATTATAAGAAATAGATTTATCACCTCATAAACTCTAAGAAAGACTGTTTTCTTTTCCAAACATGTAAATTACTCAGCTGTTTTTATATGTTAAAACCCAATTATAACTAACAAGGTATTTAGAAGAATTTTCAAAGCTATTTCTATTAGGAACTGTCCCTAGACTGATGGTTTAGCACCAAGTAGTTAATATTCTTGACTGCATCCTTTGTTTTTTTCTAACAAAGTAGAGTTTGTAGAATGTTCCTTACCAGACTAGCCAATGCCAAACAGCCAGTACCACCAGATTCTTTCATGTGTGCATGTAACTGCAAACGCACCTGTGCACATAGGCAAACCACCCCTGATGCACACTTGTACACAAAGGGTGGACCATTCTGTAAACTCTTTGAGAACATGTGGCATGTCCCCCGTGCCCACTAGTGATCAGAAATCCCAGTGTGGCTAATGAGCTCCAGAATATAGGTTGAAAATACTTTGCTTTCTTAGAAATAATGACCAGGTTAAAGTAAAGGTTTATTCCATCACCTCTTTTCTGCCACATTACACAGGCTGCATACAAAACATATTCAGAGAGAAATAAAAATCCAAAAATGTGATGCTGGATTTTAGGGAATGAGCTGTGCCTGCTACTGAATGGAAAAGCTTGTTCTAACCTTCTGGGTTCTCAGAGCCAACTTAACTTGAGCTGACCTGCCATATATTAGTGGCATTTTCCTTCTGAAAATTACCTTTCCTCAAAATGAAAAATCTGTACTGTTTCCTAGTGTAGCTACTGTGGTACAGTAAACCGTCCAGCTAGGAAGTTACGTGTTACTTGACCCTTAAAAATTGTGATGTTTCAAAATACACCGTCCAAAGTTACAGAATAATCTTTCCGTTTATTTGGATTCTGATTTATCAGTGGAAAGATATATGTGGATCAGATCATGCCAATCTAGGTCACAAAATGACTGGTGTCATTGCATGTAATGAAGTAGCTAGAGAATATTTCCTAGGTGTGGAGAACTAAAAGATGTGCACGGCACCAGTGCCTTTACAAGACTACTTACCAAAATTGTCCTTTTACTGAGCATAGCAAGCTATTCCCATGGCATTATTCACCTGTTGGAAATTAATAAAACAGTGTCTGGTAAATGTTTTATTCCCAAATCAAGGCTTAGCTACCTGTGCTGTCATAGCTAGGAGTGGAAAAGGAACTTCATAAGCTGGGAAAATCCTACTTTAAAGGCCAAATAAGAGAGAGAATAAAATTTCAAAAACATAAATAGCTTTCTAAAGACTACTGTGGGCCCAGTGTCCTCATGCAGGAAGAAAGAAAGCTGTTTGCTCTAACAAAAATGAAAAAAAAGAAAAAGGTGGGGGGGATAGGCAGCTGCTCACCCCTCTCACTCAGAATCCTGCAATGGAGCTGAAGTTGAGATAAGAGCCTAGTGCTTCGCTTCATGAAGATACTCTATGAGTGGAAGTTCACAAAGATATTAGCATTTACTAAGTAAAGTCATACTTGTCAATAGCTTCTCTTGCTAGATATTTAAAGTTCAAGTGCTTGTTTGCTTTAGTTAAGTGCACTGAAGTGCTTTGAAAAGCATTGGCCCATTTATATAAACAAATAGAGAAACTCACTGATAGTCTTCTCAGTCAAAGTGTGTTACCCAATATTTGGATTATCCTTCCTTGGGGCTGAAAAAGACTTGCACTCTTAACTTCTAATACATGTGAGCCTTTGTTAATTGGGTACTATATTATATTATAATCATATCATATTATGTGATCATAGATGTTGGCTATGGTGAAACACAGTTTCTCTGTCATGCACAACCATGAGGAAATAGAGGGAAGTCAGTAGCTCAGAAGCTTTATTGTCCGGAACTTAAGTGTGACTTAAGAGGAAGAGTAAGCTGTAGGCTTGATTTCCTTTTGGAATATTTGCAGTAGAGAATTAATACTTACACCTCTCCCATTTTTTTCTTCTTTCTGCTCAGTTATGCTAACTCACACATCTCTTCCAGTGCTGAGAGTCAGGCAGGCAAATTTAAGCATCTTCTCAAACCATGAGAAAAATGCGTTTACATGTGTATGACCACTCAGAAAGGAGACTACCTTAATTAACTACCTTAATTGGTAGTGAACTTGAAGATTGGGGCATGGCAAATGCTTTCCCACAGTGTTCCCTGCCACTGGTGTTGTGCTTCCTTACTAGCTGTACTACCACAACATTGCTCTTCTGGAGTAATGTCCTTTAACCAAATGATAATGTTGAGATACTGAAAGGCAAGGAATGTCAGAAAACAGTATATTGAAGCTTAGTAAAAGTCATGAAGCTGCATCATCTTTTATATGTATGAAGAAATAAGTATTATTTGGAATAATCACTGGACATACCTTTTGCAGCACAGTCAAGGCAATTAGCACCAGAAGAAAAAGTATCTGAATACCATCAGCAACTATGCCCCAAAAATGCAACCTAATGTCAGCATAGGGATGTAGCTGGGTGCTATTTTAAAATGACATCCTTCATTTAAAAAATCAAAAATCCTAATAGTTTTGATCTGCATTTGTTTTCTCTTTACCTACCTTATGTACTGTCTGTGAGATTCGGGGGCTGACATAAGAAGGTGGATTAAGAGCTGTTGCTAATTTAAACTGCATTTAATAAAACACAAGTTTGAGATATCTTGCAAATCAGTGAATGTGGCATAGTTTGAAGATTGCTTTTGTCAAGTTTGATTAGCTCAAAGAGAAACCTTTTCTAAATATTGGTTGTGAGATTAATCAGGCAATGTAAGACCTTGAATTATTCCTTATCACAGGAAAAAACCGTAATATATTCTCTCGTTGGATGACGAGGAAAATGTAACTTTTAAGGAATTAAAATTTGTGATTTAAAGATTGGAGCCCAGGAAAAACTTTCAGACCATTCTTTTTTAAATCTGACTTGTGATTTTCCATATTATACTTTCTGTTACATATTCCCATATTACAAGCTGATACTACCAACATCATTACATTGAAGGATGTTCTCATTATTGATTCCATTCTCAATTATAAATTTGTTAGGTTTTAATGAGTAGGATTAAACTTTCATATTCCAAATATGTTTTGCATTGCTTGCTTAGAAACTTTTTTTAAGAAGGTGGTTAAACTATTTATTTGAGTAAGTACAAGGAAATATTCCTTGTGCACATTAAAAATATGGTGTTTACTGTATTTACAAACACCTGCAGAAAAGCTTTACTAGAGCAGTGTTTTGGAACAAAGCTTTGAAATTTGGGAAAAAAAGCTTTCATTTTCTTGCCTTCTCTGTCACAAGCAGTTGTTGTCTTCACTAAAATAAAGGTTTGTATAGGTGTTATGTCCTGTAACATACAGGATAACAGGAGGAAGAACAACATTTAAGTGTTTCAAGTGCACCTAATTTTCACTGGGTGTGCTCATTATTCCTCTTTAATAAATTTCTGTATCATTTTATAGTCTTTTTTCCTCCCCCCAAATGAAATGGCACTTTGTACTCTTAATTAAATGCCCTGTCTTTTAAACAGTGATATGTTTGCAACAAAGCTGTTGCCACTTGTATTTTTCAGATTGAAGTTTGGTCCAATGCAACTCTTCAGGGCATCTGTCAGGCTTTCTCCCCAAAGTTCACTGTGCATTAATAGGCACTGTTTATTCATCATATTTTATAGCAGAAGCTTGATGTTTTTTGTATGACCTAACACCTTTCTCACTAATACAGATCAAATTCTTTCTAAAAGTGCTTATTCTTTTGCTTATCTGCCTGCAAAACAAACAGGAGTGATCCATTCTAGTCCTGTTGTTGCTGGGCTGTTCCTACCAATTTCAGTAAGGCTATGATTTCCACACACACACCCCTCCCCCCCCAAATCCCTCAATAGTAATTATTATATCTGTAAGCATTACACACAAATAAGTTTGAACTCTTTCTATAGATGGGTATCTCAATGTGGTCAGGTACTGGCATTACAACTGCATAAATCACAGCAGGTTCTTACCAGAGAAAGCAGGTTCCTTACCAAAAAAAGAGAATCTTTCATTAAATGTTTTACATTGCATGTTTAGTCTGTATCAAATGAAAACCGTAACCTTGCAATTTGAATAGCAATGTCAACTGATAGTGCAATTTGGCTAGTAACACAGTAGCGTGATTTGAGGGGGTTGGCTTAGCATGGCTGTCTCCAGGTAGAAACCCAAAGTCCTGGTAAATGCTTGGCAGCAATCTACACCTCAGGCCATTTCTCATGAGAGCCATTACTATTCATAGCATGTAGTTACATCTGAATATTCAGATTTCAACAGTATGTGGCTTCTCTTTCTCAAGTACCAGATGGCTTTCCAGGTACCATCACCAGTCCTAGTGCTGCTTTGCCCCACTAACAGAGTTGTGACAAGAACTGTCGTGATGGTTGTCCGAGTTGCTTTCTGCATGTGGCCACCATAATTGCCACACATAGGCATCTTTATTTAGCAAGCCCATGTGTATGTTAGGGTTGCAAATGTATTATGCTTGGACACATTAATTTGATACCTAACTCATCTGTGGTGTTGATGTTCTACAGCCTAATTGTAGAGTTAAGCCTGTATAAAACCTGCATGATCTCAAGACTTTGTATGTCTGAATTATATGATATGAATTTCTTCATACTTATGTTTAAAGGAACATCCACAACTCAGATGTGGCTTTGCATTACTTGGAAGTAATTCAGTAATGTCGTGCATGGCAAATGGAACTTTTATACATGTCCCTATCACCCATTCTCATGCACATTTTCTACATGTATCATTATTATCATCAGCATCTCTCTTTTGAGTGATGATTTATTCCTCTCTAGGTCTCTGTCCCTTTATACAATACTAGATCTAAAATTACGTCTGTCTAGAGAGAAAGGCATGATCTCAAAGATTTAATACTGGTTTCAAAATTTTATTGCCAATAACTAAATGTGAAATTGCTTTAAATTAACTAGTAATTATTTAGAATTAATTAGGAAAGAGTTAAAAGGAAAAAATCTTTCTCAGACAAACTGGACCCACTCCTTCCAACACAGCTGTTGCAGGAGGTTTCAGTTGTATGAATAAATGTATTTCTTTTAACACTTTTGTTGTTTAAAATGCTATTGTTTCATCTGAGGTGTGAGGAGGTGTGCTAACCTTGTCAATGTGGGTGCAGTAGAGCTGAAATGATAACTGTACATACTTTTTTTAAAAAATAAAAATATAGAGAGTGTATGTGTGAGAGAGAGACAACTTATTTAAATCCTGAATACAGTCAGACCTCATAAGCATTGTTAAAAAAAAAAAGCCCTAAAGAATTGCATATGGATTAGGGGGATGAATATTCTATTATTTCAGTCTGTTCTGCTGATCTTCTTATTGTGACTTTGTGCTTCAGAAATCTGCCAGGAATTTGGCTTTGCTGTACTAGGCAGTAATTTTAAATGTGTATCAAGCACTTGATAGTGTATGATTTGCGTGCTGTTGCATTCCCATTCCCTAAATTTTCTGCCAATTTATTACTTTTTTCATACTGTTTTAATATTTCAGGATGATGAATATATACAGCATCATTAAAGGTAAATAAAAAATGCATGAAATTAAAAAATGGAATATTAGATGTTTCTTTGCTGTAATCCCTAGGTCCAATAGGAATGAAATGTCTCTGTTCTGTTAAGTAATCCCTAAACATGATTAGGGACCTTGTAGTTTCCACATAGCCCACATAATATTTGTATCATATAAGCCTATTTATGTAAGGTTTGAGTAAAAGTTGTTATTAGAAGACCTATAAACCTATTTTACAATTCAGAAAGATATGCTTGCCTCTTAATCTCTCTACTTTTATTATTTTGCTGGAGATGGCAATATGTCCTTAATTCATTTTTCAGAATTCTGTTACATCTTCTGGGTACTTGCATTGTGTGTTAAGGATCCCAATGAAATGTATTTTTAAGACACATGACTGAGTTCATCTACTTGTGCAGCTTCTCCTTAAATCCATGTTGGGAGAGAGGTGCACCTCTTTCTAGGTCTCTTCTTTGACATCTGGGTTTAATCTGAACTGGAGGTTAGGAGATGTTGAGATTGTTTTTCTGATTTTGAGGAAGAGGAGGTGGAGAGAGAGGGGATTAATGTTCTATGTTTAAATCATGTGATTATCATTGATAAAGGTGCTTCTCGCAACATCACAGAAAGTTTTAGAAATCAGCTTTTGATCTGACCAGGCCAATAGCAGAGTTTTAGGGAGAAAAATCTAGAAAGAAGGAAAATGGGGAAAAGTTTTGAATGACAAAAGAATAAGCCAGGAGAGACAACAACTGTTCCAGCTGTTGGGGATGCAACAGCCCAATGCTCTCCATTCCCTGCCTCTGCTTCTTTTCTGGGCAACAGAGATGCTGAGAGTCCCATTTTGTATGTTGTTAGGCTGAATTCATTAGTGTTCAGAGATATTCAAGTTCCATGGTAACACAGGAAAGATCAACAAATAAACAAGAACAGTAACTTATATACTTCTATGGTTTGAGTAGGTATTCACTAAGAAAATATTTTCAAATGATAGCAGGGGTCAAGCTGTGGCAATTTTGTATTTCCCATAAGGAAATTTTAGATTATATTAACCTTGGGCGATCTACTCAAAAACCCTGAGGAAATACACCTGTATTGCTTCCACACTGCACTGAAATGTTACTTTTATTTCATTTTTGGCAGTTAGGGTGGCATTTGAGCAATAGCTCTGTTCTTGTATTTATGAACTGAGAGAAGCAAAACTGCTCGCTGCTGAGCCCAGGGATCCTTTTCCAGGAAAACTAAGATCAATAACTGTTATCAAGTCTTCATTTATAGGGAGTGTTAAATGGCCACAAAGTCCTGATGCTCATCAATTAATAAGGTGTGCTTAAAACCAGGCTGTCTGCCCCCCCACCCCTAACCTAACATAGTCAGAACTTTTGATCTTTGCTATAATTTTAAAGTCACTCTCAGTTATTACAATTTCTTTTTAACTGGAGATACTGTATTACAGCTGTGTCAGTAAGTTAAAGGAAAGTGATGTTTTCCTTCACCAGCCACCTCCTTCCTGCTCATATTGGAAGGTAGGAATGATGATATATGGTGCTTGTTTTATGATCCAAAGAAAGAATTACAATTATTGTTGCAATTATTTTTGCATTTTGGCACTCAGCAAGAAGGCAAGTGCATACCCCCACCATAGCAGAACAAACCCTGAAAACTGAAAATGAAAGCCTCATGTGATGAAGCATGGTCAGATGTCTTTATTCCCTCGGTTTAAGTGGAAAAAGGGGATTTGAAAAAAGGAGACCTTAATTTAACAAAATAATATTATGCTTTTGATCCTTAAAAATAATTATTTGGATATTTAGCAGTATGATGTCTTTGAATGACACTGGCACTTCAGATAGAAAAAATTATATTGTCAATGTACTGTTTGCCTCTTAAGCTTTTACCAATTTGGCATAAGAAGCAATATCATTGTTGCAAAGTTTCCAAATTGCATTTTACACAAACCTGCAGAAATTAAATCTCCTCATTGTTATGAAAATGAAGTGATGTCTTGAGACACTGGTACATTAGCACAAATCTGTGGAGACGACAAGCCCAATTCTGCTTGTAGTTATTGTGTGTCCACTTCTCATAGTTCCAAGAAGCTGTTAGGTATAGGCTGTGGCATGACAAAATAAGCGTATGCTGAAGTGTTACATGTGAGCAGTAGCAGAGATGTTTCATAGGACCTCTTGTGCTTTAGGTTAAGCCCATGTCTGACTGCTTCTGTGGTGAAGAATTTAGCCCACGATTTAGAGTAGTGTGTGATGCAGGAATAATAGCAAATTATGTAAATTGCAAGCCTTCGGAGAGAACATCACAAATCGATTTCAAGCTCAGAGAAAATAACGCGAATACAAATTGCCATTGGCCACGTGGAAGATTTCAGGAGACGTTGTGCTGTGTGGTGCAATGCAAATTGGGCCAGTTGAGGCACTCTTCTGCTGGTGTCATTCTAGTTTCCGTTCAGAGCAGCTTCAGGAAAGGCCAGGTGTTTGGTCTGAGAGGTGGGAAAACATAGGAGTGCAGATCGCATTACCATAAAAAAAGAGAGACATTTAGTAGAAACATATTTTGAATAGCAGCAACGCTGAGCTCTGATGGAAGGCACCAGGTGAGAGCTGTGCCTGGCTGGTGAGCATTTTGCCAGGTCTTCCCTAAAAACCTGCTCATCTGTAGCTGCTGACAAAGGTGGCATTGGCAGTGTTGACCTGGGGAGTAGCGTGCACTTGTCTGAGGGATCCTTCCCTTGTTAGTCAGAGGGAAATAACAGGCAGTCTAACATCCTAATCCCTTTCCCTTCAGACCATGTGGGTCAATATGTATTGGAAAGGGACAAGCACAATATGGGTGGGAAGAGAGACCAGTCCAGATGACTGGCATCACTTCCAGGCCACTCACCATTTAGCAGGGCTTGACGCAGAATTATTTTAATTCATTTGTATCAGAACTATAATGGGTCTGAGCTACATAAAAATGTTCTATGAGATGCTTTTAAGTTCATTGACAGAATTAAGGCAAGGCTAAGACAAGTGCATGATTGATTTTTACAAATACAAATGAATCTAATAGATGGAGGAAGGCAAGATGGAGCAAATTTTAAGACCTGGGAGCTGATTTACCTACATCAGATGTTTAATGGGATGCTTAATTTGATTACTTCTCTGAAAACTACTCACAATAGTCAAGCCACTGAGTAAATGTCTGTGTAATCAAGGCCTCCACATACATCTACCTCCTGTTCTCCTTGCACAAATAAACAGCAATTAATGCTGCTAGTTGACTTTAGGGAGCAGTTTGATGTTCAAAATGGCAAATCCATAGTTTTGGGGTCTTTTACTGTTATTTTACTATGCTTTTAGAAGCTAGTATAGACAGACTTATGCAAGCCTATGTAAACTAAAACTTTTCAAGTAAAGTTGTAGAAACTTCATCATTACTATAGCTAGCAAAAGTCTCTCTTCAGCAAGATTAGACGCTTTTAATCATGAGAACTAGTCTCTTTGTATTAAAGGAAAAATATTAATCCAGTTCTGTGGAGCCTAAGGGTCCCATTAGGTGGGTTTATATTTCCCTATTAAAAAAATAACTCTGGAAGAATGTTTGAATAGAAGGATGAAAGCAGTTGTGTTTCCTAGCAATCACAGGCACTGTATACTTTCTTCTTTAGCATAGAATATATGTCTGAGTGGAGAGTCAGCAGTCACTATTGGCACTCTTTTTCTTTTTCTCAATCACTCTTATTGAAATACATATGAAGGATGTTAGAATATTGGACCAAGATTCTTGAAAATACTGGTGCTTCCTCATTATTTTTATTGTAGTATTTCTACAGTAGTGAATTATCAATTAGATTAAGTCTTTTTATTTCCCATGGCATAGCTACAAAAACTAAAATTAAGGGTGTTGTGCTCACAGTCCCTCATGTCACTCATTCCACTATGGGCAAACTTTTCCTATTTTCTCATAGTAACCTTTATAATGCAACCTATAAACGTTATTCCTGTTTAATGACTCCCAAATAATGTCATATTTAAATGAAATGCAGTTTGCCTCAGCAGGGTTCTTTGAATTTATGAGCATTTTTGTCCCATATCCTTCAATAATGTGACAAATATTATTTGCATTTTTACTGTTTTCTTGAACACTTTTAAACACCTATTTTTAGGAGACTTCAGATTGCTTTTAAACATATCTGAATGTGTTTTTAGCTATCACCAGGCTTAAAATAGGAACCTTTTTTTCAGCTTATCTTTATTAAACACCTGTAAAAATCAGTGGTATTTCTCTTTATTCCTTTAACAAATGCCAGAAATGCTGCAGTTTATTCTAGTATGGGCTTCCTTCTTGGTGGTAATGGGCAGTAAATGGTCTGGTTATGTCTGCACCATACAGACAGACATTTGCCTGCCTGAATGAAATAGAAACTTTACATTGTAATGTAATGCATCTGATATTTAACCAAAATAAATTAATATTAGCACTTTTAAAGGCAATTTTTAGAAACTAATATTCTGAATAAAGTCTTACAAGTGGATCATTCTGTACAAATGATCATGCTTGCAATAAACCTGTGATCAAAATAGTAGGTGGCCAGGCATGACAGTGACCAATTATCTTACATTATGTTCTCAAATATTCACTTTATAATTTTTTTTAAAACGACTGATTTTGTTACTGGGGGTTTTTGTGGTGTTGGGGGGAGTGGGGCTGCTGTTTGGGGTATTTTTTTTAGGTAGATACTTATTTTAGGAGAAATGTATTATTCAGCACATTTGTAGAAATGGACTAGCAGCTTAATCTTTCTGTTCTTGGAGGCAGGTGGTGCAATGCTTTCACAAAGTTCTTTTTTTTGACTGTGTTAAGATTTCTGTTTTCTTTCTATGTTGTTGTTTTTTTTATTTTTGTTTTGAAGGGAATGTTTCATGTGTTGAATCAAATAGAATAAAAAACTCAATCCAAGTAATTCTTGTATCTCTCTACAATCATACTAAGACCTATCTAACATAACATAACACAGAAGCCAGTGGGAAGGTTGCTTTGTTGTTGTTATGCTGTAAAAAGAACATCTGTTTTTGTGGTCAAAAGTCCCAACCAAACACCCTGTACAGAATTTTGCAAGTGAAACCAAATTGTTTAAAATAAGATTGTGGTCACTCACTGGTTTCCATTTGAGCGCTGTGCTAAGACGCCAGTTAAAATTAGACCTTGCTAATGGACTAACGAGGGAAGGTAGGAGTAGAAACAAGAAAAAGATGACAAAAGTAAATATTCTCATAAATAAGGAGATTACATGTTTGCTTTTGTGGCCTTTGATCAAGCTCAGGAGTTTATTTTCAAAGGACATTGTGGGATGCCTGGGAAGGGGACAGCCACCCAGCGTAATTGGAAAGGAGGAAGGTCTGTAGCACACCAGATGCTGCTGCTCCTGGCTCTGATAAGATTGTAAGAGTTGCCAATATCAGTATTCAGTCTTGTAGCATGTCAGGGTGCTTTCATGTGAACTGAACTGAACTGTCTGTGCGTGCTCCCTCCCGCTCTCTTTCCCGGCACTTGCCGTCTCATTGAAGTCAGGGGAGAGGAAAAAAAGATTTGAGGATCGCCCAATTTGTTCTGACATAAAGAGATGTTTAGCTCTGTGAAAGGTGGTGGAGGCGGAGTGCCTGACTGACATTTCAACAGGCTGTCTGCTGGGATTGCTCACTTCATGTCCCTTCATATTACTGCTGTGTCCTGCGTGAGTGCTCTTGTCTAATCTTCACAGTGAGAGCACCAAGAGTCCCCTGGGCTTTGGTGCTCAACACCTTGTTAGATGGGGCATACGGTGCCATAGCTCCAGGTTTTGCACTTGCTTTTACTGTGTTTCAGGCTTGTTTCAAGTACAAATAATTTATTTTTTCCAAGAGGGTTTTTAAAATAACAGCATGTACCTTTTAATTTCCTCCATCTTTTCTTGGCAATGCTAGATATGGGTAATACCAGGTAGAAACACGTGGAGGGAAAGAAAATAAAACACTAGTGAGTCAAAGCTTTAAGCAGCATTCTGTGCTTTTGCTTTTAAATGAAGATGCATTGACCTGCTTTGGCTGGTTTAGAAAACAGATGAGAGCATATACTCATTGAACAACCAACAGGAGGTATAAGACATTGATAATAAAGGTAAGACAGTGTCTGATCAGGACTGCCAGACTCCCTACCAGGGACTGCAGGGAAGTTTAGTTGTTGAGGATTTGTTTGCTTTTATGATTCCAAACACGTTGTGATGCATTCTGGCGTGCCACATCCTGTTACATCATGTCGGGTCAGCTCATGATGCTGAACAACACTAAGAACACGAATTAATGAGAGCTAATGCTCACCTTTTGTTGCAGGAGCATTATCAGGTACCTTGTTAGCTACAGTTCCTATCTGGATTCAGTCATCCTAAAGCAGAGCTGATATGAAAGATATACATATTATGTTTTTAACAGATAGAAATGTTATTTTTCATTAGCCTTCTCAAAATACATTAATTAATGGATGTGGTTTAATCCTGGTTAAGCCATTAAAAATAATCTATGTACTGCACTCAAGGTCCTCCTTTACCTTTTTAAAGGCACTTCTTTTCCTCAAGTGTATTATTGCTGCTGACAAAAAGCAGAATAATATCATCCCCTCTATACTGTTCTCAGAAAAAAAGTGCATGGATTCTGTAACATAAGGTTGAATGTCTGCCACCACTCAAATTTCCCTTCAGCTTCAGATTTTGCTTAAGTATCTCTTAATACACATCCTGAGATTTCCAATGTAAACTCATATTCTCAGACAAATTTTTCAAGCTTGTGTGCATTAAGCTGAACCCTCTTACCTCTGAAAATGCAAGGATGCTACAAAACAGCCACTGATCATGAGTAGCTGCCTGGTTTCCTTCAGCCAGTGTGATATCTAGTCATACCCTCCATTTGCTATGGATTGACAAGGACTTTTTTCCTGAGATTGACTGACAGATATTAAAACAAATTTTTCTTTTCTGTAGCTTCTATAGCATAGAAGAGCTAAACTTAGGTTATATTAGTCTCTGATCACAATTAAAGAATGTTGTAGAGATGCTGCTGAAGTCTCACCAGGGTCCAGGCAGTTGAAAAGACAAAAATCCAATTCTCAGAAATGAAAATAACCAGGGAATTTACTAGTAAGCTTTTTTTTTTCTGTAGATACGAGCTAGATAAAAATGAGAAAGCATTAAAAAGTAGTTAGTTGAATGTCGGACATTCAAGAAAAGATTTACACATATGTAAAGATCAGATCTCTTATTATCCAGTGTGACTAATGAATGGGCCCTTACTGTAGCAGATATAATTGATGCCTGGATCATATTTATGTAAGAGCTGCTGTCATGCTTCATTCCCTTTTCAATGTGTCTGTCTTCATTTTGCCTGTGAGTTGGAGTCAGCGCAAGCAATCATTAGCATCCCTTAAAATACATACAAAGGAATCACAATGTCTGACATGTTCATTGGGAGGACATTATGGGTGTACTCTGGCACATGTAGCCTGATTCTGTCAGCTATTGAGATGATAGTTGGTGTACGTACCATGCACATTTGTAGGAGAAAATACTTTGGAGGATGTGCAGATTGGTGGAGTAGCAGCACCTCTCCTATGAAGGCAGGCTGAGACAGTTGAGGCTGTTCAGCCTGTAGCAGGGGAGGTTCCAGGGAGACCTTATAGCAGTCTTCCAGTACCTGAAGGGGCCTACAGGAAAGGGGAAGGACTTGTAACAAATGCATGTATTGAGAGCACAAGGGGTAATGGATTAAAACTGGAAAATGGGACATTTAGGTTAGATGTTAGGAAGAAATTCTTTAGTGTGAGGGTGATGAGACACTGGAACAGGTTGCCTAAGAAGGTTGTGGAAGCTGCATCCTTGGAAGTGTTCAAGGCCAAGTTGGACGGGGCTCTGAGCAACCTGATTTAGTGGAAGGTGTCCCTGCCCATGGCAGGGGGTTTGGAACTAGATGATCTTTAAGGACTCTTCCAACTCAAACCTTTCTATCATTCTGTGATCACATCATGGGGCATTTGGAAAAGAGGATACCAAGGAAACAGTGCCAGTTGTGCCCATCTCAATTGCTAAGTCATCTCAAACTCCTCCAGATACTTCACTACAAAGAATCATACTGGAAGAAACATCTCCATACTTCAGGCTGTGCTCCTGCAGTATGTGATGTATGTCTACTTGAAACATGTAAATAATTCAAGAGATGTCTGGGGACAACTTAAGTCTAGTGTTACTCATGTTTAGTGATTTACTGGATTGAATGCGAAGCAAAAGCTGTTTGCTCCCCAGAAAGTAGGTAGACTGTGCATACAAGGTGTTCAAAAGTGCACACAGGCAAATGTGGTTTTGTGTGCATGCCTTCCTCTTCCTGTTTGCTTTTGTGTGCATGCGCATTATTATCTTATAGTATTTTATATCAAGAATTTAATTGTTTTATAACTCTTGTACTTGTCTGCACAAGTGCAGCAGTACAAGCGTGCTCCATTAGCTCAGGTTGACTGTTTCCAAACAGCTGGTTACTGAAGTGACCATTAATTTAATAGAAGTTGCATTTATTTAAAAATTGACTTAAAACACAGTGAATGACTCAATGACTCATTAAATCAATTTAAGAATGGACTTGAAGTACAGTAAGTGACTCATATTAAGCTATAGAAAGACACCCAATAAAAAGAAAGGAAAAAAAAAAAAAAGCCTGACAGGAAGTTGTCTTTTAGTATCCTGATTTATTTTTAAGAATAAAATGGTTTGATTACCAAAAGTGGATGCAAGGACATTTATCTGAGTATTATGAAAGATTCAGGTAGCAAAAGCACCACCATAAAGCAAGGAGTCAAGTGTCACTGAAATATTTCCCTGATTTGTATAACAATAAATGAAGTTTGCAACAATTATTTAGGATATGTTTAGTTGTTTATCTGTATACTGTTAATTTACTAACATTGAGTAACTGTTCTGTATGTCCCTAGATGAGTTGAACATAATGTCTATATGTTAAACAGTTTTCTATGGTATTTAAAAATTGACATTTCAAAGAGTGTAATAGCATAATGAAATGTAAACTGAAAACAGGAATGAGTTAATTAGACTAATGATCCCTTGACTCCTTTATTAGCCAGCTCTTTAGAAACAGGGATTAGCTTTGTTTTCTCTGCTGAATAAAGACAGGAAGGATGATGTTGATTCTAGTAAATGACAGCACCAGAAGAAATTAGTGTTTTCCTGTTCGTTATAGGTTTCATCATTTAAGATAAAAATTTAGCCTTCCTGCCTGCATACCTAATTTTATGACACTTTGAGTTCAGGTCAGATTGGAAGAGAAAAATCAGGGAAGTAATGTAGGAATGCCTACTGATTTCATACTGTGATTTTAAAGGTGATCCACTCTGTCATATCTGGACTTGAAACTATGATTTTTCATGTGAACATGGAGTAGACTGGTTTGAATTTAGATGAAGTCTTCAGAAAAGGGAAGCCTGACAACTTTTTGATCTAGGTTTTGAACACTTAATTTCTCCTTTATAGGAGAGTGATTTACACATCTCTCTGGCTGTTAGGGGTTATCAAGAAGCACAAAACCTATCACTATAGTGGTTCAAACCAAACATGCACAGAGGAACAAAATACTTTTTATGACAAATAGGAGGATTCGTAAGTCAGTGGCTGTTAGGGAAACAACATCATTAAAATTTCCAGCAGTTCCAGACCTTGCTCTCAGGAGTTGCTCAGGCCAAGCAAAGCCTTAGATAAGGTGTTGAATTACAGGCAGAAAAAAAGAAAAACAGAATTTAAAGTAGAAGGAATTAGCAATGATTCTAAACTTATTTCTGTCCTCTGTTCCCCTCATGTGACAGCGTGTAGAGCAGAGCTGGGAGGAGTGAGGGCAGAGCAGGAGCTGCTGACAGCTGGCTTTTAAGTTCAGATTCTTTCTGGTAGATCTTTATCCTGCAAAGTAATGAGCTCCTCAGCTTCCCCCAAAATTTATAAAGGGCACCCAGTGCTGTGCAGGACCAACACTTTAGCGAACGCCTGAGGAATACAAAATTTATCACACAAATGAGGCAATGGAGAGGAGGCGGCAGCAGCTGAGTTATGAAGCTTTTCACTCTTAGGCAGGGTTTGTTTGCCATCCCACAAGCCCTCATTAAGTGTTCTTTGAGCAGCATGCTGGAGCAGAAGTAACAATGTCATTTGTAGTTTAGACATTTCTGGAAGGTGCTTTTAAAGAGGTGTGGTGGAGCACTTTGGGGTTGGCAAGGTGTCACCTGCCATGCTGGGGCTGTCACAGGTACTGTCCTCCATTTTGGAAAGGAGCATCCCGTACCTGTTGAATGCCATCAGTGGTTTCACAGGTGCCACTCAATGGCTTTTTGGTATGAGATTTGCTTGATGCTTAAATCTCCAGGTTGGAGGATGCAGCCTGCATGTCGTACGTGGAAGAGTTGAGCATTGCTTGTAGTCCAACACTGTGCCTGACCTTGTGGCTCAGTATTAATTTGAAGTAGTGGAATTAAATTTTTCCATTCTTTTGCATTGTCATGCCTCACATTGATAAGTACAAAGAAATGTAAATAAAAAAGACCTATTTCACAACCTTAGCTACAACCTTTTTGTTTTATGACAAAAGACAGTTAATTAGCATACTAGCAGTAAGCAGCCTTCCCAAACTCATGCTAATTATGTATTCTGTTGACCGTGACTCCAGTCATAAGGTAATTGGCTTGCAGCAACATGACATTTCAAATCATCTCTTGAAATTACATCAAAAAGCCAGCCTGTTTTGTTTTGATAGGGGAACAATCAATTTGATAAGTGGTAACACAGCTCATTGTTTCACATTAATTAGACTAATTGCAGCATGTTAGCCTCTGAAATAGACAGAAC
Source organism: Chaetura pelagica (assembly GCF_000747805.2). Lineage (NCBI taxonomy): Eukaryota > Metazoa > Chordata > Aves > Apodiformes > Apodidae > Chaetura > Chaetura pelagica. The sequence goes on along the minus strand of NW_009952796.1, from coordinate 2,259,127 downwards.
TTGGAGAAGACAAAGGCTGTGGCCTTTAGCATGCAGTGCATGTGGTGGTTCCACTTGCTTGCACATACTGTAGGCAGAAAACAGAGTTGTTAGGATTCAGCCTTGCAGGAGATGGGGTGTTAACAGTGGCTTGATGTGCTATGCTTAATCCACTGGCTTTTAATTCTAAGATTCAGGTTCAAAAATCTCAGAGAGAGTAAGTGGGTGGGGGGTAAAAAGTAATTTAGTCATTTCAGTATGATTGTTGCCCAGGTTTTGGGTCATCTTTGGTTTTCTGTCTCCTGAAAGATGAAGCAGAGATCTGGCCTCTGGATCTCCTAGATACTTGTGCACTGTATCATCTTTCTTTGAGAAGGCCTCACTTCACCTCTTGCTTTTCTTTTTTTCCTGCCAATTCCACTAGTGTTTATTTCTTAGCATATTTTATTTGAGCCATTTTTATTTTCACTTTTATACTCACTTCAGAATAACGTCTTTAAAAAACCCCGAACAACCTCAACAATTATGTTTACTGAAGGCAGATAGTAGAAATGCATAACCCACCCACGTATTTCTATTTTGGAGGATCCTTGCCTGCTATTGAGATTATCAGTCGTACTTAGCTCGCTGATGATTTTTATGATCATGCCATGTCAGCTATAGATTGACATGACCAAATGGGTTTTGCTTATGACATCGCTGTTAAATGTAAACCAAAGTTTTAAGAGATAAAAAGGGGTTATCTCAGTCCTCAGGCTAGACTTACTTCATTGCTTCACAGCTTGGTACAGTGCTGCTTTCACATCAAACCCAACATCAGGGCAGTGGGTATGTAGAGGGTGTGTTCTTCAGCCAGTACATTGCTAGTATGTTTGATAAATGTGGTCATAGTTAGCAACTTCTGCAGGACTAAAAAATAGCAGAGACTAGATTCCAAAGCTGTGAATGTAGATGAAATCTTACACGTGAGGCTAACTCTTGCCTTCTCTTCTACAGCTCTCTAGTCTACCTAGACTCAAACTGAAGTTACACCAGAGCATTTTACCTCTCTCAATTGTTCAACAAAAAGTATCATCAGTTTAAAAAAAAAAAAGCAGTCGTACTTAGCTCGCTGATGATTTTTATGATCATGCCATGTCAGCTATAGATTGACATGACCAAATGGGTTTTGCTTATGACATCGCTGTTAAATGTAAACCAAAGTTTTAAGAGATAAAAAGGGGTTATCTCAGTCCTCAGGCTAGACTTACTTCATTGCTTCACAGCTTGGTACAGTGCTGCTTTCACATCAAACCCAACATCAGGGCAGTGGGTATGTAGAGGGTGTGTTCTTCAGCCAGTACATTGCTAGTATGTTTGATAAATGTGGTCATAGTTAGCAACTTCTGCAGGACTAAAAAATAGCAGAGACTAGATTCCAAAGCTGTGAATGTAGATGAAATCTTACACGTGAGGCTAACTCTTGCCTTCTCTTCTACAGCTCTCTAGTCTACCTAGACTCAAACTGAAGTTACACCAGAGCATTTTACCTCTCTCAATTGTTCAACAAAAAGTATCATCAGTTTAAAAAAAAAAAAAAAAAAAAAAAAAAAAAAGAAAAAAGAGATATTGGAGGGGGAACAGTTGTTAATAATCATGGAAATTCCTATGCTGTGATTCTTCACTTGCTGTCCATGGAAAATGAGGTAGTGTTTTTTTTTCAAGTGAGGCAAAAAGATTTATGCATCCACATATTTCTGCTGGACACTGACTTCTCTTACATGTTTTTGTTTCCCTTATCCCCCAGTCATTGACTGGTTAGATAATAAAACCTTTGAGGTAGAGATTTTGTTAAATTTGCCTGCAGACTATATTTGGAGAGCTGTAATTTCATTTAAATCAAGTAATTTGTTCCAACAGCTTAACATTATCATTGCTCATGGAAGCTATATTTTTATTAGTTTTGCTTATGCTTTATGTTGGCCCCTTAGCAAATGGTCATAAACTCTGTTTTAAATCCAGCTACCAGTGACTTCATACTGCTGATTTATTTCTATCATTTCCTGGCAAGAATACATTTTTTAAAATGTATTCTAAGCCATTCATTCTTTTCCACCTCTTCCCTTCTGTGCCTCCCCTTGCTTTCCTCCTCCTTCAACATTTAAATCGCCTTTCATTATGCCCAGATTAGCGATGTAACTACCCTAATGTGCAGCTCTTACTAAAAAGTCCCCGGTTTATACAGGAGGTGAATTGGAAAGAAGCAGAAGATTGAAGTCTTTTAGCATTCAGCTTAAGTGCTGGTTCCACTTGCCTGAGCACAAGCTGGAAGCGGTGTTAGGATGCAAGCCTGCGCCCGCGCTGTCACTGCCACTCCAGGGGTAGCCAGGTTCCTGCTTGGAGCACAGCAAATCTTTGCTCAGTTAAGCGAGCGTCAGTCACAGGCAGGCTTGGCTGCCAGCCCAGGGTTGTTAGACTTTTCTGTGCTACACCTGAATGAGACATTGAGAAGACGTGGCTACCTGAACAGAGTCGAGAAGCACTAGATGTATTTAAAAAAAACAATAAATAAAATTACAAAAATAATTAAATTGTCATGGGGATGACAGAATAATTTGGAGAATATAACTTACACTTCCAGTGCTTGCTTGGGAGGCTTGCAATAAGGAACCTGTTTTACCTGCTCAATGACAGATCTGTGTGATCTTGTTTAAATACCTTTCTCTGTTTCCTTGAAGTCCAAGACTAGAAGTCAATGTTGACTTCCAAGTGAGAAACGGGTATGGGCAAATCGGAGTTTAGCAAGCACATCGATAGCATCCTGCGAGGTGCTGAGCTCTTTCAAAGGCACTAAATTACTGGTTAGGGCTTGCGTCAATAGTGGGTACTCTGCTGCTTACAGGATTGTGCTTTTAAGTTGCTTGGTTATTATCCAGTCAAACAAAATCAACAGGATCTTCTTAAAGTGAAAAAGAAATAGTGAGAAATAAATTTGGAAAGTTTGGGGCTGTGTGAAGATGCTGGCAGTGAGTATTCTGCCCAGACAGTAGAGGAAGGTAGAGGTAAAAAGATAAAATAGGAATCATCTTTAAATAGGAATTGCTGGTAGAGCTATTAATCACCAAGTCTTTGAGCTGTAAGGTTTGCATGAGTGGAGCTAATACAAAAGAAGAGAGATACTTTGCCAGTATCTTGAAATACACGGTTAAAAGCACAAGCAAAATTAAAGAGAGATAATGTCTGGACAGATTAATGACATATAATAGTAAAAAACCCCAAAAATTCACAGACAAAATCTGAGTATCCTCAAAAACCTGAATCCCAGCATGTGAATTCTGTATGTGATGGCCTGTTAATAATAACTTCTGCTTGCGAGTTGCTTGTCTTGTCATACAGTCTGAGCTCTGACTCTGGTCTTGTTTATGCTCATACAAATAAATAAATAAATACAAATAAAATAAAATAGTTCTGCCATTTTTCTGACTGTATGCTGGAACTGTGACCAGCATGTGGACTCTGCTAGGGTCTGGGAGTGTTTTAGCAGGAGATTTCACAGTGTCTCAGAGGAAGGTTAGAAAAGGAAGGAAAAAAATGCATTTTTGCATTGCTGTCTGTGGTAGGCCACTGACTGTTCTTTGCAGACTGAAACTAAGTGAGGGCTTGATTCAGGTGGAGGCTTTTTGTCTGAAAAGAAATCAAGAATTTGTGGATGTAAAAGACTTCAGAGGTAATGTGCTTTATTGAATTTCTTCTCAAAATGTATATCATCATCTCCAAAATGATGTCATTATTGCAATTGATTCAGGGCAAACTGAGCACAGGTTTAGGATATTGTACAGGGAAATAGTATTTTCCTCATGTGGGATGATAGTCTGTTTTAAAGTCCTTTTCCTGCTGTTTCTGTAGCCCTCCACCCCCAATATACAATCATAGATGTTTAATGAAAGAAAACAAACCTAAATTCTGCACTAACCTGGACTTGTGAAACAACCAAGGTTTTCAGTGAAGCCTTCATAAGCTATAAATCAGTATAAAACCTAGCTCATATTGCATTCTCATTGGAAATGGGTGATATGATAATTTATGTTGAGCCGATCATAACTAAGCAGCTCATAGTAGTGTCCTTCAAAAATTTTTAATCAAGATTGTCTTTCTCTCTCCACCTCTCTTGGTGCAATTTCAAGAGGTTTATTTGCATGTCAATCTGCACGTGTTACTGAAGTTATTCCACTGAAGCAAGAACAACATCTCGGCTGCATACGTGTTTTACCACATCACAGTGTCACCTGACTCTGGATTGTATTTTTTTTTCTGATTTGTGCTACTGGGATTCTCAGGCCCTTAATTCTCTTAAGCCCTGAAAACAGGGGTATTTCCCAGTGCCTGTGAGATCAGTTTTCCAAGTCTTGTGCGTCACAGTGACTGTGCAGTGAACAACATTGGGGAAGAAACTGTTGATCCTATGAAAATTACTGATGTGCTCCAGCTTTTAAATCTGTCAGAAAGTGTTTCTAAGCATGTTTGACATCTACTTTTAGTTACATGCTCTCTTGAGGTTTTTCCTGTTTGTCATATGGTGAACAGTGAAGGGGTTCCAGAGAGATGTCTTGGGCAGCATATACCAGGAGAGTACACTCCAGGGCAAACTTTCCAAAAGCCCTTTACATCAATGACTGTCTTATTTTACGGTATTTATGCAATCTCTAGTAGGATGGGGTTCTGCAGTGAGGACAGAGTTGCTCCATAATTGGTGATAATAAACAGTTTTGCACCTAAGTATGTATAATCAAGATGAACAGGGTGGGGAGAGGTGTACTGCCTGGTAAGAGTGGGTGTGTTGATTTCTCATGCAGGCTCTTGTCTTTCTCATAATTAAAGGCTTATGTTGTGAAGTTACACATGGGTGGACTCTTAGTAGAATCCTAGAAAGGATAAATAAGTTTTAAACAGATTTTGAATGGATATTGAAGGCAAAGATTATGACCAGAGAAGTTTGACTCAAGAAGCCCAGCAGAGCATATTTTTAGTTAGACTAAAGCTTTAAGCTCACTACGTGTCAAGTTTGACAGCCAAGATGTAAGTAGTATTCATGCTGTGGTGAAGGCTTAGATTTCAAGGTGGGAGACTCAGGATTTGTTGAGGAACGGCTGAAGTGCAGAATTAGGAAATCCAAGGTACAGAAAACATACTTAGACAACAATAGCTGTAGCCACAGCAGATAAAGTGAGCTGGGGGAAGCTGGGGCAACTGATGTGGGAGACTGAAGGTAGAAATGTTCATTCTCTGGCAGATGCTTTGTAACTTGCTTTGTATGGAAACGTCAGGAGATGCTCAGTACATCTGACCCTAGATCCTGCTAAATCAGCAGTCACTACCAGGCTTAAGGTTTCATAAGTCTCATAAAATCAATGGAGATATTGCCACAAGCCACTCCTTCCTCTCTCCCACCATTTGCTAGGTGTAATTTTTTTTTTCCTTTTTTTTCTTTTCTTTTTCCCTGCCAGTAAACATTAAAAATTGAGGTTGAGGTGTATTTCCAAATTATCTTCTCCTTCCCTCCAGTTGTTTCTGGGTCTCTTCCAAAAAGAGAAAAAAGACAACAGGTTTTCATTGGTCACTTAATTGTGTATGTCCATTGGTTTTTATGTCTTCCAGATTAATATTTTTATGTGCTATGGGGTTTTTGTGACAACGTGCTAATGGGCTCCTGGCTGGGCAAGCACCTGTGTCAGAAAGTGTTTCATTGTGTCCCTTATTTTTCCAGTTCTGCCGCTGTTAGCTTGCGTATATACGTTTAATGCAACCCCCAATATATTTATGTTTCTGGTGAGTTGTTTTTTTTTTTGTGGACATATAATCTGAATGTACAAAAGAAGCTATTCTTGTGTGCAAAAGAAGCTATTACTTTTAATACAGAGAGAAAATGGGAGTTTCAAGTGAGAGCTCTGCTTGTACATGTGCCTGAGAGACAAGAAATCTAGGAGACACAGCAACGACTTGGACCATTGATCTGTCCAGGGATTTTCAGCATTTGCTCTGAGAAGTTCTGCAAGGTGGGCTGTGGGTAGCTGGTAGGTATCGTGCTGCTGGAAAATCTCATTTCCAGCTGTTAGACTGCATGAAATAGTAGATAACAGTACCCTCTATGGTTTCCTGCTTTCACATAAACTCTTGTAGCTGCTCCAGCCTTTTGATTGTGAAGAGAAACAGTGTCTGCAGCTTTAAAAGACAAGCAAACCATCCACAAGGTGATCTCTGTATTAGACTGTAAGCTACGTTAGGAAGAAGACCTTAAGTCCCCTCAGCATATTGTGTCTAAACCTGTGTGCTAGTTGCAGCACTGTATATCTTAATGCTTCTGAAAAAAATTACTAATACCAGATTTTCTTGCTTATTTCCTCTAATACAAATTATTTATTGATGACCTGTTGCATTTTGGGAGATAACATTGGTTTCTCATCTTATGTCTGTGCAATGATATAGCATTTTATTCCAATACAAGTGTGGAGAAAATTTCTTGCAAATTCTGGCCATTTTAGTGCTACCAGCAAGTAAGTCCAGTCCACAAGTTTTACAAAGTATGCTGTGCAGTTTCCATAACATCGCTGTCATCAGCTCTTTTAATGGGAAATTATTTGACTTTTTTTATGCTTCCTAGTTTGCTCTTGTGTGTTGGTTCTATCCTTGCACTTCTCCAAATTTACAGCTCTAGCTGATGAATTTCTGGTTAGGGAAAAAACAAGGTATTGCAGGTTTGGGGTTCACTAAAAATAAGACTGGATTTAGAAATTGTGCTGGGTTTAGCTGGGGTAGGGTTAATTTTCTTTACAGTAGCTTTATAGTAGTGTTTAGTTAGCAGACCTGAAACAGAAAACCTATATGACTACAACAGAGACCTTAACTTCCAAATCTACAGGACAAGATATGAGCAATAAAGGGTCTCTTGAGACCCATAGAGTGCATTCTGGCACAGGTCTTACAGATAGGTTTTTTGTGTATTAGTTTATACAGTCATGAGAGAGAGCTAGCCAAGAATAGAGGAACAGGATATATAAATGAGTTTTTTATGACCAAAATGTGAATATGAAATGTAGGGCAGACTGGATTAAAAGTCAGTTCCCTGTTGCAGAGCCTGCCTTTAACATGGACCTATCAGTATTTTCCATTGTGTTCCAAAGACAAAGACTATATTGTGCTACCAAAAAATGTTGTGTCTAATCCTATATAAGCCTATATACATTGAAATAATATTATTTTTCACTGCCTTTCCCAGACAGATGAGCAGAAACTGTGCTGTACATGCTTAGCCTTTCTAATTGATAGACGTCTTTCATTATTTTGTTTTACTTGATCCATAACCATTTTTCCTAAAAGGAAAATGTCCTGATACTTTAAAAAAACAAATGTGTCCATGACCACTGCTGATCTGGTGATGCTGTATAGAAGCTTTGTTTTCTCTGTACATGTCTCTGTGGGTTTTGGTTTTTTTGCAAATTTTATTTCATTGGAGGTTGGTTTTATAATTCAGCAGTGTATTATAAAGCTTGTCTGTTTAGAAGCCTTCCATCTATGTCTGGCTAATAACAATGACAATGCACTGGGAATTCATTTAACATGTGTGCTGCTTATGCCACTGGGAGAGCAGCTGCCAAGGAGTCTTTGGGGACTCTTGGGACCAACTTGTCCTCCATCCCAGCACTGCTGTATTTTCGAGCAATAGCTGCAGGGCTATTCTGTATTTGTAGCTGGATATCCATACATGATATCCACAAAAACATCAAATTAGAGAAAAAAATCCGTTTCAATGGCCACTGCCCAAACCCCAGCAACTGTGTTGAGGAAGAAAGCAAGCAGTTCTAAAGCAGATGGCTCTTTAGGGCTTGAATCTTGCAGCATGGGTCCTCAGAAGTTGGTGTCCCCACAACCAAATTCACCTTCCAGATAGGCTGCTGTTAGAATTTGAGTAATTCAATGTCATCAATTAAGTTATTCTAGAATTACTCCAGTGTAGCTGAGAACAAAATTAAGCCTCTAGTCTGTTCTGGGAAATTAGACAGATATGTTTTTTTCTAAGTGGTTTCTAATACATTTCATTAGGAAATTATTTGATGAATGTCATTTAGGCATTGGGGATTGTTATAATGTCTGGGGTTTCAACAGCCTGACAATTTGTAGCTGGCCAAAAGGAATAAAAGTCTAATATCCTCACAGAACACTTCAATATTTTTAATCTTTCTTTTATATTTTTTTCCTTTCCCTCAAGCATTTTATACGTCAAAGATATCGTAAAGACATGGAATATGAGATTCATTCCTAAGGATCCAAGAATGCTCCAACTTATGTTCCTAAATGAGCTTGGCTATCTTAAAACTTAGCCATCTTGTGGTATTAGTTTATAGCTGTGTTAGTTGTTGCGATTTTCACAGGTAAGAAGTCTGTAAGTGAGAGGCAGAGGTTCAATTATACTTTTCTTAAATTGCATTAAAAAAAAATAAAAAAAATTACCTAGGTGTTGTTCTGCCCTGACTTCATAGTTTCTAAGGTACCAGAAAATTATGCTAAGGGTGATGCAATATTCTTGGCCACAGAACATTTTATCTGAGTTCACTGGAAACCTGAAGGGAGGTGAATCCACCAAGGTCAGTGGTGTGATTATATAGTTTTTACATTGTGAATAAATAGATGTTCTCTTTCCTCAGTATTCACACCTATAGTATTGGACAGTAGGTGAAGTATCACAGTCTACTGATGCATCTAAAACAGGTTTGTTGGTGCTGAAGACATGAAAGCTTTTAAATCCTGTTGGGTGCTGACATAAATGCTGAATGTAATTCACTGTTGTTGGTTTTAAAACCCATTTCACTCATGTTTGGAACAGAGAATTAGACCTGGCTTTTGGTTAAAATGGCAGGCTTTTTCTAATTATTATGATTGGGGTACTTTCATTTTTTGTAAAGACAAATGAAATCTGGCCCACTAGACCTCTGTTGATTCCTCAAACTAGGACTTTTAATAAGTGTGTTATCAAAAATTACCTGCCGTGCACAGGAAGCAAAACAGCTGTTCAAACAAGAAATGGTCCTTGAATTGTGCTTCAGGCCATTTTTTTCAGATAGTATTACTGTATATTAACCTAATATTTTTCTTTTTTCTACATCGAATTGATGTGTCAGGTTTTTTGGTTTCTCCAGTTATTCTACATCACTCTGGTACAGAAAAAACCCTATACCTATTTTTGGCTTGTTGTGTGCCTATGTAGGTTTGGCTTGTGCTGTCTATAATGCTGGGCTATTGAAGTATTCCTATAACTTTAGTATAATGAATTGTTACTGCTTTTAATAAGTGAGCTCTTTCATTGTCTTGACCGTTTCTTTTATTTCTTTTAACTCCTCTCTTCTGCCATTCTGGTTTCAGGACTAACTTTTCTTATATATGTGCTAGATAACTAGCTCTTCCTTTATAAATATATACCTTACATTAGGTGTATTAGTACTTACCTGCCAGAGAAAAGAGAAGAATGGTGGAAGAGCATCAGGGTAGGCCAAGAAGTTTAAGAGAGCACATCGGTTTGTCTGTCTAGTCTCTGTCTTCTAGCTTAAACTGTATTGACTGTGGTTTTGATCATGAGGCATCTTTTTGGCTGCACACAGAACTGCTCCTGCCTGGCCTCTTTGCTTGCTATGTTACAATGATAGGGGCAGAGTGACAGTAAAAGAATAACAAGAGATAAATAAGTGGAGGATCCTTTTCCATGTACAAGATATTTTTATTTCTTTCTCTTAAGATGCAGAAGCTAGCCTGACAGTGGTTGAAGAGAAATGTCAAGAAAGCAAATGAAGAAGTTTAGGTATTTTTTTCTGTTGGTGTATCTCTTACACACTCTGTGTAAAGCCAAGAGAGTTCAAGCCTATTAACTGAAGACTTTAAAATATAACAAGAAATGTTAGTATAATCCAGTACAGTTCGTGTCTTCAGCTTTGGTTAAACAATTTCATAGAAGAAAAACCCCACCCTTTGCGTTTTTATTGGAGCACTTTGGCTCACTCTGTGCCTTTAGTCTTCAGGCTCTGTGGTTTTACGTAATTACTAATATCACCTGGACATTTGTGTGCAAGACCTCCTTCTACTTAATGTTCACAGTGAGGTTCACCAAACAAAGTGGATGCGCTATGGTTAATAAAAAGGTTTTCTTAAAGCTTAATGAGGGTCAACAGTAAATAAACTGGGGAATCAGCTTTTCCTTTGCCTTGCTTTGAAAAAGCAGGAAAAGCAGAAAGGTTTGACCAGTTGTTAGAAGTATGTCAGGGAAAAAATAAATGAGAAGGAAAATAGTAATGCATGATATTCATAATCCTTGTATCAAAGAATTTAGATAATTTTACAAATGTGTAATTGCTGAAGTCCCTTTGTTTTTACAATGAGACCACTGGAGAGGCAGATTAAAGAACTGTGAACAGGACCTGAGAGTCAGTCACTTGTAAAATCAAGTGCAAAGAGGAAAAATCCTCATACTTACCTTCTGTTTTGACCCACTTTCTGTGTTGCTGCAAACAGAAAAAAAACAAAAAAACCAAACCAAAACAAAAAAAATTAGTTAGTGTCACTTCTTTCTGAGTCATATTAGGTTTGCTGAATCTGTCTGTTTTTACTTTTGCTAAATTAAAAAAAAACAACAAACAACAAACCCAAAAAATATTAACATGTTTTCAGAGATTCAGGGATAGAAATCCCAATACATCCCAAAGTGTGAACTAGGAAAAAAAAAAGTTCAAATAAGCCCATAAATGAAAATCAAGAGTTGTTTTTCACAGAATTCTCACAGTTAGTAATGTCCTCTTAAGATCACTGAGTCCAACCACTGTCCACCCAGGGAAGACAAAAAAAAAAACAAAAAACCCCACCCAACTCTGAATATGATGTTTAAACCTATTTTGCAAAGGACAAATGAGCCCAGCTTAAAGCCGTGCAGAGCTCAGTTAATTATTTCTTTTTTTGACTATTACAGTTATCTTGAAGTAGCCCTTTGATGAAATCCTCTCCTCTTTCAAATCCTTGGAAAAACTCCTATGACAAGATTCATTTCAACTAACTTTAGATATCTCTAGTGTAAACTTCTATGTCTGAGCTCCCCATCCTTACCTCTCTTTATAGGTGATGGACAAAGGTGAGGGCTTCTAGGATACAATTCATCTGCCTTGTTTCACATGGCTTCTTTAAGAGAGAATTTAACACTCTATGTACCTGCCTCTCTCTGTCAGCTTTAAATAGATACTTTGGCAGCATCACACTGATCTAGTCAGAAGAAAGCTGCCTGTTGGGACTTCAGAGGGGATTTGGATGCTCACATTTTTTAACTTGGGAAGACCTTTCTGGCTGTGTGTGGGAAATGCTGAGGTTCCTGAAGGTTAGAAGTATGTTTTGGTTATGCCCAGAGCTGCTTTCACACCACTACCTGTAGTCTTAGAATTCTGTTGCAAAAAATATATATTTAACTGTAGAAAATCTGTTGAAGTTATATAAAGAATATTTACACTTCTTCTCAAATATATTGCTCTTCTGTGCCTACAATGTCTTTGCTTCTCTTTCTAAAACCTCAGGTAAAATGCTTTGAATCTGTGGACTCACTCATTCACCACAAAATATTCAGGCAAAATTTAAAGAATACATTCAGAGGAAAGCTAAAACAGAGTAAGTTACTCTGATAAGTCTTCTTTTCTTTTGCCAGTACTCTTTCCATTCCTAGCTTAAGACAGAGAGAAGCCAAAGGAGAAATAGGCAGGGGCCACAATGCAAAATGCACACTTCTTGTGTTGTGATTAGCCCTTTTTAGAATCATAGAAGCATAGAACAGTTTGAGTTGGAAGCGACCTTAAGGATCATCTAGTTCTCACCCCCCTGCCATGGGCAGGGACACCTCGCACCCATCCAAACTGGCCTTGAACACTTCCAGAGATGGGGATTCCACAACCTTCTTGGGCAACCTGTTCCAGTGTCTCATCACCCTTACACTAAATAATTTCTTCTTAATGCCTAACCTAAATGTCCCATTTTCCAGTTTTTATCTGTTGCCCCTTGTAAAAAGCCTCTCCCCTGCTTTCCAGTAGCCCCTTTAGGTACTGGAAGGCTGCTATAAGGTCTCCCTGGAGCCTTCTCTTCTTCAGGCTGAACAGCCCCAACTCTCTCAGCCTGTCTCTGTAGGACAGGTATTCCAGTCCTTGAATCATCTTCATGGCCCTCCTCTGGATTTTCTCCAGGAGCTCCACGTAGTTCTTATGTTGGAGGCTCGGGAGTTGGACACAGTACTCCAGGTGGGGTCTCACAAAAGCTGAGTATTGGTTTTTAGGGTGTGTTCTTTAGCAGAACAGGGGTATAATATAATATAATCAAGGTAGAAATCTCCTGTGCTTGAAAAGGTCTGATTTGTTTTAACTTGCTGTTTCATATGGTGAAGTGTTTAGTGGCATACCTGCTTAATTCATTGGACTCTTTTCACTGGGGCGTGTGTGTGTTTTGGAGCCTGTTGTTTCCTTGCAGGCCAGGTGACCACGTGGAGGTTGATGTGGGTGTTCCTGCCCTGGTGGTCACCTGGGCATTGCAGAGGTGAGATTAGTGCTCAAAACAACTGCTTTGGTCAACAGGACGTCTACTTGGGTTGATGTCCGTAAGTCAGCATAGCTTGACTGATTGCAATTCTTACATGATCCCTGACAGTCTGGCCCACTGTATTTTGAATAGTTTCATAGAATCATAGAATGCCAGGTTGGACGTTTTCAATTCCAGGCGCTAAGAAGTGGAGGTGCTTGACTTTAAAGGAGCGGTTTCTCTGTAGCTGGAGTGTGTGCATGGAAACAGAGCAGAGGAACCTGTTGTGTCCATGGAAGGATTTGATGTGTGGGTGGTAAAGAGGAAATCAGAGCCACGAGAGGGTCATAACAAGACAGGGACTGTAGTAGGAAAGCAGGAGAGGAGTTACACTGGCAAATCGTGAAGGAAGGCTATTAAAGTTCTCTGTTGTTCCTTGGAACCTCTAGGCTGCAGGATCATTCTGTCTATTTGCATATATATAAATCCAGCATAATTTAATTCTGCTCTCTTCCTGTTATACTGATGTGCAAGTTGAGCCAGTGAAACTGGGGTTGATGTTGTTTTTTCCCGAAGGTCAAAATACTCAGGAATACTTAGATCACTTTTAATGTTTTTATAGTCACCTATAATGTTGTTTTGATGGGATCTAAAAAAAAGCTTTACCAAATCTTTCTTGTAATAGTGGGACAATAACATGTCATATAAGGAAAGTAGTTCCTTCTGTATAGAAGAGGGAAAAAAACAAACCTAACTTGGTGAAAATGACAGGTTCATGTGTTTTGTATGTTTGCAAGGGAGTAAAAGAATAATTGAGCTTTCTTTTTAATCTGTACATAATTAATTGCCTTTTTAGGAATACTTAACTGTAAAATATTTTAACTATATTGGAAACTAAAAATGTGCTTCCCTATTCCATCTGAAGTGTTTTAGGATTTTCTGAAGATTGTGTCACAGCAATTTAAAACACTGTATTATCAGTATCCTTTTGTCCCTTCAGCTCTGTTAGTCTTCCCCTTTCTTCCCCCCATTCTTGCTCCCAGTAAGAATGTCTACGTTTGGTTTTGCTTCAGTTTTGTTACTTAGCAATTTATTTCCTATAATTAACATGTCTGTATGTACCTAATCCAAAGGCAACTGAAGATGAGGGAATGTTTTGCCTTCAAATCACTGGATTTCAGATGTGACCCTCAACACATGATTGTCAGATGCTGAAATTCACATCTGAATAAAGGGGGCTCTGTGTGTATATGTATGTAAAAATGCTTTCTTTAGCCTAAGGGATAGAGTCAATACAGAAAGCGAGATGAAAAATAAATTATTGCAAAATGGAGATTTCATTTTAACTAAGTATTTTTTTTTTCCTTTCTTCTTCTTTTCTCTGTTTGAAAAAATGTTTAACACGTTGAGTCAGGGAGACATTCCTGTGCTGCATTAGAATAGCCATCAACGTCAGCCGAGACCATTTGGATCATGTCACTTGTCCTAAAGTGTGTAGCTGTTTTTAAAGAAAGAACATGTCATGTTCTGTACAGGGATCTTTAATGCATGAAACTTGTTTGAAGCAATAATAAATCAAGTCCTTGCTGCTAAAACCAGTGTCTGATTTTCCTGCATGACGATCTCTATCTTTCCATGTGTAAAAACTGAGACAATAGAGAGAGCAATTCTGTACCCAGAAGCATTGCAAATAATTTTCATCACAACTAAATACATAAATCTAGCAAAATAAAGAACTAAGATGTAAATGTCCTGTGCATTTGCCACAATGTTTAATAATGTACTCTTTTTCTACAATCATTGTTACAGGAGGTAGCAAGCTGTGTAGAGATATTTTCATTATTCATGCTCTATTGACTAGGCAGTTCTGCAGACATTTTTCTCACCTTTCCTAAAAAAGTGAAATAATTAAGACCAAGTAGAGTGGTTGAGACTTATTTGCCCATCATTTTCCACTCTCTTATGTATTTGTTCTATTAGATTCAAGCCAGTTACTGTTGATGTAAAGAAAAATCTGACTTCGGCATTTTTACTCTGTATTAGTTACTTGTTTTGAATGTGCATGGCCATAACTAATACAAGTAAAAGAAATGTAAATGTAAATCCATTTAAATTAATCTAGACTAGTTAAGAATTGCAGGCTATTTTAGCAGCATGACTTATTTTGAAAAGCCGTGTGAGAAGATGACAGAAATTTCAGTCCTGGCAAATGTTATTATTGTCTACAATGTATAGTAGTGTAATCATAATTATGAATGGATGATGCTGAGATCCCTATTTGAGCTTTGACAGGGATTGAAGCTTAATGAGACAAAGAGTTCAAGGGTCTGATTCTTTGCCACCTTGTAAAATGCCTTGTGCTTTCCTGCACTGCATATTCACTGGCTTTGGAGAATAATTTAGGAGTATAAAAATGCGTTTTCATATAAAATACACAAAAAGGCTTATTTTTTCATTTTCATGCGTGGAGAGGATAAAAAAATCACCCTTAAACCAAATTGGAGAAGGGTCTCAAAGTGGCAGCACTAAGGGCTGGGGCCACTGTGATAGTAGTGGCTATGTCCAGAATCAGAGCCTGGCCAGGGCACCTCCCTAACCAGGCGGGCTGTCCTGGGGGTGCACAGGGAGCACCGTGCCAGTGCCCACTCACCCCTCCACTGAGAAAATCAACAAAGGTGACAAGCAGTGCCAGAGGGAATGATGTTTGCTTTTCAAATATCTGCGGGCTTCAGTCCACTAGGGACCAAAAGTGCATTTTGCATAGGGTAGGCTTGGAACAGCAGATTATAATGACTTTGAGTTACATCAAGAGTGAACTTGATTTCAGCCATTGACCTTGAGCTGAAAAACATTAGACTGTTATCAGTGCCCCAAACCACGAAGTCACTTTGTATAGTTTTGAGTGGTTTTGCTTATGTAGATTAGTTTGTTTATACTCTTTAATCTGGTGCAGCATAATAGATGTAACCATCAGTTTGTAATAAAACCCAGTGCTCCATTGACCTTTCTCCTTCCAGTCTCAGGGCAGTAGAAACCTGAGGGTAGCCATCGCTTGTTTGTTGTTCCACTTGTGGGTCTGCTCAAGAACTTACAGTTTCCAACAGCTCAGCTCTGAGGAGCAAACTTGAGCGTGGAGAGGCACAACATGTGAATTGTTGTGATTTGTTGCCATGATGACAGTGTCAACTTAACTACAGCTGACAAACAGTTTTTAAATAGAACATTTCAATTCATTATAGTATTCTCCATCTGTTTTTTTTCACTGTCTGCATACATGCAAAACATCTGAGAAATGCTACCACAATGGCTTAGTTTACTTATCTAGCCACTAACATTAATTAATTGTAGAGAGTGGTAGTTTAGGAAGCATGTAAAATGATGAAATTCCCCCCTCAGAAAAGGAAGCTATTTTATTTATTCAACAAAAGATGCCCAATAAACCTGCTTCCACATTTAGAGTTTTTCAAATTGATTTTTTGAGCATAGGTTCTACATTGTGTGAAGGTTTTTTACTACTTTGTTATGTTATGCTTTTGCCACATTTTGCTTCCTTCCCAAAAGCATCTGCCACTGCTATTTCCAGTGTGGAACTGGTAACAGAAAGGGAGCATCATTTTGTAATTAAATCAGGCTGCTTGCTGAGGTCAAATTTAGAGGGTTTTATTCATGGCTTTGCCACTGGCCCACTCTATGACCTTGAGCAAGTTGCACGTTGCTGTATCTCAGTTTACCTATAGGTAAACTAATATTGACCTCCCTTGAGGGGATATCATGAGACTTAATTAAGTGTCTGCAAAGTTCTGCAAGATAGAAGACTGAAAGCTGCCATAGACATAGAAATGATGACAATTATGATGATTTGTGTCCGATTGCACCGCTTCCTCCAGTACTGCCACTGTAGCTGCTGTGTGGATTAGTTGTGAGGTGAACTATGAATCTATCAATTCATCCATCATTCTCCCCCTTGTAGATTGAGCCCAGCTGGCTAGCTTTGCTTATTAGTAGCTTTTAATAAATCAAATCATATTTGCAGTTTTAATTGTATCTTAAAGGGTAGCATGGCTCTTTGCTTTTAAATTAAGAATTGTGTGACTATGTAGACATCAGAAGCTGTGCTGCTGTTTGTGTGCTCCATTGCTCTCAAACTGTTGACATAAAACTGAGTTAAAAATATATGCCTAAGTAACTTGATAATTATAAAACAGTGGACTTTCCCTGGGTACCTCTTTTGCAAAGTTTGGGCATCCTTGTTCATAAATGCTCTTGGATCACTGTCCCAGTAACCACACTTTGAAACTTATAATCAACTTGTCCACGGAAATCCAGTGTGGAAGTAGTCGAGGACTGCTGTTTGTTGACAGAAACAATCATGTCCATGTGAAAAAAAAAAAAAGCCCAAAACTATGTAGAATCAGATTAATGAATTATTCAATATATACTTTATTGTGATTTCTATTTTTAAATAACATTGGCCAAAAAA
Organism: Chaetura pelagica; assembly: GCF_000747805.2. NCBI lineage: Eukaryota > Metazoa > Chordata > Aves > Apodiformes > Apodidae > Chaetura > Chaetura pelagica. Next base: position 2,242,107 of record NW_009952796.1, on the reverse strand, counting down.
GCAATGGGAATAACAAACTGACATGTTTTATTTTTAATCTAGGGCCAAAACTGTATCTGAGAAATCTCATTAAAATGGAGTATATCCACTAAAATATTGATAACATAATTTCCTTTGAATTTCATTCTCAGTCATATGAAAAGCAAAGGGCCTACATGGAAATGGATGCTCTTAGAGAATCCCTACTCACTGAAATCAATGGAAGTAGCCCAGCTGGCTACTTTTGCCCATTACTAATTTATAGTAAATCAAGCAATACTTCAAATGTATCCTAAATGCCAAGTCATATAGGAATTCCTCACCGAGTGCAGGAAAGGCCTAGGATTAAAACCAGCAGGAGTTTCCCATTGATTTCAGGTAAGCTTTTTCCCAATGTCTTACTGTATTTTAGATCATCTGCCTTGGAGCTTTGTGGAATTTGTTTTTCCATAGTGTGCAAAACGTGATTCAAAGGTGTCTGGTAAGTAGAAGTGAAAAGGGGCGATTTGACTCTTTAGCTGTTCAGACAAACTTGACCCTCTGTAACTTGACTGTTTCTAGCAGAATTGCATAATGATGATAATTCATTTGAATGGCAAGCAGGAAAATCAACACAGTGTGTGCGGTCAATAAATTTCTGACTCCTGAGAGGAGATCAAAGAGGAAGGTATCAGGGAGGAGGAGTAGCCTTATATAAGTGTAAAGCAAAAACTCTCAGTAACTGAGATAGCACTATGAAGAGATTAGCAGAATTCAAAAAGATGTATTTAAAAGGCAAACAAAGTAGTTAGCTGGAGAATTCAACTACTGAAACATAAACTGAGCATATTAAGTAGAGCAGTGAGCTGAAGCAGTATATTGTAGAGCATGCTGGTCCTGTATTTGACCCAAAGGCCCCCTTTCACACCATGAAAGGGTATGAAGAGCACAGATGGATTTGAAACCTTTACCACCATACACTGGCAATAGGAGGAAGGTTCTTTGATCCTTCTGTGGGGAAACAGGCTGGAAATGCATGCTGAGGCTGGGCTTCCCACAAGGAAATTGCAGAGTGCTGGGAATCCTCCTATCCAGGCCCTGCCTTTGCAGCACGTAACTGCCCAGGAGCATCAGGGGTCCTCACCAGGTGCTGCCACATGTAGATCCCTATGAGTGTCAAGGAGGAAAGGTAGTGTATCTATTAGAGCCTTCACTACTCCTGTGGTGAAGTGCATGGATGAGCAATGTGGGTTTCTTCAGTAGTGTGAGCTCGTATTTTTAAAGAAAAAAAAAGAGGTACAGCAGCAATGAAAAAGGGGTGTTGCAAATAAGAGTATTGTCTCATGCAAAACACTGAATGGTACAAGGCATACAGCCACCTTCAGTTTCTTTTAAATCAGTCAGAATTGGGTTTGAACACCTGTGAGAAGGGTTTAAGAAACTGAAAAGGTGAAATTCAGTGAGAAAATCTGACCAAGAGTTTAAGTTAAGTATTGGGATAGGCTGGCAAAGGAGACATTGATGTGGCTAAAGACTCTTCTGTGGAAGGATGAGGCAGATCCCTGAAAACTGTTGAAGCTACTGATGCATACAAGCACAGGAAAGCACAAGTGTAGTGATAGAAAGGACCAGACACTGAAAGAATTTAGGCAGAATTTCTTTATCGTGGAATACACTACAAAGGTCAGGAATCAGAGCAGGAGAACAGTATAAGGAAAATATTTTTTACTATATATTAATATTCTTCTTACTCTTGCCCTGCAAAAGACTACTAGTCCTTTGTAAAAAATATATTTATATATTAATTGTGTGTCTAGGGATGTGTTGCTTTTCTGTCATCTTCCTTTAAATTGAAGGAGTGTATTTTGTGTTGAAGTAGCTCATCTTTTCCACTTAAGGACCATTTTCCTCTGGCTCCCTTCCTGACCTCTTTTTTTCCTTTATTTTTTTTTTTCTAAACCTGAGCAGTTGTCTGAAGGGACTTCACTCCAGGATCCCACAGTTGGATAAAAAGAACAAAATGCAGAAAGATAAGTTCTTAAAATCACTCTGGGCTTTCTTTAATGGTAATCATTAGCCCTGTTCTGAACTCTATTGACAAAATGCTGGAGTAGTCTTGAAAGCCGAGTGAGTGCTCTTTTAAAGGAAGAACCGGTTAATTAGAAGATCTAATGCAAGTGACCTAATTCTGCAGCTCAGCACTAACTTTTCTAACACACAATAATGTAAAGACTGGAAATCATAAGTACCAATTCATGTAAGTCAACAAGTTGAATTTTTGATTGGAAAGTTTATTTCTCTATACCTATTTAAAATCATCATTCTCTTTCCAAAGAAATTATAAGTACTGATAAATTTTTTGCCTGCAATTTGATAACCGGCCTGGACCTCTTGTATTAATGTGTACCGGGAGCACTGGGCACACAGAGAAGATACTTCATGGTCAAAGAATAAGGCAACTGTGCCATTATCACAAGTGGCACAGCTGTGAGTTACTAAGTCATCTTGTGGCAAGTGCTAATGTTCTTCTTTTCTAAAAAAAAAATAAAAATTAATAGGAATTAACTTGTAATCACTTATACCACCATTGAGGATTTAAAGCTTTTGCTGAAGGTATGTGAATATTTTCACTGTAAATCAGAGCATGTGCAATGTCACTGCATTTTGCTATGCCTCTTTTAAAGGCAATACTATTTTCCCTCCTCTCACCTTTAATTAGCAAAGATGCATAAAATATTTTTTTCTGGCTGAAAATGGATGTTTCAGATATAACTCAAGAGGATAGTATAAATTATTCCTCACTAGACCTGATAAGATTAATGCATAATCTACCAGCATTGTTCTGGTTTCCTTTTTCTGTAGATGGGATGCTCGTAAGCAGTGATTCCTGACAACACCTTACTTTGAACTTCAGGAACAGTTGTGCTTTTGCATGTTTTTAAAGACACCGGCAAAGAAGGATCTTCACATCCAACTTTACGTGTTCAATTAGGGTGCATGAACAACCTTCTGCAAGACCCGTCTCCATCCATTGACTGTTTGGATGTCTGGCTCCTGCTTGTAGGGGCTCTGTATCACACCTAACCTAGACATCTATGATACTGAGTCCAAAGGGTTTTGCTGCACATTTATATATAATTCCTTTTTCATTTCTGTGGCTTTGCTGCACATTTATATATAATTCCTTTTTCTGTGGGAGTTTTGTATGAGTTAGATGTAGAGGACTTGTCCCATAAGACAATGTATTTCAGCTGTAGTTGAGTATGCTGGTAGTGTATGTAGATGAGGAAGTGCCTAAGGTGGCAAAGGCTCCAAAGCATTGGTAAGTGAATGCTAAGTGGTCTGTAGATCTGGTAGCAGTAAGAATAATTCCAATTAGTTTTATACCCAAAATGTCCTGTGTTAATGGACTGTGACACCCTGCTTCAGAATAATCCAAAGTCCTAGGCCCAGTGAAGGTCCTAAAAAGTATTTATAAATAAAAGTATGAGGTTCTCTCAGTCTTACAGCCCCTCAGTACTTTATATTCAAATTTAATTGTGCTGTGGAGTAGGTACATGCTCTCCTCTGGTGTCTGGAGAATTTGTGCACTTAACTTCATTTGAGTTCCTGGAAGACACTTCTGGGACACCAGGTCAAAGCAACTTGTTAGTCTCTTGTGACAATTAAGAATGAAAATGTTGGGGTCTTTTAATGACAAATGTTGTGAATTTGACCGTAGGCTTGACTAATTTCTCTTTCAGGCTGACTTCACAGTTCCATGGTGCAAAGGATGAGCTACAGAGATAGCAACTGAATAATGTAGAAAAACTGGTCATCCTAGGGAGCAGGAAAGGTTTTTTTTACTAAGGGTCTTTGATGCTGTTAAATAGATTAAGTGAACCTGTTTCAAAGAGATAATTTGTGAGGATCATATGTATCAAAGAGAAGAGCTAGCTGAGAAAAGAAGCATTGAAAAAAACCTTAAAATAAATGGAAAAAAATACTTTATTCAGGTTTTTAGTCTTAAGGAATTACTGTTACATGAATACAATGTAACTGATATTCAGAACTTTTATTTCATGGTTGCTTCATAGCTCTGACACCAATGTAACATAGTCTGATGCTTGTCTGTGGCAGTGGTGGGACTTGGCTGAAGTCATTCTATCTAGCTGATCCCTGGATTGCTGGCTATAGTTTATTCCTGTTCTGTCACATAGCAGTTAGGAGAATGATGCACTGCTTTGAGATGAGATATGATGTGGATGTGTCTCCAGCAGGTGAGATTTAGACTACCATTATTTTTGAGAATTCCAGTGTATTGAGTTTTAATAACGAAAGCAATTGAGGTAAAAATCCAGTATGGGGGTTTCAGTAAAGTCTTGTTCACAATATGGCAGCATTTACTTCTAATCATTTTAAATTCAGCTCCAGTTAGTAGTAACTGAAGATAATTTCCAGCTGATGGAGGCTTAGGTGGATGCTTATGTGAAGGGTTCACTTGTCTATAGATAATCCTTTCCTAAGAAATAAATCTTTCCCACCTAGTTGGTAGTTCCATGAGATAAACTGGCATGAGCACTCCCTGTACCTTCTCACCTCTGCAAGGCTTTATTTCTAGACAAGAGTTAAGCCATGCTGATAACATGAGGGAGCTTATGCATGCCTGGCTTTTTGTTTGCCTTCATCTTTTTTTACCTGTAAGAAGGAGCTCTGGGAATACTAGCAGAGGTAAAATTATTTTGTCAAATCTAGATGAGAGACTGTGAGGAACTTCTAAAGACTCAACTGGCTGTATGATGACACATGAAATTCATTTATGATAAATGCAAAGTAATGGGATGGAAAAGTGTTACTAATTGTTTGTTGAACTGAACTATAAAATAACTATATCAACTCAAGAAGGAGACCTAGCCATCAGTACTGGTGGTTACTTGAAGTACACAGCTTCGGTCAAGAGACATGTTTAGGTTCATGAGAAAAAAATAAAGAATAATATGGAAAATACAGTAATGCCATTATGCAAATGGTGCTAGTTCATCAAGCGGGTGACACCATCTCAAATAGGGTGTTACAGATTTACCAGGAGTTCAGAGGGAGGCCAGAAGAATGAGGCCAGGTGCATGGGAAAACTGTCGTATAAGGAGAGATTGAAAAGACTGGGATTGCTACCTTTGAGAGGAGATGAATAAAAAATATGATAAGACTCTAACATTCATTATTTTGCATAGAGAAGGCTGTTTGGGAAGCACTTTTCTCTTTATCTCATGATACAAGAACAAGAGAATGTTAAAGAAGGGTGGCTGATAAATAATAAGTTTTCACCTGTAAGCAATTAGGTAATGGACTTCTTTGCTCTGGGAGTTGCTGAAGAATGTAATGAGTTTTAGGAAAGGATCTGGCAAGTTGTATGAATGAGAATATTCTGTGTTGTTAATATCTATTTAAAAGACTGCTAAAAGAGATTTTAAATGATATGCTTTAGGTTTGCACTCTAATTGCTAGGAGACATTGCAAGGACGCTTTCTTGGGGGATGGGTTATCCCAGTACTGCCTAGTGCAGGGGTTTTCTGCTGACACATCAGGTTCTGCTTATAGTTCTAGACGAAACTAGATTTGAGCCCATGTGGTAATTCCTGTGTTCCTGGTTGTTTCATTGTCAGGCTATTTCAACGGCTGTTGATGCCAGCTCAAATTTACAGCCATATTACATTGTGCAAGCTACTTGTGGCATGAACTGTCCTTTTGTTTGGAACTTCTTCAGCATTTACAAGACACTGGGTCATGGTCTATGAACACAGTTATAGGCTGTGTGGCAATGCAAACAACAAATAGTAATTGTCCATGTGAACATTTAGAAAACATCCCCAACTACAAAAATAAATCACTACTGGTAGTAGCAGTTATGCATCATATATGGGAATTGTTTATTATTGCAATTGTTGTGCTTTCGTCTCTATGCAGGAAAGAGATTGTGGCAGGAGAGGAGATATTAGGAAAACGTTTCCCCCTGGAAACCAGTGTCCAACTTCACCTTGAGGTCATCACTAAGATAATATTTATTATTTTTGCTTAATCCTCACCAGCAGGACTTTGCATTGCAAAAGCATCACAAGACTCACTTTACAATCTCAGCTCAGTATTTGAATTAGCCAAGGAAAATGAATTACCTTTAGTCTACAGAGACTCTCAGGGCTATCTTTCCCATGACACATGTGTAGCAGTTAACCATACTACTGCAGCATGCCCTAGAGAGGAGAATGTAGTCCTTACAATATTTGTCCCTTCATTGTTCTTGTAGTGATTGCTTAATTACAGAAAAGCATGACTATAGAAGAGAAGCTTGTAGACCACATCTGCACACACAACCATATATGTGCATAAGTCTGTGTGTGTATATCTACATGTATATGTATATTAATATATAGACAAATATCTATATACATCTGAAAAATTCTTGAAAGAGATGACCACCTCCTGCTGTTGAAAATTCTTCATGGGAACTTGGTGCACCAGTGTGCAGTCCCAAAATAAAGCACTGAAAATCTCGGCAATCCTATGAGGTTAATAAAGTTCACTGTTGCTTAAATTAGATCAGTGTAATTCACTGCATCTCTAGTGGAAATTGAATTTGTGTTTAAAACTGAAGAGCAACCTAGCCAGGTTCAGGAGCACATTTGGGATGCAAAATACCTTAGGCCCATTGCAAGCTTTCAGTGCCTTGAACTCCTTGGATGAAAGTACTCTGTGATAGAAGTTACTTGTGGTATCATACATCATACCATTTGTATAATGTATAATTTTATCTGAAGTCCTTTTTTTGTTGTTGGTTTGGGTTGTTTTGGGTTTTTTGTTTTTCTTTCCTCTCAACTCTTTTGAGAAAAGAGGAGGAGAAAAATCAGAGAACCTTTGCTCAGTCTATTCCATCCTTCTGGCAAATTAATGAGATGCTAACCGTCAAGCCCCTTCCTTTGTGCAGTTATCTTCATTGACAAGCAAGTTTGCTGCACTGCTTTGATTCTTACACATATACGAGAGAGAACCAAATGAGGTTGTTAACACAGACCCTAAGAAGCCATCAAACATTCCACCTATCTGACATAAACTTGTGTTTTTGTTGTGTTCTGCAAACAGTGTTAGAGGTTTCTGCTGTGTTCTGGAGATGGATGCACAACACTGCCAAAGGATTATTTTCCCCCACACCTTTGAAAATGAGTATGTGGAGCTTTCCGTAGATGTTTAGCATGGAAGTGAAGCTGTGGTTTGTCATCAGACTTCATTATTTAAAATATAATAGCGTTATAGGTTCTAAGTACTGGCAAATTATTTTATTTTTTTTTGTTACAGTGCTATTCCCTAGTAGATTGCACTAGGTAGTTGGAGATGAAACTACTGTATGCAGACGAATCCATATTGTTGCTGTCTGAATGCTTGCTGCGAAACTGCTCTGCAGCTATACAGTTTGAAAACAGGATCTCATGAAAGTAAAATCAGCATAAAAGTCAGGTTTAGACTTCTATATTCATATTTATGAATTTGAAAAACCTCTACCATGATCTTATCTGGAGCTGTGGTAGCAGTTGACAACAAATGTGCCCTTGAGAAAACTCTGTATGGTAATGCAATAGAATCTCATGGATATCCCTTCCCAGTACTACTTGCTTGCATTGATGTTGTTATTAATAACAAGTGCTAATTATTTTTAGAAGCTTGGGTGCCACAGGTTTCTGCTGGCCTGCAACTATTGCTCAAGGAACTGGCTTTGAGTTTGTAATAACTACTGTGCTGTGGATTTATCTCTATACTCTCTCTGCAACTCAGGGCAATTCTGCTCTCCCAGACTGTTGAGTTTATGGGCTGCAGAAAATTCAAGATAATTACATTTGTTCTTCTGAAGTACTGTTTATTGCACTGCTGCTGCTTATGCCACACTAGTTTGTATTCATTTCTCAGAGTCCCCATTCTCCCCCACCAGGTTTTCCTGTAGATCCATGACCCTTCTAAATAAAGCTCAGTATTTTTAAATAAACTGCAGATTGAAGTTCCTCTTGCCCCTTTTCATTATTGGGATAAAAATAGTCTGGTTTTTTGCAGTTACTAATACTTTTGAGGCTTTTGAGGTGGTCAAGTAGAGATGCCTTGGAGCATGCTGTGAAGTTGGGCAAAAGAAGTTAGTTTTTTCTTTTTCTGGTTACCAATCTGTATTCTTACCTGAAAACTGTCTTAGTATAAAAATTGACACAGGAGGCTAACTGAGGACTAACAGGCAGAATGTGCCACAAAGGAAGATGCTCCATAGCAAGTATAAATATAGCAGTGTAAAAAAGAAAAAATGATAAATCTCATTCTGCTTCAATCTGTATATACTTTTTAATAGCCATTTAAAAGAGACAGGTTTATGGGGTGAGTCCTCCAGCCTTTGGACAAAAACCCATTAAATTCAGGGCCTGGAGGCTGGACAATTTTAAACATATCAAGACTCTAAGTGGAACCAGTTTTGGGGGGTTATAGTAATAAAGTTGTAGTCAGGAAGAAGGAACATTTCTTATATTTTTAGCAGTATTTCTTATAATACTAATTGGGACTTGTAGTGAAGAGATTATGAAACCTTCTTTCCTGTGGGAATTTCATTCATTGAAAGCATTCAACTGATTAAGTAAACTGCCCAGAGTGCCAATTAAAAGGGTAGACTTTACTTAAATTTTCCATATTTGCAGTACTCAGAAATCAAAGCCAGCCTGATCTGTATGGCCACCTCTGTTACAAAGTCCAAGTATCTACGTTGTTTAAAGGGCTTGTATCTCATTGTTTAAATAGCCTTTTGATAAGTAACAATATAATTGTGTTGGTGATCGCCTTTTGATTAGCCTATCAGGATAGCCTTTTAGGCTGTAGTTCTGAGTGTTTCTTTTTGCTTTGTACTTATATTAGTAATAAACACAGCACAAAGGTCTTTGAACTTGAGCAGCACAAATGCCTGTGTGTTTGTATGTGTGGGACCATGTGCTCATGTCTGCGAGTGGCATTTTGTTTGGGGCTTGCGTTTCTTTTTAAATGGAAGTAGTTCCTGAATAGAGTATTTGGTCAAATTTTTTAGGTTAGACTTCTGTAGTTCAGATTTAATTAAAATTGTTGGCCAGGCAGAGAGGAAGCCACAAAGGTAGAGAGCAAAGACGACACAGAGGAATGAATAGAGCAAAGTATGGGGGATTAATACATGAACAGGATAATAAAAGAAACCAAGAGGAGGAAGAGCAAGAACTGAGAAAAGGAAGACAAGAGAAACTAGGAGGTGATTATTTGCAGAGATTACTTTATTTGCAGAGTTACTATTCCCACTGCTCTGAGCTGTTACTTGTTTGGCAGCATAGTGACATTTTTGTTGAGAAGGAAGAGCATGGCATAAGTTTTCCAGGATGGATGCAAGGCTTTGTTTTGTTATCCAAATACAAATAAATCTGAAGCTCCTGGTGATCAAGAAATTTTTTGTGTTGCTTCTGCTGGAAATCGTCCTTTGGTTTCTTGTAGTTGGCACCTAAACAAAATATTCACAGATGTCTTTACATTGCAGAGAGAGGGCAGTAACTGCATCACCCTGTTGTAGTCTGCTCATTTTTTTTCTACCAGCTTAGTAGCAGGCCCACGGTCCTCTATTTATACCTGCTGGGGAAGATGAATTGGAGTCTGTGATGAGAAAGGCAGTTGACAGGTGTGTGGGGTTAGTCTGTATGACAGCATTTGACATATCAAACAAGAAAGGAATAGACTTTGTTACTGATCAGACTCTAAATAGGCTTGTTTGGGAGTAGGTCTGTAAGTTCTACAGAGTTGTTTGTTGAAATATATTCTGGCTAGAGTAAATTTGTCTGACCTGGATTGGCCATTGAAACTGGAAAGCCTGTACTTGATAACTATGACTTTATTTTTACTCTCTCTTTCAATAATTGAGTTTTAAAACTGGGTATGAGTTGTCCATTATGAAGTACAAAATGTTACCCTAATATGTTGGTGCATTAAGAGAGATACCTTCAAACAGTGGCCTATTTTTTAAGCTGTAAAGCATGGAGCACACCTATAGCATGATGAGCATAAAACACTGCTACAACAGTACTCATTCCACTGGTCTTGTTCACTTATGGGACTATACAGGACAGGCACTGCATTACATTTATGTGAAAATATGGTTTCCAGTGTTACATGAATCATAAGATCAGGAAATATTGAACATTAATGGGGTATTTGATATTTGTGTTTCAATTGCTATAGGCTTGAATACCTCTGATGGTCAGAAAGAAATCTAATGGAGAAAAGAAGAAAAATGCTGGGGTCAATGTTGGTGGCTGGTACTAGGAGTAAACAGAAGCATGAACATTTATTTAACTGTTCCTTATAATTCAAAGATATTGTCAGCCACTTAGTTATGAACATGCTTCTTTGATAAAAGTTCTTCTTAAAGGATGAATTATTTGTCCAGTTAAATACATTAGAGATAAGATTTTTTAACTATACAGAATTATAGGCCTCTCTGCCCAAAATTTTGGTGCACAAAGACGTTAGCAGTTATTTTTAAATTATTTGACAATTGATCTTCAGAAGATGTTTACTAGGGAATGAACCTTCTTTTTGAACACAAGAAGTGATAGCCACTTGCCAACATTTCTCCTCTCTGAAAAAAAAAAAAAAAAAAAAAAGTTGTGTAGGAAATGCATAGAGATAGCACTTCTGCCTTGCACTGGAGAGCTTTCTTGAGGGGTGACAGGCTGGAAACATAGCAGTTCATTTTCCTCCAAAAAGAGATTTTTTGAAGCCTACTGGCTTGTGTGTGGTGTTGCTTTTTTTTTTTTTATCTCCCCCTTCCTCCCAACATGAGATGGTTTTGTGGAATAATAAGCCTGGCTGGTTTGGGATCTGAACACAATCTCACTCACTCTCATGTTGTTTGGCACTTGAACAGGAGTGACAGGCCTTGGTTGCTTTATCAAATAACTCAGTGTATCTATTTTTGTAAGCCGTGTCATTGGCTGAAAAATGCAGGTCCCTCTACAATTATGGGGCATGACCGGGAGGAGCAGAGGCAGCCAGGCTTCTCTTGGACTCCTACCAGTTAATTGAAATTCTACTCCAGCCAGTTGAGATGGGAAGTGATATGAAGATGTGGAAAAACCTGAGTAGAATTGATTTTTCTCCTTGTCGTTTTTCCTCCTCCCCCCTTTTTTTTCCTGTTTAAAAAGAAAATAAAAATACAATTCTTTGTGTTTATTAGGGGAGTTTAAGACAAGTGCTGAGGGAGGGATCACAGAAGAGTGGGGGATCATATGTATCACTGATTTTATTTTTATTTTCTAAATTAAAGAGAGAGAAAAAAATTTGCATACTTTCACCACACTGACATGTATCTGTAGCTCAGATTGCTAAATTTAACCAGAAAGTATACAGCATTAATATTGTGGCATTTTAGAAGAGGCTTTTGGTACCTGCCCACCAGTGTTGTGCTTGACACAACTTCTGCTTACTTCTGAGATTTTTCAAAAAGGTGCACACTAATTCTACTTGACTTTTTTTAATTCTTCCTGGTGAACAAATGCTCAGGACTCCTCTACTGTCAAGGTTTTTCTTCTCAGGGACTACAGGATGATAAATTCATTTGTAACAGTAAGGCCAAAAAAATGCTTCAGGCTTTCCTAGAGCAGCAAAACCTTTTTTTCATCCTCCTCACACCATGTGAGGACTTGCCATGAGAGGTGTTTTGCTTGTTAATCAGACCCACTCATTTGGATTACCACCAGTTCAAAAGAAACACTTGTTTCTTCTGACTTTCCAGGAACATACATATGCATTTGTTCCAAATTCAGCACTATGGAATTCTTGCTAGACCTGAGCAGATTTAAAAGAAGTGAGAAGAGAGTTAAAATCTATTGTATAAATGTATGTATTATCTGTATATTTTCACAAATACCTTTATAAACACATTGTATTTTTCCTAAACATGCAAGCTGCCAAAATACGCCTACCCCTGTGTAGCAGCTAAGGATGTGGCAGCACTGAAAAGTATATGAGAGAAACTTGTTCTCATCTTTCTCAAGGAGGAAGATGGTATGAGGGGCACTTGGGAAAAGCTATTGTGAAATTTTTTTCAGCAGTGCGTTTGCTTATTGGTGGGGTTTTGTTGTGCTTTTTGTTGTGTTTTGTTTTTTTAATGACTGATCCTGCTATAAATGTGATCCCATGAAGTGATGGGCAACCTTTTTTTCTATAAACATTAAAGAAAATTTAGAGTGATTAATACTCCTTTGGATTGGGCCTTTGTATCAAAATCCTCAATTGTTATATACCCATGTGACATTATAGGCTTAATCCAGTATGAATGATTTTCCAGCACAGTTAAGTAAATCTCCAAGTTATCAGTTCACCTGGCTGATTAAGCTCATTGAAATACCCTTGTGCACTAACTTTGAATTAGTTTGACTTTGCTAGTATTGAAAAATAAGCATGAAATAGTATAAGCAATAAATAAATATGCCTTGAGCTTTGGCAACAATTTAAGAAGGAAAAATCTTTGGGAAAAGGCTGGAAGCATGATATTAACTGGGTTTGGTTTGATATTTGGACAAAGAAATCACTGCTCTGAGCTGAGCAGAGAGATAAGCGCCTTGACTTGCAATAGATTAAGAGCCCTGCATTGGTTAGAACAAACCATGTTTGAGACTCTCCCCAAGTGCCGCCACGTTTAGATTTAAGATTAACTGCAGCAGAATGGTGGAGCGGCTGTTTGTTTTATGAAACAATCACTAATGACATTAAACAGACGGTGCCCCTTCCAACACGATTGTTCATTTGCGATAAACTGAGAGAAGCCCACAAGAGATTGGAAAAGAAAACTCCTAAGGGCTTCATTTTCAGGCTCTTACAATGTCCTATTGGAGGTGACAATTAGTGAAAGAGAAAAAGAATCAACTCCTGACACATATAGAAAATTTAATTTTAATTTTTAAAAAATAATTTGTAAATATTAGCTTTATCTTTATGCCAAGGAGCTGCATGGTAATAATATAATGACAAGGTTTTCTGTGAGGATTTTTTCCAACTCTCTCCCTCCCCTCTCTTCTGTCTGTATGAAGCCCACACTAAGCATTAACAGTATTAAAAAGAGTGTTATCTATTAGTTCAATTAGACATCAGACATTTACTTTTCAATGTATTTGAAGACTGATTTGATTTGGGTCCAATCATTTAAAAATAAGAGAGCACAGCTGTGTACAGAGCTGTGTACAGATATCTGTAGCTCTGAAGTCTTAATTGCAAATTCAGATAAGGATTAGAAGGGGCTGTATCTCTGTAGACCAAAGGTATTTGCTAATACCTGAGATATAAAAGTGGTTAAATTCAATATTTACTAATTTAGGATTTCCACTTTGGATTTTGATTAAGCTTTTTTTGTTGAAAACCCCACATTATTAAGCTGTGATGAGGGAATAATCAACCTTTTCACAAGCCTCACTTTAACGCTTTATTTCAAATAAATTATTTTGGACCTTCCAAAAGCTGCCACAGTACTTCAATGAGAGAAAGAAAAACCCAATGAAACAAAAGCGTTGTCAAAGGCCTGTTGTAGCAAGAAGCATTCGTTGTGTACACAGAGAAATATATTAATAAAAAATGGTTTTAAGTGCTTATTACCAAGATGGTTTGTTTTGAAACACGGGCTTTTTCACAGCAGTTTTTACACTTCATTGTGTCCTATGAAAGACACACTAAGTACAGGTTGTCAGGTTCCCATCTGAAGTAGACTACTGCTGAGGAATGGAGCCATTTATGATGCCACTCAAGCAGGACTAATCTAGAGTAGATCTCTTATAAATAACCAGGCAACAAAAATACTAAATAATTCCCTGTTTCTGATTGAAGCTGGCAGAATTGCTCTTTTAAAGAGCAGGAGATGCTCCTTATAAAACCATACCGAAAAAATTAGTGAATCCCCAGAATAAAGATGCACATCAAACCTCAGCCTTTCTGGAAGAATCAAAGCATTGGTTTCATGTAGACTAGTATTGTGAGAGTTGTGCTTTCTCTTTCAGGCTGTCATTGAAAGATAGGTGCTCTGTGGTTTGGTTTTTTGCATTATCGACTCTGGCTGTTGTAAATCTCCCATTGTAAGCCTCACTGAGTACATTCTAGCTTGCTGTAAGTGGTCTCTTCACATGGTGTAAATGCTGATTTATGAAGCTTACCTTCTGTGGCCAGGGTTACTGAGATCACACCCCCCTAGCAAGGGCTAGGCTAAACATGTCTTTTGCGTTTTAAGATGTGTTTTGGCAACATGGTGCTCAGTCTTCCAGACCTTATTTACATGTCTAGTCCCTCTTGTAAATAATTGAACTTCTGTATATTGCTTACGGAAGAGAAAAAAGAAAAACCACTTGAATGTCCTCCCATTAGGAAATAGGTTCCTGTTTAAAAGGAAGGATATTTGTAATTTTTTGAGGCTGGAGCAGCCTTTCTGTGTTTATGCTTAGGCAGCAGGGGTACAGAATTATTTTTTAAATAATAATTCTGCATTATTGACATGAAGGGCTGGGAGGGTGAGTAGGAAAATACTTTTTTTGGCTCTAAAGATAGGCTCTGTAATTTGCTGATTAACTTGCCTCTTGTTTTGAAAACTATTGCTTTAGGGATTCATGAAATATGAAATGCACTTACTGATTCTGTGCTGGCAAGTCTCACTGGCAGCCAGCACTGACATCAGGTATTGGTAACAGCACACCTTTGCAAGGCAAACATCTACCCACTTTGTTCCCGTGTTTCTCTGTTAGTGGCAAGATGCTTGGCAAGAACTAATCTCAGGATGAATAACTCAAACTACCCCTTACTGTTCACTTAGTTTTAAGGCTAGTGAAGTTTTGTTGAGTTTACTTCTGTTTTCATCATCTTGGATTTATTGGTTTTTCAACTCTCCAGTTGGTTACTAACATAGTCCCTTTCATTAAAGACCCAGGACAAAGATCAGATAATTAGTTGGAGAAAATTTTGAAGGGTGAATGTGAAGGAAACACCAAGAAATGGCATCTGTAGTATTTCTTACGAAAACATTCCGTAGCTCTGTCTTTGTATCTGGCTGTACTAGATTAAGTATTTGAATCTGTTCCACAAAGATGGTCTAACAGTTCTGCAAAAATCGTTATGTGGGTGATATATATACATTTTCTAGGACTTTGGATGTTTTCTCTAAGTTGCTGGTCTAAGCAGTTGTGCCTAGGTGTAGTTTAGATATTTCCTAATGTATTTCCAAGCAATATTAGTTATTGTTCCAGGCAGGTCCATAATAAAAGGAAAAGATTAAAAATTACCTCAGTGGAATAATTGTTTGATAAAGGTCCTTTCTTATGTTATTAGTCTCTAGATTCATTTTGTGCTGGTATGAGTCCATTTTAACTCTATGGAAGTAAACCCTTTTGAGTCCAGCTTTAGTGATGTAACTAGGAGTAACGTTTGGCCCAGTGTAGTTAAAAGTATCCTTCAAATAAAAACTGCAGACTAAGAACCAGTATATTCTAATTCCAGTATTGAGATGACATCTAGATCCCTTTGCATACAATTTCGTTAAACATGGAAAACAAAAGAAAAATAATGTTGAGACAGTGACTGAGATGACAGGGCAATCAGTATTTTCAAATGGTGGACAACACCTTGAGGAAAATGCAGAGATGGGGTCAAGTAGCAGAAGCAGGTCATACCATGAGTCCTTAAAATGGAATCTACAGTTTTTTGTATTCAGCAGTTTATTGTAAAACTTACTTCTTAAGAATACTTACGACTTAGGGGGAAAGAGGAAAGCTAAAGCCAGGATAGCTTCTGACCTAGGCAAGGGCTCCAGGCAATGATGGCAAGACAGCCAAGCGAGACATGTAAGGTGCTGGCAGGGGTAGCCTACTGAACTGCTGAAGGCCAGGCAAGGAAAAACTATGATACATGGACAAGTGGTAGAAACTTGAATTTTTAGGCAATTTTTATTTTTTTTTAAATTTTTGTCTATGGGTTTAGCTCTCATATAGAGCTTTTATGATGAAACAGCAATGACTTTTAGTTGCTCAAAAGAATTCTTTAAAATATAGCCCATCAAAGGTTCCTGTCTTTATCCTATTTTAAAATGTTTCTTCTTTTTCATGTACTCTACATATGTCTATGCATTTCTTTGCCTGTTAGCCCACTGTGGTTTTATTGTATACAAAATGTCTGAGCATCCATGGCTCTGTCTCCTCTTTCAATTTTTAGCATAGGAATAAGCAAGATTTTGTCTGTCTCCATGGCCAAAATATGCTTCCTTTTGTGTTGGGTAGCATCACACATACTGTAGTCAATAGATGCAATTGAGTGTCATTGGTTTGATAGCACTTAATGTAATATGCTGAATTGGAATGATAATCCCTCATAGCATGGTTTGGATTTTACCTCTTAGTTTGCAGCGTCTCTTGTGACTGCTTGAAAGCAATGGAGAAAAATGCAAAGGCCAGTCTCTTGAATGGCACAAAAAATAAAAATACAAAAGGCAAAATGCTTGCACTAAGGTCATATGTAAAAAGAGAAACAAAGAAAAGAAACCAAATGAAAAAACACAAACCCCTTTGAAGTTAGGGAATAATCTTTTGACGTCAGAAAAGTCCAGTGAGGGCTGGATTAATAGTGTGGAGGCTTTTGACCTATTCAGTATAGTCAAATAAAGAATGTCTAGCACTTGCATTGACTATCTTGGATCCACAGCCAAAAAGTCTTTTAAAGTTCCATATCAGAAGGTAGAAACTTCATACTAACCTTTGGTAGAAAATGGAGGTATTTTCTCTTAACTGTGTGTATCTTGCCTTTATAGTAGAAGTAACTTGAGTCCAGCTTTCAGATTTGAGCCTACCTATTAACATGGTGTTAAAGCTGCATTGTTTGACTCAGAGAAGATGATATCAGAAGAGCTGCTAGAGTTTGGTATCTTTGGAAAGCTGGTGCTTCACTTCTGAAATTGAGTTAGAAATTAAGCCATACAATTCATGAATACTTTGTCTGTGGTGCCTACAGGGACAAATGTGCTCAAATTACCTCACCAGAATATTAGTATTTGTTATTTTCTGCAGATAACAGTTATTCTGAATTAAAGTGCATTTACCATTTTTTCACAATGTTAGCAACAATCCGTTAGTTGGTGTTTGGTATTTAAGTCTCTCTTGCTAAAGTTTCAATATCCAAGTCTGAGAAACAAATCTGTTTCTCTGAATATGAATGAGAAAGACCGTTAAGCATTTTAAAAGGTAGATAGTGTTCAGCTGGTAGCAGTTCTAACAAAGTTTTTATCTTCTTGAGGTTTATTCTGGGAAAGGGACTGAATTGTTTTCTAAATGGATGCTTTTAATGCTTATAGAGAAAAGGAAGTTTAAGGTGCAGAGCCTTTCTAAAGTACTTGCTCTGCATCTGCCTTTTATTGCAGGTACCGTTTTCGGTAGCTGTGTCTTTTCAGAGCTAGGGGAAAATACATGAAGTGCTTTAGTGTGGTATAAGATCCCCTGAGAAGCCCTCCTAACTCAGAGCTTTCAGGTGGTACCCCAGTCTCTCTCAGTTGCTGATGTTTGTAGCCAGTATTTATGCATTAGCTTGCTGGGAACACAGGTAATGCATGTGTTAAACACCCTTTGCCTTCTGCATTTATCAGTGTAATTGCTTTACCTTGAACTACTGTACGGATCTATAGGTAAACAGAGGAGAATGTGGTGAGAAAGTACACAAGAGGGATTTGTATGAGGAAAAGTTGTCTGCTTTGTTCAATGAACAAAAGAAAATAAGACTTTGAAAGGCTGCAAGTATTACCGTGTTATCACATCCTACTTTCTGCAGGCAAAAAAAAAAAAAAAAAAAAGGAAGTTTAAAGGGCAAAGAGAACTTTCCTGAGACAGAAATCCTCTCTCCACTATCTACGTATTTAGCATAGATGATGTGGTTTGTGTGCTACAAGTAGCAGCAATATTTTGTCTGCCTGGTGCGTGATGCGTTTCCCAGATTAGAAGCATTAGTGCCCTCTATTGTTCATCAGAGAACTGCAAATATTTTTACAGATTATGGTCATTATCACTCTCGGTAGCAAACAGATCTTAACAAAACCCACGCACATTACAGAAGCATGTTTCTACAAGCTAAACTGCTTCATGAAGAACAGTACATTCGTTTTTTCACCGTATCAACATTCTGCTGCAACTTTGTTTTGTTTTATGAAAGACAATAAATTAAATTATAACAACGATTAGGGGAAAATGTCTCGAAATACATCTGGGAATAGATATTATTGTTTTCTCTCACATACCGACAAGTTTACAACTTCTTTCTGTATGTAATTTTTTAGTGGCAAAGATATTTTTAATCAAAACATTCACAAGTGTCTAAAATAAAACAAATTAATATTGAAATAACTATTAGATCCTTTGCCCCTTCCCCCCTCCTTTCAATTTCATGTTTATTTTGAAAATCAGACTTTTGTTATTTTGATAGGATAGTGGAAATAGAAGAGAGTGCAACTTCTCAGCAGAACAATAGAGAAAGAACATGGCCAAGCTGTGGTTTGTGTGGGGTTTTTTTAACTACATTAAAGTGAACTGCAAGAATGACAACTTCATTCAAGCAGATCATTTGGAATTACATTAAACAGCTGCTATTAAACAGCTGACAACAAAGGAGACCATTTTGATCTCGACAGCAGAGAGATTCTAGCAGCATGCTCCCTCAGTGATGTTATGAAGAACACATTGTGCTCTTGTATACCAACACACAGTGTGCTCCCCACTGTGCTTGTTGCCAAACACTGTTTTTTCAAATCACTTTGTATTCAGTCAGGGATCCGGGAAGTCCAAATCCAGCCAGACAAATGCAGAACAGCTTAGTTGAAGCAGCTTTAACAGGTGCCATCAGCACGGACTTGTCGAACCAGAGAGACAACGCAAACAGCTATGGAGTGGTGGTCAACAGGGTGTGGATTTGCCCCATTGCACATGATGGCACGGGGTATTAAAAGAGGTGTGGGGTTTTTTTTTCCTTGTTTTTTTTTTTTTTTCTCTCTCCACAGGGGCTGGTGAATGGCACTTTGGTAAAGGGGAGGGGATGTGACAGGGAAAATATGTGGTAGCTCCTTCCAGATGGAGTCTGCTAGACTTCTATGCTGAGCGGACCAGAATGAAATGAGCCTACCTGTAAAGGGATAAATGGAATGAATGTAGGATTGATTTAGGAGGGTGTTTCTTGTGCTTGAGATAGTTGGCTGACGGATGAGGAATAAAATAAGAGTAGAGATAACTGGATGGGTCATTGTCTTGTGCTGTCCAGTCTTTCAGGAAATGAGAGGCATCCCTTCATTTTATCACTGTAATCTGCTGTTGCTCATAACATGCCATGTGTGTTGCCCGCTTAATTGTATTAGCTGTTCCAAATGTGTAGTTATCCTGCACTTTTTCTGCCTTTCCAGCCGTAACCTTGACCCACTCCATGTTGTTAACCTTCTCCTGTAGGCATGGGGGGTTTTTCGGAGAGTGTAACAGAAACAAAAAATAGTTTTCTTTAAGTGAAGACTTTGTGTAGTGGTCTCTGATTAACATGAAAGGATATAGTTGATCAGAGGGCTAGAATGTATTTCCTTCTCTTTTAGCAAAAGAGGGAAAGTCCAGCAAATGGTTTGTCTGAATGTTCAGATTTGAATTGCAAAATGCAACATAATATTTACTGTGCTGGAGAAATATGAAACTTTACATCCCTGAGAAATTTTAATTTTTAGTTAACTCTTTAGTTTTAATTTTATATTTGTGTTTATATGACTAGTCCTTCTCATTTCTACAGAAATTATGTGAAAGAAGATGTGAAAAGTTGTTGGATGGGCCTCTGCCAGTCACAGAACCATTTTGCAGGCTTCTTTTAAAGAATTCATAGTATTGATTTGGAAAAAAAGTTTAAACTATGCATTAGCTTATACTTATCTGGGCTATAAACTGGAGACTTCATTTTACTGTAAGAAAAATTCTATCTTTGTTATTGTAGTTACACTAATGATGGGTAAAAAATAGGCAGGTGGCTTGGACAGAAGTGTTAGAAATTAAGGATAAGAAGGGTTGTCTTTGGTCTTTTGCTGCATGAAATGAAAAGGAGTGAAATGTGGTGGTGTTGGATATGTGCAGCTCCAGTGTAGTAGTTTGTTGAGTTTGAGCTTTAACGGGACTGTAGTGACTATCAAGCTTGACTGTATATTGCAAATAAAAAAAACACCTTCATATGGAAACTTGTGTACTTGGCTTTATGCAAAACAATTCAAGCTATACCATATGTTTCAAAAAGCACTAGTGCAATGAAAAACATTAAGAGATCCAGAATATTCTACTGGTTGTAGTTTCCTCAATGGTCACATCTCCCTCTCTTTTCCTTCTGTCTCTAAACTACATTTGTCTAAAGAACTTTATGGCTAGAAAACCTTTGTCATATGTGCATTTTGTGAATTTTCCTCTGAGCTCTCTGTCACTGCTGAGCTAGATTCTTACAATAGTGAAGTTATTCCTAGTACTGTGCAGTTTCTGGAGATATTTCATTGTACTTGAAATGTCAGAATAAACTATTTTCAAAAAAGAAAAGAAAACAAAACACCCCCAAGCTCCCTCTGTCTTCTGGTCTGAAGCAGTAGCTGCAATTTGACTTGAGCATGTAATGCTGCAGTTGGTTTTAATTGCCCATATTGTGTTGAAGTATTGTACTTACGGGAAAGTTTCTCTTAAGTGGGACAATGAATTAAACCAGCTTTCCAGGATATGAGCATGGCTTGCCGTTCATCGTATGTTTGTGGAATTGAGAGTTGTCCTTAAAAACAATGGATCTTGACTGGTAGCGGGTCTCTTGTGCTCAGCCCCAGGGGAGGCTGTGCCTCCTCCCCGCTGCAGGCGGTGAAGGGGATGGAGGGAATTTTGCTTTGTCTTTGTAGAAAACCAGCCAGGTCTTTCTGATTTTGTTTTGACTTCTGTCCTGCTGAGCCCATGACATTTCTTTTTCTGAGATGAATTCTATTTGGTGAAACACAAGTCTGTCCATATTGATGTGTAAAGGAAGCACTAAAGTCAAATGTTAGGCATTCATGTTTATGGAGGTCTGCATGCATGTTATGTCCAGTATCATGCAATAGCTTGTACTCTTATTTTCTAGCCAGTAAGGAAAAATGCTATAGAGGTGACAAAAAAACACTCAGGTAATGAGCAAACAAAGGGAAAAATTATCTAGAAAGAGATCAGAGTGAGGCTGAAAAAGCGTAACTTAAAAACTGCCTGGTTTCTTTATGTGCCCTTGTATTGGCTTAAAGTAATTTGTCTTCAACTGGTACACATTCTTCTCAACATATAGCGTAGTATTAAGGAGCTGACACTCAATGGCAAGCCACAAGAAGGCTGAAAAGGCAATATCATGAATAGTGAACTCTCTCTTGGTTTCCTTGACACCTGCATAGTGCATACTGCCAACTATGATAAATGGAGCAGAAACATAGACACTTACTAAAAAGATGGAGCAGAAGCTAAAGGCTGGAGAGAGAGACATAGAAAGATGAATGCTTGATCTCACTTGGAAAGAGAAACAAATGGGTTGGGGAGCAAGTGAAGTTGAATGACATCTTGAAGACAGGAAAGGACTGAGGCTGAAGTGGCAGGAGGCCAGCAAGAAGAGCAGATGGGAGGTGGGACAAGTCTATTACCAAAGAGGCCATTGGATACTTACAGTGCACATATTGCTAGAGAAACAGATGAGTTGAGCTGATAATTTTTCTGAATTCTGTCTGACCATGTCTTCTATTTAGATTCCTCATTTCTTGAAGTTGGTATACTTTTGGGGAAGTTGCCCTGGCAGATGGAGGAAAATTGTGCCATGTGATGCTCTCAGAAAAGTGATCATCAAAAAGACAGCAGAGTGGAATGGGGAAATGGAGCTGCATTCCAGAATGTTTGATGTTATGTTCCAGAATATTTTTTTAAATAATAAATATTGTGTTAATAATTCTAAACTGTTGACCATGGAAGACCAAGGTAATATTAGAGAAGCATGTTTTGTTAATGCTGATTTGGCCTAAACAATTCTTCCCTTACTGTGGGAATCTGACAAAATATACTATGTTATTTGACTTGATAGTGGGGGCCACTGAAGGAGGTAAGGGGTTATTTTCATTTGAGTAAGTACACAAGCCTAGTAGATAACCTGACTTGAGATTCAAGCAGACTTTGGAACAATCTGTGGAATATGCTTTCCTTTAACTTTTCTTCTTAAGTATCCAGCCACTGTATCTTCCATCTGTATTAGTTGTATTTTAATAACTCAACAGACACAATTAGTTCCAACAGTGCAGTAATATGTGATATGTCATAAGATCTTTAATACTACAGCCTAAAAAAAAGTTTTAAAACATTGATGTTAGTAGCAATTTGAAAATTTTGTTCTATGTTTTATTATAGCAAGTTTAAAGAGTAAATTTTGTTATGCACTGTACAGTATTCATATGCCCTGTAGGAAATTCACTCATGTGCCTGCACGGTTGAGGGGTCCAAGTGATCTATCACCTTGACAGCATTTGAGGGATCTGCAGTACTTTAGAAGGTGTGATACCAGGACCATTGGTAGTTTCATGTATCGTCAGCAATAAAGCCATTTTCAGCGGTACTGCTGAGAAAAGTTGGCCGTTCTCTCACTAGCAGTGGAAGAGGCAGAATGTTCCCTACCCTCTTGCTCCAACTCATGCAAAGGGAAGAGCAACAGACAGCAGGTTTTGAAGCACTAGTAAAATTAAAACAATGGGCTGCTTTAAAGAGTTTGGTGTTTTCTTTCAATCTGAATAAGCGTTCTGCATTCCTCACTGTCTCTGTGCTTAACTGCCTTTTTTTTTGGCTCTCATAATATAATTTTCCTTTAACATGATGATATTCGTGCCTGTAAATCTTCAAAACTGTGTGAGTGAGAAAAAGATAGAGAATCACTCTACTCACTACTCATTGCAACCACCTCCTGGGAGAAATTCAGCATTTGTTCAACAGCAAAGAATAACCTTACCTGGAAGTTCGGGACAGTTAAAGTGGAAGTTAGCCATGTAAAATTTGGTTTGCTGCATAAAACGTATATTGTGCTTTAGGATATACTAAATAGGACAAAAAGACAGGCATCCTTCTCCTCCACCGTGCTTGCTACCCTAGATTACTTCTGTATATACAAATAAACTTGTGGATAATCCCTTCCACAAGGAAATTTATTGAACTCGACATTGTGTGTGCAAAGTCTGTCTTGTTACTCTGAGCTCTTGAGAGCAAGGGAAAGGACGAGGAAGACCATGACAACGTGTGCGTGTATATCCGTACCTATGTCACATGGAAGTCAGACTAAAGCCAAAGCGTCTACAGAACTGTGTCA
This sequence comes from Chaetura pelagica, assembly GCF_000747805.2. Lineage (NCBI taxonomy): Eukaryota > Metazoa > Chordata > Aves > Apodiformes > Apodidae > Chaetura > Chaetura pelagica. Next base: position 2,218,734 of record NW_009952796.1, on the reverse strand, counting down.
CTGTAATTTTTGTCTTGTTCTTTAAAGCCCTAGCCTGTATTATAACTGGCTTAAGTCCTGTCATAACACGAGTTTGATCTGAAGGTTTCAGCTTGTGCAGGCTTTTTATGGCATTTTTAACTTTTAAATGAGACGATATTAATTTTGAAGGAATTAGTCGGAAATGTCCTCATAGTGCAACGCAAAGGCATGAGTTAGCCAGACTAGCCAGCTGCTAAAGGTTTCCTAATGAAAACTAGGCTAATATGAAATTTCCCTGATAAAAGGATCTCTAGATTTCATCTGCTGTATTAAATACCAGCCTAAAAGGGACAGCGGGAGTCATAAATGGTTGACTAGATATTATCTACTTTTACATTCCAGGGACACTCCTTTACTTTTCTCTGTTATGGTCCAAACAAAGCCTGGGAATCTTGAGGGCTGGGACTGTCTTTCAGGCTGGCAAGCTCCTGAAAAGTCTCGCTAGCTATTTTCTTTTAATTTTCTTATTTTAACGGGTTCCTTTTTCGGATAGCTTGGGATGGTTTCGGGTTTTGGTGTGGACAGGTGTTTGTGTGCCTGCATTCCCCTCAGGGCTTGGGAAGGGGGGGCAGCGGGAGGTGTTGAGTGCTGAATGTTAAACTCGTTCCTTTGTATGGCTTAGAAATCTCTGTTGTCCAGAATTGTACAGATAAGGCAGACCCATTTGCTTCATTGTCAGGCAATGTAGCTGAATAGAAATGCAAATGTGACATAAGGGGACTGAGCTGGGGAGGCGTTTGCTGTTACCTACTATAACAGTGCTCCTGGCTGTCGGAAAATTCCTGCAAAATCCAAGGGGGAGAGTGGGGAGGTGGGAGGATGAATGTTTTTATTTTTTTATTTTTTATATTTAAAAATAATTAGCCATAGGTTACAGGGAAGATTTTCCAAAAGGAAATGTGTCTCTCTTGCAGATGCTTTTATTTTTATGCAGTGGAACGGCTCAGTTTTAACTCCCTTATCAAGAGCTGCATGCGCTGCCCGGACTAAATTGGGAGCATCTCCACACTGTTTGACAAATAGATTTTTTGTAAACTGATTTAGCCTTTTCATTGTTTGCATTTCATTATATAGCAGACTTCATGTCACAAAATCGGTATTCATTCAAAATAGAGAATTTAGAGATAGGACTGTAGCCAGATAAAAAAATATTGCACAGGTCAGGTCTATTAACCATAGCATAATAGCAAGTCAGTGATCCAAGGGGTAGTTCTTCTGCAGGGAAGGGCTAACATGGCTGAGGTCAGGAGTCAGACCTCAGGATTTAAATGTGGCTGTTGCCAGATTTACAAGTAAATCTACTGGGAAAACAGGGAAAATGAAGGGACCTTGCAGGATAAGGAAAGAGAAAGGCAGCCCAGCTCTTTCATCTTAAATCTCAGGCTTCTTGGTGGATGAAGAATAGAAGTGTGATTTGCTTAAGTGCTTGACTTTATCCAGAAACTCCAAGTTGCATCTTCCAAAGCATGATTCAAGGTTCTAACTCAATCAGGTTTAGGGAGTTTATTTAGAAAAGTAACATTAAAAGAGAACTGATTCTTGTTTTGCTGCCAAATTCATTATTGAATAAAGATGGTTAGCTTTCTGAAAATATGTGTATCAAATGCAAACAGTGCTAAAGAATATAGATATCGCCTTTAATTAGACTGGAGCAGTTTATGTTAATGCCTCAGGAACATAAAATCTGAAGTTGGAGTAAACAGGTCAGTAGGATGACTAAGTTGCAACTTTGCCTTTTGATATTTAATTTCTAAAAGCATTTACAATTACTTGAAGCCTGTTGTTTCCCTGACAATATTAGAGAAATTCTTGCCTGTCTCATAATAATCACATTGTAACAGTTGCTTGCAGAAATTGCTTTACACTTTCTTAGTATACCAGCTCCCTGCATCATCCTCATGGTTATAAACCAGCTCTTTTGAACATAGTTCCGTGCAGGTTCAAAGCAGGTAACAGCCAGGGTGTTCCCCAGGAACTCGGTAATCCATTGGGTAGTATTGTTTGAAGTCATGTTCAGATAAATTGTAATTGTATTATTCTAGGTTATTTACTTCAGTGTTGGTATTAGATCAATTTTCTAGATGTACAAAAATGTATGCACTTTCAGGAGTGTTGGTATTAGATCAATTTTCTAGATGTAGGTAGGAAGGTAGGAAATTAGGAATCTGTTCTACAAAGCTTTATGGGGGCACTGCTACTGAAGTTAATGTGATTTATTTTTTTTTTGAGAAAGGACTGTAAAATCTGGCTCTGAGGTGAGAAGCAGTAAGGCATGTAACACCCTGTAACTTGGCGTGATTTCAAATCAGCTTACCTGGAAGCACCTTAAGCAGAGAAGTGGTGACTGTGGAGGGACAAAATTAATAAAGTCGCCATTTGCTTCTGCATGTGCGTTGGTTCAGCTTACTTTTTTACTACATTTTTCATGTGTGTAATTATGTGTAGATAACCAAGCATATATTTATGTGTGTGTTTTTGTAGGTATAGGCACACACACGTGCAGCTACAGGAATTGAACCAAATGTTTTGTGAAACAAGTGTCAGAAGTGCAATAAGTCTAAAGGCTGTACTTTCTGGATCAATTCACACCTTGAGTGAGTGCTTTAGTAGGAAAATATTGACTGAATCTGCTTAAAAGACAACTCCTATTTCATTGCTTTATTCAATGAAATAGGAGTTGTCTTTTAAGCTTCAATCAAATAATTACAATTTTTGCTTTTCCTTTTTTATCTATGAAAGTTGGAAACTTCTGTTGTAGGTGAGTTAAGCTAAATGTAACACCTCATATAGAAGCAGAACTGGTGGGAGAAAAAACCCTAATATGATGGACTTCGCTTTCCGTAACTCTTAAGATGGAAATTAGAAAATAAATCTAAATTTGCACATAGACTAAACTGGAAGAGCATCTGCATAGCGTCTACACCTTTACCATTACACACAGACCCAAATCTATTGATTTGTGATTGAATAATTGAATAGGGCTAACTGTCTGGTTAATGGGAGTGAAGCTGCTATAGGACAGAAAGAGAAGTGATAACAGAAGGCTCCAGCTGCAGAAGGATGTCATTACTATTATACTGTGTTATTTAATAATAATTACTAATACAGTCAGAAAAAAATGTTTTATGTGTAATAACCACAACTAATAGACTTATTTTGTTGTTAATGTGGAATTCTGGTTTTGTATTAAAAGTGTTAGTATGATTTCATTAAATGTTAGTGTGCAAGCCTACTAGAGATAGCAGGGTTGTTACACTTGTGTTGTTGTATACTGACAGATTTTTTACTGGTATTCTAGGCCTTCCACCCACCACTAAGTGGGAAATGAATATAGAAGTGGTGAACAGCACCTTGGCACACCCTGATATGTCTAAAAAAATCTCTAAAATCTTCCTTTAAGACTGTCAGATCTTTGGTGTTCTGGTGGATGGAGCTGTAAGACCTGGAAAAAGAGCAATTGGTGGTGAATTCCACATTTCCTTGGAATTGCTGGCACTGTACAGTTACCAATCTGGGAGCTGTATATCCAGGAAAACCTTTATTTTAAGTCTTTTCATATTAATGATTGGGGGAAAGAACAAAATGTTCTAAACACCTTCCGGTACTTGGTTTATATACGTGTCTGTCAAATAAATAATTTGACTTGGAGTCTGAACAGGCATATACATGAAGCTTTAAATATTAAGGGCTTAGTTGGTCAGCTGATATATATATTTAAAAGAAGCTATGTATACAGAAAGAAAAATTACATGTTACAATATGGAGAGATTTCAGTGGCCTTCAGTACAGAAGTCTCTACCTCTGTTATATCTCAGGTGTCTATAGGTGAATTAAGAGTAGCTAGTACCTTATGGGCAAAGAGGATTTGTTTAGTCTCGAGTATGTGAAATCAACCTTTGTTACCAGTTTCTTCTGACTGTTTCAGAGCTGTTAATTCTCCATGACGAAAAGTCCAATTTACTAGCACAGTTATTCTGAGCTGAGAATATTTCATTAGTATTATTTGTTTCCAGTATTAATTTTGTGCCAAATTCTTGCTTCCCAGGTCAGTTAAATGTTAGAAGATAGAGTAACTCATGTTGATCTTGGAGAGAACAGTTATATACTTCTATATTACATTGAATTCTTCCCTAGCACTTATGGATAACAAAAGTAGGACACTCATGCAGAAAGTCCCCGCTTGACAAGCAGATCAGAGTTTTTGTTGTTTTTTGTTTGTTTGTTTGTTTCCAGTATTTAAAATAGATGCTTTTCTGCTTATTGTTGGTTATTGTAGCTAAACTGTGTTTAATTTAGTGTTTCTTGCACCTTCAAAAAGAGCAATCCCTTTAATCTATTGTTTTAACAAGCATGTGTTAGATGTCAGACAACACAAAATCAGCATAGAGAGATAACCCTGATGTAAGTGATGGTTCCAGTCATCCGGAGTATGGATAAAAGATTTCTGACGCTATGCTACTTGGCAGTTCAACGTGATCTGGCTGTTTGTTAATCAGACAGTACGAGAAGAAAGAAGGGAGAACAAAACTGTTGAAAAAAGTGTTGCATTGCTAAAAGATGTACAGTGTGGCAAGTAATGCAGTTGTGGGATTGGATAAAAGCAGTGTCGGGGTGTTGTCAGTTTTGGGACAACAATGGAACCCATGAGCCATAGGAGGGTAAAATTTGTTTTACTTTGTTTCATGTGACTGGAGTTTGTTGAAGGGGATAACATTTTGTATTCAGTCAGAGACCATGTTCTGTAAATCTCTTCAGTTACCCTTTCCCTGGGTGTCGCAGTAGATTAAGTCGCTGTGTGATGATATGACACCGCCATCACACGTCTTCCTGGGATATTGCTGGAGGCAACAACAAACCTGTGTCTTTGGCACATGCGAAGGAATTTAGTGCTTGAAGGGTTAAATTACACAGGCTCCCCTGTGGATTAGCTTATGCTTGGACAGTAATAATAGGAATAACATTAATAATAAAAATGCCTGAGTGAAAGGAGTGGAGGGGGTGCAGGGGTACGAAAAGGAAGAAGAGTGATGGAAGATGGGTTGGGACACCCAGGGCTGCGGGGGGGAAGCGGGCTAGAGAGATAGTTCTGTACTGCAGGTGGGCTGGCTCCATGTCAGATGTCGTAGAAGCCTCTGTGAGATCCACATGCACCCATACACACTACAGGAGCTTTTAGGATGGTTGGTGGCTCTGTGCATGTGTGTGCTCTTGCTTCAAGCCATGGTATCCTAGGGCAGTGTAACAAGCAATTCACGTCGGCTCACAGTAAAGATTATTGGTGTTTTAACCAGGGAAATATTTACGCTCCACCTTCTTCTATTTTTAGCACTTTGAGCTTGCAGTCAGGTAGAAGGGCTGGAGGGGGAGTGGGAAGAGACCCATTGTGCGACATGTCTCATCCCTCAATTAGATGAAGCTAAACCCCTAATCTTGCTTAGGAATAGCTGCTGATGCTAAGTTTTCTTCTTTCCCCTCTGGTTTGGTGGGATATTGCATTTCACTGAAGTACAGGGGATAGAATAGGATGTCAACTGGAATGCTTTGGTTCTAACAGAAAGCACAAGCACTTTTTAAGGAAGGTATTTTTACATAGGTGAGGCCTTCAAAAAAAAACAACCAACAAAAGGTCACGTAAGTGCAGAATAGTGTGGATTATTATTCTTTTAAATCCTGGATAGAAAAGCCATCACAGTAAGAGACAGCAATTTATTGCATTGGGGAAGGAAAAAACAGGATGAGAAATCTGGATTTGTTCTCTTTTGGATTTGTTGTTTATCACAATAATCCTCCTAGTGAAAAGGGCTAATTTGCTCTTTATATAGGAATATTTTAAGTGTGATTATCATAATATCACAGCTGCTGAAAAGGTCTAAAATAGGACACTGACCTTGAATGTGTTCCTGCATTTAGTCTGTGGTGCTTAACATTCAAGAAACAATGTAATTTCAACTCATTTATTAATGTATACTCTCAAAATGTTAAGTATTGCTCTGTAAATACATGCCACAAGGATTGCAGAAAGCTTGCAGTATCCCATAAAGTACAGGTGGTATTTTATTAGTGTAAATATGTATAAGATTTTCAAGATTTCTTCTGGGAATACTCTATAACTAAAGTAAGTTTTCCCTTTGGTACTGCACTAGTTTATGATTTAATTTTTACTGACATTCCACCAGTCAGATTATTAGCTTCACAAAATGAAAGCGAAATAATCCTGTATTAATTAAACAGAGCAACTGAATTCCCTCAGTCATCTTATCCTTGGCTGTCTGAGACAGTAATGCACTTCAGCTTCTCTGAAGAAACTTACACTTAAAAAAAGAGCTTGTGGTAATAGTGGAATATCCATATTGAAGTATGTGCCTCAATTAGGGAGTAGACCTTCTTCGGTGGGTGACAGGCAATGTGTGAGCCACTCCCTTTCTTCCCCCCCTGGCCCGGCTTTTTTGTCTGAGGCTTTGGAAGAAGTGTTTTGTCAAGAGAATAATTTAATTTACAGAAATGTGAACAGCTTTTATTCTGTACTGGTGAAGGCAGTAATTTAAATACCTGTGCCCATGCCCTTGAAAATAAAACGAGGAGAAAATAATCGACTATTTATTTGAGACCGGATGAATTGAATGTAGTTTGGTAACATGGTAAGGCACTTGCTGTTATTTCAGTGAGACATTTTTTTATATGCTGGAACTGAGTATAGATGCAAAAGCTAAAATCCTTGCTCTGTATATTTGTGAATGCACTGTGAAAAAGTTTTAAGGAGCATTCAGAGATTGTTATGTGAGCTTTTTTCCCTAAGAACAAAAAAAGGAGTAATTAATGCTAAACACAGATTGAAGTAGCAGATGTCTTTAAAGTAATAACCTACTACAGTTTGTCCAACTACATACAAACAAGTGAATAGAATTTGGAACTTCTGTAGTGTTTGTTTTCTTAACTCATTTGCGGTACCATCCAGGGACGCACCAGGTGCCTTCCAGTGAGAAGCACAAAACGCAAGAGACCTGTAGACAGCAACAATATTTTTCTAATGTTGATCTTGTTGTGGTGTATGACATCTGTATTGTGTTTCTTTAATTAGTGACTGTGAATAAAGAGAGAATCACATACTTAATGATACTTCGATGTTTATTTCAAACTCTTAACAATGTATTTTCCAGCTAGACTTTGGATAAGGTGCATGGTATATGGCAAATTTCCCTCTAAAGTAATGGTATGTACTTTCAAATACATTCTCAGCAGCTAATACTCATATTCTTGCTCCTTCCCAGATGGCTTGAACTTGTTTCTCCTTTAGGTAAATACACATTTGACACAATGCACCATGTGGCTCCTATGAAGTGCCACTGAATCCTACTTTAGTGGCCTTGAGGTAGTTGTGTTTTAAGAATCCAACTGTTTGGATGACTTGAAATGTCTGTCGTATTTAAATGTGAAGATGCTTAAAGATTCAACACACAGGAAAAATTATATGCACAGAGAGATATGGAAATATAGGTGCTGCTCAGTAATGCCTTTTGACTGGTGCAGGCACTCTTGACAATTTTTTCCTTTCCCTCTCTGATTACATTACTTCTGCTTTGTATAGACTCCTTCTGGTAAGATTTTGCACAGTACATTTTGATAAGTTAGTGCAGATGCACGTTTGCGTGCATGTTCTTACTCTATATCCCCTGATAAAAATCAGTAGACTGATATCTGTTTTGCTTTTTTACTTTCCCCTACTACTATTTCTTTTTATTTCTACAGAAAAGCTTGAGAAAATGAAGCCATGCTTAGCTCCAGTTTATTTGCTGCTGGCATCTCTTTCTTATCTTTTTTTTTCCTTCCTCAAACTGATCAGTAACTGTGAAACACAAGTTCAAGAATGTAGCTGGAATTCCAGGCCCCAGTCTGGTGGAGGTGACACTTTCAGTCCCCAGGGGAAGAAGCCAACTGCTTTGTTTATCAACATGCAAAGTACAGCACTGTATTTCTGGTTCTCCAAGAAGCAGCACGGGCAGGGAAGAGAGCTGCTTGCTTGGATGAAAGATGGTTGATAGAAAGGCAGTGATGGCTCATAGAGGGAGAGGGAAAATGTGTTATTTGGGCGTGCATAGGAGGCTGGAGGGCAACAAGCCAACAAGGTGGTGGAAACTATGTGAACATGAAAGGGAGGGCTTGCGGGAAGACAGAAGGAAAGAGACCATCGTGTTTCAGCCCCTGGATATAATACATAATCTTAGGAGATAATGAACAAAATTTGAAATCAAGGTAACCTGTGCTTTGATAAGTTTCAAAATGGATTAGCTGTCATATTTTAAGGAGGTTGTATTCCAGGGAACTTAGTACAGAAAAGTGACTCATGTAGGGATCTATTAGGGGTGATTTCAAAATAGGAAAACATAAGCATAGTAAGATTTGAAGAAATTTTAGTGTAAAAATACTGAGAAATAGCAATTTGAGGTATAAATCTATAAACAGACACTAGGTACGAACAGTATATATGTATTTTCATGTTCTGTCATTACATGTGTACATGTAAATGAATTTTGTAGGAACTGTATTTTGGGCTTATATAGGTAATACAGACATATGTAAATACATCATATTCAAGTTCTGATTTGATTCCAAAATCCACATTTATCAAACTGTTACTTAAATAGGATATTCTAGTACTGTCATATGATTAAATGCCTCTCATTTTAAATTTTGATAAAACGTGATTTTTTGTTTCTGATGTTTCAGTACTTGGATTTTATTCTTCAGTGCTTTTTAATTCACTGCTTACAAGTGAATTTACATCTTAATTGCAGAGCTCACATTTAACAATATAGACAGCATAATGCTACCATAATTAAGTTTTTACTACCTGCTTTTATACAGTAGTCAGAGCTGTAGTTTTGCTGTGTGAGTTCCGATTCCTAAACTGGCATGTATTAATACCAGGTTTGTAGGAAGCAGGCCCAGTCTTCACATAAGGTTAAATACTAACACTGCAATTTCTCTGCTGTAAACATATATACAAGCGTGTCTATTGAACTTAAATATTTTGGACTGGGGTTACAGTATTAATTTGGTAAAATGCCATGAAACAGATTTGGTGACGGCATTCGCGTTCCCATTTGTGAACGGTATTAATGCATTCTGAGGGTGTGCACTGATTTATTTTGATCTAAAAGATTGCCATTTGCATCGTGTGAGGGCTCCAGTCACAAAAGATTTTTTAAGAGCTGAGCTGAACTGAATTGTAAGTACAGTCTTTCCAGTTGTTTTTTGTTGTTTGCTTTTTTTTTTTTTTCTTGCCAGAAACAGCCTGTATCTGTTTTCACTGGTTAGAGGCAGAGACACACTGGTCCTGAAAAATAAGTATGGTGTCTTAGTTGTAATATTAAATAAAAACTATGGCTTTTGAGCTAAAAAAAAATGCACCCCCGATTCGTTACGGAGCCTTTCGAAACGGGGTGTGTGCGTGTTGTTTCAGCGCGAACACTGACTCCAAATTTGAGTACGGTCGTTTCCTCGGAACAAGCTTAATCAGGGACCTTTCCTCACGACAGAGGCGAGCAACTCTGAGCTGGCTCTCGGCAGTGGTTTGCCGGAATCGTGCTCGGTGATGTTTATGCAGGCATATATGCAGGGCTGTGTGCTTACCTCCCTCAAAGCTACCCTACAGATCCCCAAACGCTGTGGATTTTTTTTTTTTTCTTGCCAGAAACAGCCTGTATCTGTTTTCACTGGTTAGAGGCAGAGACACACTGGTCCTGAAAAATAAGTATGGTGTCTTAGTTGTAATATTAAAAAAACTATGGCTTTTGAGCTAAAAAAAAATGCACCCCCGATTCGTTACGGAGCCTTTCGAAACGGGGTGTGTGCGTGTTGTTTCAGCGCGAACACTGACTCCAAATTTGAGTACGGTCGTTTCCTCGGAACAAGCTTAATCAGGGACCTTTCCTCACGACAGAGGCGAGCAACTCTGAGCTGGCTCTCGGCAGTGGTTTGCCGGAATCGTGCTCGGTGATGTTTATGCAGGCATATATGCAGGGCTGTGTGCTTACCTCCCTCAAAGCTACCCTACAGATCCCCAAACGCTGTGGAGGTCTGTGCACACTCCCAGCCTGACTAATGCAGACCTGCGACAGCGCGGTCCTTACCGTCTTAGACGTGAGGCAGGGCTGACTTACCCCGCTATAATCCCTCCACAGTTGCAGAACAAACGGGTCAGTTCTGGAGCTTTTCTTTCTCTTTTTTTCCCCCCTTTTTTTTCTCTTTTTTCTTTCTTTTTTTTTTTTTTTGGTATGCGTGAACACACATACCTGTGTCACGGCAGGATCCGAGGGTACCTTTTGTTAGAACAGGCCTTTTTTTTTCATTTTTTAACAAGTTAAAGCCTCGTTTTATTATTATTTTTTTTAATTTTTAAATAGACAAGGGTGTCTCTAATGAATATCCACATATATTTATACAACCTATCTATATTTTCTATATATATGATAATATTCCAGCGCCTCCCCCCCCC